>NW_027551579.1:3340687-3614987 GCF_008692635.1 Crocuta crocuta | reverse complement strand
GACAATAAACTATTTGTAAAAAAAATAAATAAATAAAAATAAAATTGGTTAAAGAAGAAAAAAAAGGAAAGAAAATGAATAGCATTCTAAAAGAATTATTTGATGAGGGGGCACCTGCATGGCTCAGTCAGCTAAGCATCTGACATTGGCTCAGGTCATGATCTTATAGTTCGTGGTTTGTGCCCCATGTCAGGCTTTGTGCTGATAGCTCAGAGCCTGGGATCTACTTTGGATTCTGGGTCTCCCTCTCTCTCTCTCTGTCCCTCTTCTATTCGTGCTCTGTTTCTCTCTCTCTCTCTCTCAAAAATAAATATTAAAATTCCTATAAAAAGAATTATTTAATGTGATCTTTACTTCATACAATTCACAAAAATAAATTTCAGATAGGTTAAAGACAAATGTAAATACCAGAATTTATAACTTTTATCAGAAAATTAACCTTGACCTAGTGAAGGATTCTCTAAACCATATAGAGAAGAATAACAAATTAATAGAGTATTTGAAAAATTAGCAACATCAAACTAAAACTTCTTTTCATTCAACCAAAAAACTATTAGAACTAACCAATGAGTTCAGTAAAGTTGAAGGCTGTAAAATTAATGTACAGAAATCAGTTGTATGAACTAGCAGAGATATAAATTGAATAAACAACCCCTTTTACAATTGAATCAAAAAGAATAGATGCCTAGATACAAATTTTAGCAAGGAAGTGAAGGATCTGTACCCTATAACCATAGGACATTGAGGAAAGAAATTGAAGATGACACAGAAAATCAAAAGATATACCATGCTCATGAATTAGAATAATTAATATTGTTAAAATGTCTAATTTGACTCTACTGTACCATCATTCTCAGATTATCATTTTATATTTTTGTTTGATTGTTTACTTGTATGTTATTTCTCTTTTCCTCTGGACAGAAAGCTCTAACAAAGAATATGTCTATTTGATCTGCAATTGAGTACCTAAATCAAAGCCTATGTATATCATTTCTAAATATATATTTGTTGAATAAGTGAATGAGGACTGTGAACCGATCAATACTGGTGAGAAAACACAACTTTTCACCTCCATATGACAGGGAGAGCAAGGCCTTGTTAATTCCCTGCAGGCTGATTTTTTTCCTCAGTGAGACAGATGTGCCTTTGTAAGATAGGTGATCCAGGACCCTTCGGTTCAGGAATTAGACACCAGCCACATCTGAATGCTTCCTTGCTTGCTGTACCTCTTGTGGACTAAGGTAACAGGTTCATTCTATGCGATCATGCAGAGGCAGTAGGGTCACTCAGAGTATTCTTTTGCCATGACTTCCCCACAATTGTTGCCACTCCTATACCTTCTTTTATAGTATAGGGTCAAAACATTGGATTCCACATTGCCTCACATTTGCTCTCTTCTTCCATTAATACATGTGCTTTCTTAGCTCTCTGGGACCTCAGGCCAGGTCAGTCCATTAGCTATGCCCTGGACTGTGACAAGACATTAATTTGTATCTGCGTTGGGGCCTCAGTGGCCACAGTCCTGAGCATCAAGCCCATAATTTCCCTAAATGTAGCAAATTCACTTTTCAAATAAAAAAGCAGACCATACTCCTGTCACTATATTTCACCCATCTATTTCACAGAGAAAAACACCAACCTTAGGAAATTGGTCAGGACTTGTTCTCACAGATATGGGGAAGTGAAAAGTTATCTGTTTGCTCCCAGCCATTGATCAGTTCATCACGGTCTTTATTCATCAGGTTGCTTGCATTCCTCTGGTCTCTTCCTTCCTTTACCTGCTACCCAAACTTGCATCATGTTATGGATTTATTGTGTTTGCAAGGGGATAGAGGTACTACTAAGCTACACTATTATGGTAAATAACCTATATGACTAGAAAGATCACATCAGAAATTTTCAAACTCAAAATGTACCTTGAACATGGTAATAGAATTCACAAACAACTATTTTAATTTTACTCTCCTCTGGAGAGGTCATTATACGTATTTATAAAATAAATCTCCAAAGATTTTAAAAATAAAAAAAATACTATCTTTTTCATTCCCTCCCTCCCTTCCTTCCTTCTTTCCTTCCTTTCTTCCTTCCTTCTTTCCTCCACTAATCCTATAGAATAAAAATGGGCTTTTCAACTTGGAGAGAGATGGGGGGTAGTGAAGTTATTTACTGTACTGTATTTAAAATATTGAAAAATAGCTTGCACTTGCCTGTGCATTTGATTATGCAAAAATGTAATCCAAGCAACTTGTCTTTGTCTTTGTTTAATTTAAGTGAGTTTTGCTACCTGAGAATCAAAGTGCCAAACTGAAGGCTGAATGGGTTAAGGAAGTGAATTAAGAATTTGAGGGAATGGCAGAATGATTATAATGAAATTTTAATTTCTCGGAAAATGCTGGCCATGTTATCTGTGTAGATGGGATGGTGTGTGTGTGTGTGTGTGTGTGTGTGTGTGTGTGTCTTTATATTTAGTGGTGCCCAGTATTCAGAGACTTTTTCAATAAATATTATAAAAGGCAATGATGAAAATTCTAAGTGGCAAGGCAAAAAGAATTTGGTGCTCCACAATTACAAAAGGCAAAGAAACCAAATTACTTTGAAATGAAAATACTCACATCCTTTAAATCTGTTCTCCCAGTTCCCAAACAGACTAATAATTTGGTTGATTTCTTTCTTTTATGCTAACGCTACTGATGAATTGATTGAAAATTGTGTATAATACAGCAGGTGTTTCTTGTTTTTGTTTGGGGATAATACTCATAAGGAGGCAGTGAAAAGCAGTACGGAATGAGAATAATCAGAGAATAACAGGTGGAGGTCTTTCCTTCATAGCTGAGGGCTCTATTTTCACAAAGTCATTATAGTTGCATGAACCACACACTGGGAAAACAAAAATCTGGGAATAAGCTAATATTAAAGTATGTATTTTACAACACCAAACTTGATGAAAGCAGTCTATTCATTTCTTTTATTTCATTTACTTGAAATTTTCTTTCTGTTTGGGTTTCTAATTTCAAATTCCCAGTTCATCTCAGTTTTTCTGTGATAATCATATCGGCCGATGCCAAAAAATGTATCCTTACCTTACCCCAAAGCATACAAACCAGTCTCTCATGCAAATGCATGTGTAGTCACACACACACACACACACACACACACACACACACTCGTGCATCATACAGAAGTGCGCGCACACATACACCCCCCCCATAAATGCATACAAATAAACACAACTCATACATACACACACATGCTCACTCAGATCTGGAAAATCACCTTGATGTAACTATATTTTTAATTGTTTAATGGCTTTATATTTCAAAAGTATCAACTACTCCGGCAAATGACAAAAAGAGGCTGCAAAATAAAAATTTTCAAAATATTTTTCAGAATGTCTGTTTACCTTTTTTAAATGAAAATTTGACACATACACAGTATAACAAATGAAATCCAAATGTAGGCTTTCTGAGTTATTATGAGGGAAACATTTGTCTAAACTTCATCAAGATCAAGAAAGAGAATATTTTTAGAATCCTTGAAGCCTTGATTCTTTCTTCTCCTTATAAGTAACAACACCTTTGAAATTTCTTTAGAGTTTTGCCTCCTATGAATGTCTGGTTAATAATTATAGTTTAATATGTTTGGGATGTTTTGTGAGTGTGCACATAGAATTTGTTTCCCCTTATATATCTCCATCTTCCTCAGTTTTATGTCGGTATGGTTTCTGTGTTGTTGCATTGTTTTATTTCCATTAGTAGTATAGCAATCTATAACAAACTATATTCATCCTTCTAGTTTTGAGCAATTGGATCCCACCCCCAATTTACTGAGAAATGACTGACATACATCACTGTGTAAGTTCATAGCTTGATGGCTTACTTTACACATATTGTGAGATGATTCAGCCAATATTTAACACCTCATATGAATACAATTTAAAAAAAAATTAAAGAAAAAAGGGGAAAAAAAGTTCCACCTTGTGTTGAGAACTCTTAGGATTTACTTTCTGAACAACTTTCCTATTTATCATTCAATTCAAGCAATTGAATTTTTTTTTATTTTAACCTGGTAATATAGCCATGAACATCTTTGAATGTACCACTTGGTGTTCCTGTGCATGAATTCTTCTGGGTAAATAATAAGAATGATGTTACTCAGTCATAGGCAGTATTATCATGTAAGTTATTACAGACACTGGGGCACTTGGAAAGTTAAAGGGGTTATAAAACAAACAACATTGTGTAATTTANGCACAGAGCCCGACGCGGAGCTCGAACCCACGAACCGCGAGATCATGACCTAAGCGAAAGTCGGACGCTTAACCGACTAAGCCACCCAGGCGCCCCCTGAAACGGTCTTTAGAAACAAATTAGTTCTGAAGAATAAGGATAATATCTGTGTACAATAAATAAAATTGAAAAAACCTTTATATTTATTATTTAAGTACTTAAATAAAGTAGCAAAACAAATAATCTTAGATTTAGGTAGAATAACATTAATCAGTTAATTAATCAGTCACCATTTGCATGCTGAATGTATTTTTTAATGTAGTCTTAATATTTTCAAATTTCTTCCACAATTGCCCTAAGTGTTCCTTGAAATGTTATTTAGTGGGTTAATAAATCTATATTTTCCACTCTTCAGTGTAATTGAGAAAGATATTGTATCTGAAAGGGCTAACATAAATTTAAACTCAGAACAACTTTTGGTGGCTGGAGAATATTTTTTATTGGAAAATTTCAATATTATACACTAAATATTTTCACGGATATTGTTGTGTTTTTTTTTTGTTTTTGTTTTTGTTTTTTTCTCTATTAAGAATATTTCCCTTTTTCCAAATAGTTTAATTAGGAAAAAAAACCCTCACATTGTTTATGTTGCAAAATTATAGGCCTTCCTAATTTCATTCCTTTCTAGTAAAAAAAATATATATGTATCCTATTAAAAACAGATGCTCCATGAAACATTTCCTCCTGCAAGACAATATTTTGTAGAAAGGGATTATATAATTTAAAAATGAGATTTTATGAATAGGTAGATGCTCTTTGTTTAATTTATTCATTTTCTCTTTTGACCTTACTATGTATTTTTGTTTGTGTAGATCTTCCTTGACTTATGATGGGATTATGTTCTGATAAACCCATACGTTGAAAGTATCATGAGTCAAAAATGTGTTTAATACCCTTAACTTACCAACATCATAGCTTAGCCCAGCCTATGTTAAACATGCTCAGAACACTTCCATTAGTCTACAGTTGTGCTAAATATCTGGCATAAAGCTGGTATTATGATAAAGTGAGGCATATCTCATGTGATATACTAAATATTGTACTGACAGTGAAAAACAGAATGGTTTTATGGGTGCACAATGATTAAGTGTGTCAGTTCTTCACCCTCGTGATGGTGTGTCTTACTTGCCACTGGCCCCATTCAGCATCACGAGAGAGCATCATACTACATGTCACTCACCTAGGAAAGGATAAAAATTCAAAATTTGAAGTATGTTTTTTACTGAATGCATATCACTTTCACACCATCATAAAGTCAAAAAATCATAGGTCAAACTATCATGTTAGGGATTGTCTGTATACTTTGTTTTTAATCACTAATTCAGTGAAAGTTTAAAAGATTTTTTATACTAAATTTATTCAATAATTTAACTGAATGTTATTACTGGTGTTAGAAAGACAAAGCTCTCTAACTTCAGAGGACCCATTTACACAAAAAGTTCACTGTAGTATACTTATGTTGATTTACCAAATAATTCTTCACAGTCTTGGACATTTGTAAAACCAATGTGTAGTGCATACTATGGTGCCAAAGGATTTTTTTGCTTTGTTTTCAACATCAACTGTATTATATAAAAACTTTATAGTTTACTTACTCAAATCATGTATGTTGTAAAACTTGACAACTATAGCTTCTGTCAAGGTCCTTGGGATATTATAATTTGTTTAGATACAGTTATGAATTCTATATGCATCACAGAACTGAGTGCTTTTCTGTTATCCAGGTTTGTTAATTTTGCAAGAATTTTGTGTTTACCATGATGTTCCATCAAAGTTTGTATTTTTATTATCACCATAAAGCAAGCAGTTTTATGTTTACTGTTAAACTTTTTTAAGAAAAGCTTACATATTTATTTTGAGAGAGAGAGAAAGCAGGGAAGGGGCAGAGAGCGAGGGAAAGACAGAATCTTAAGCAGGCCTGATACTCACAGCATGGAACCCAAGTTGGGGCTCGAACCCTTGAACTGTGAGATCATGACCTGAACCAAAAACAAGAATTGGACACTTAAGTGACTGAACCATCCAGGCACCCCTAGTGTTAAAGTTTTAATAAACGCACAAAAGCATTTATTATAAAGTTTAATGTTTTATCATCGTCAGAATGAAATTCTAAACACTTCAACTCCTTAAATTCAATGAAAAAAAATGTTATGGGAAGCAACTGATTTCTATTTGAAGCATCTGATGAAACTACTGGAGTCATCACATTAACAGGTGCCAATTAATTTGTAATTATTCACCTTAATTCCTTGATATAGAAAAAAATTATTTAAGAGTTTAGCCATTTGATCTAAATGAAAAGTTATGCTTCACAGGCTTATGCGTTTTACCAGCAAATGTATCTTCTTCAGTTTTGTATGTTAAATCACTGTTTTGGGGGTAGTTGTGTTAAACTTACTAACTTTAATATTTTATTTATTTATTGAAAAAATCTTTTCTAATGTGTATTTAGTTTTAAGAGAGAGACAGACAGACATACAGACAGAGACAGAGCATGAGCACTGGGAGGGTGGTGGGGCAAAGAGAGACTGAGACACAGAATATGAAGCAGGCTCCAGACTCTGAGCTGTCAGCACAGAGCTTGACACAGGGCTCAAACTCACGAACTGGGAGATCATGACCTGAGCCGAAGTCCGACGCTTAACTGACTGAGCCACCCAGGCACTCCTAAATTTGCTAACTTAAAAAAATGTTTAATGTTTATTTATTTTTGAGAGAGGGAGACAGATCGCGAACAGGGGAGGGGCAGAGAGATAGGGAGATAGAATCCGAAGAAGGCTCCAGGCTCCAAGCTGTCAGCACAGAGCCCACGCAGGACTCAAATCCATGATGCATGAGATCATGAGCTGAGCCGAAGTCATACACTTACCCGACTGAGCCACCCAGGCACCCTAAATTAGTAATACTAACTTTTAAAATGGATGTTGATTATCCTTTCACAGGATTGTCTTATTTTGTTGTGTGTGTGTTTTTTTTTAATATTGACCACAATATCACTTTAACATATAAGGAAATCATAAACACTGTAAACACTTCATGAAATATCTGTACCTTTTAGCTTCCTAAGAAATGAAAATCCCATAGTTTATTTTTCCGTTTACATTACTTGCGTTTTATATGTAACTTTTGACTTTTGAATCATTTATCCTGAAAGGGGTTATTACAAAAGAAAGAATATCATCAAACAACAGAATAAATAAAGTAGTTTATAGCTGTACAGCTTATGATAAATGCCAAAAATACTGCAAGAAGAGCATTCAGATTATTATTTGGAAATTCTATGGAAGGATGGCTTAGCATCTTTTTAACACACATTTCATATCTATCTTAACTATAACTTCTTATATTTCCACTGACTTGGTGGCCTGGACGCTTTCACACGTTGCAGACTGCACACTGGTATAGGAGTAGCTGGCTGATCAGTCAAATGTCTGGCAAGGGCAAGCTAATAATCCTCTGGCCAGTACCCTAGACCATTAGTACTAAATGGAACAAGATGCTAGAACAGCAGGTAAATTAGGACTATTTGGGAAAAATTATGATTACATGCATCATCGGGTCAGTAGATAATGCCAGATTATTCCAAAGTGTATGTATAAACGGTTCCATTGTCTCATATTTTCTTTGATGCAGTAGAATGGGACTTTTCTCATTTGGTGTTTTGTTTTTCAGATTCATTAAATGATAGATTTTATTTTTATTCTTCATCTCATCCCTCAAGAGTTTCATCTTCTTTAATACAGAAAAACACACATTTTAAAAATTTTAATTCATCAGTATAGAATACAAAGCATTAAGGTATGCCGACAAATGGGGGCCCCTGGGTGGCTCAGTCAGTTAAGCATCCAACTTCTGCTCAGGTCAAGTTCTCTCACTTCACAAGTTCAAACCCCGCATCGGGCTCTGTGCTGACAGCTCAGAGCCTGGAGCCTGTTTCATATGCCCTCTCTCTCTGTCTCTCCCTGTGTGTTCTGTCTCTCTGTCTCTCTGTCTCTCTCTCTCTCTTGCTAATACAAAATAACTGTGAAACAAAAAGGAGCAGAGCACTTCACTTGCATGGGAGCCTATCCAATTCTTGGATCTGTCCCCCAAAACACATACCTTATAATTCACATGTGTAAAAAGAGGCTTTAATAAAACAAAGATGTATTTCTACATGTTCATGTATATATACAGTATTCTAGCAAACAGATCAAGAAGAATATACTCTGAATGCATAAAAATGATTATTTCTGGAGTTGGGAATTAACATTCAGAGTCTGGGTAGAGGCAGGAGAAGCTAGAAGAAGATTTAACTTTATGTACATCATAAGACTTCTGTAGAGTGAGAATATATTATTGTGTGATTAATGAAATTGAAATAAAACTGTTAGCTTTAGATATTCAAGAAGTAGGAAAAATACTTTGTAGAATGTTATTTTCTTTTCAGGCATAGAAAAGGGATGTGCAGTCAATAGAAAAAATATAAAAATAAAATGGGGACTTGGAGTATAGTTTGACAGTCTGCAACAGGTTTCTGAAGAAAGCTATAGAGGATGAAAAGAGAGGGAATGGTTGGAAATGATATTCTAAAGGACGAAGTCTGAGAATATTTATAGTAAAGGTGGCAGGAGAGTTTTCAGCTTGGAAATAACCTACAGGTTTATGGTAGAGTGAATTCTAGTCCCCTTATTGATACCTTCCCTTTGTAGTGCTGTGTAATCCTTCCACATAGGAAAGAAGTCTACTTCTCTACTTCTTGTCTCTGTATTTGATCACGTGACTGGCTTCAGCCTGCCACGTGCGGAGAGAAGTGAGAGTGCTATATCTTGGTCCAGACTGTAGTGGGTGCTACATTGTGCCAAGTCCCTTAGGTCAGCTAACCCCAAGACTAGCTGTAGCTGCATAAGTATCCGTGAGTGATGTTTGAAAACCATGGAGTCTTTTTTGTACAATAACTGGCTAATGCAAGTGTCGAGTAGGATAGATAAAATAAACCCACACACAGCAGACATAATGCAGTGAATTTTTACAATATCAAAGATAAAGAAAGAAAAATTTTAAAAGCTACCAGAAAAAAATTATATTCAGATCCACATCAATTATAGTGTTAGCAGACTGGACATTAAAGGACAACAGAATTATATTTTTAATCTAGAAACGTATGCCCAGGTAAAATGCTCTTTAAGAATACAGGTGGAGCAAAAGAGATCGACGTGCCCAAACACCTTCACATTAAAACTGCGCTGCTAAAATAAAGGCACCGATCAGTGGATGCCCAGTGTCCCTGGATGGAGTTATAACCTTGATCAAGGCAGCTCCCTTTGACCTGAGGTCCCTACCCAGAGAGGTACTCACCAGCTGGAGAATGAGGTCTTGATGCTGAGGAGGGGATTGGCCAGCACAACAGCCAATACGGCTGCTTACTGATTTGTAGGTTTTTTTTTAAGTTTATTCCTTTATTATTTTGAAAGTGAGAGCTTGTGCACAAGTGGGGGAGAGGCAAAGAGAGAGGGGGAGAGAGAATCCCAAGCAGACTTCACAAAGTCAGCAAAGAGCCCATAGGGAGGCTCAAACTCACCAACAGTGAGATCATGACGTGAGACAAAATAAAAATCAGATGCTTAACCGACAGAGCCACCCAGGTGCCCCATAGTTTCAAGCAGAGGTGATAAACAGTATTTATCCTTTTGTGTATCTCATCATTCCAGAGATACTACTCATATCTGACTGTGAAAAACTGCTCTGCTTAACTATTCCTTACAATCCGCCGAGGCTTAGGCAACATTCTCATCTCTTCTGAATGTGCTTTCTTTCCAACCGCATCTTGTGTAGTCTGCTGAACTTAGGGCTTCCTACTTCTCTGAACTGTGCTGTGCTTTGGTTCTTTATTTACAATAGGAGGGGACCCAAAGCCAGGAATTAAATCAAAGTTCTTATCACATAAAAGCAACGCATCTATCAATATAAGGAGCACCTTTCCATCACACTCATGTTTATCCTGCCCTGCTGCTTGCAATGTTCCTGAGGGTAGGAAACTTTAATTGTCCTCAGTGCCCTAAACTCTGCAGTTGGTACTTTTTATTACTTGATTGTGGTGGGGGTCAAAGGCAAGGGGTCAGATGACAGAAGATTCTAGACAGCAGCTTCCCCTGAGCTCCTGCTCCGAGTAGCAAGCGACCCTCCCAGCAAGCGGAGAGAGTGTTCTAACCTTTATTTCCATTGCTTTGAGCCTAAATTGTTGATCCCTGGAGAGATGAAATGTCAACATTGTTTTGACCGATATTGGATACCAAGGCAAAATTCTTCCTTATCTCGACACATGGAAAAACAAAGAAGCAGAATTCTTAAATGACGAGTTTCAGTGAGGGGACAGTGTTCATCCTCTGTGAGCATAAATAGGAATAGGCTGATGTGAAATTTTCATAACTTGCTTGGTGAAAGTCATTTTTCCCATTTGTTTCATACACACCTTTAAGAAAGTTATCTCATTTACATGTTTGTGTCCAGGGTATCAGTCTTGATTTTTGTATTTTCCTAAGCATCCCCCCATAACATATCACCGGGAAAAAAAATCTCTCTTTTTTTGTGTTCATATAACAGTTGTGATTGTGACTCAGTGTCATGTATCAGTAAGAGGGGCCTGCTGGTCAGCCAAACACTGAGTGTGAATTGGGGCTCTACCAGGTCCTTCTTATTTGATTTGAGCAAGGTAATATAGGAGATTAACCAGGGCATGTTAAACATAAGCCTTTATTTGTAATACTTTGGCATAAGAGCTCTGAAGTGGTGTTCTTCCTTGGGAAAGAAAGGCGGAGTTTTTACAGAGCATTGGCCAGAGGCAGAAGCTGAAATTCAGCTCCTTTTAGGAATAGTAGGTCAAAATGATTTTTGGAAGAGGGAGTAATTATTCTTGAAGTTGGCAGTTGCTGGTTAGACAGTTTAGGTGCAAGGTGGAATAGGGAACGTAGCAGGGGCTAAATTCATTCATAAAAATGATGGGAAGAAAAAGCTCCAGGGGTCCAAGTAATGCTAGTGCCACAGTAGAAATTTTTAGCCTTTCAGCGTCTCTTATGAGCTTTCCTCTGAGTCAACAGAGAGACTGTTACTCTCATCTGACCTTGGGAATAGCCACCTCCCTTGGGTCCATTGTGATCTCAGACTAACTGGGCACGACTGTTGTCAAGACTCCTTGCCACTTTTGTTACTGGAAGTAGGATTCCAATCACTGGTTGAGTGAGAAGCTGTGCAAAAGCATTTAAGAATCAGGAGAAAACACAGTGAACTGTGGTAAAAACAAGCATGGCCAGGACAACTATTAGAAGGCTTGGGATCATGCCTCTCAGACCAAATTCTGCCCCAGGTGGGGTCAGGCTGGAGAATAGATCCCACCCCTTCTGGAGTTTATAGATGAGGCAGGTTTGATACCCATGCATTTGTGTGCCTTCTCTAGATCTGCTTAGACAACCAGGGCTAGGTGAAGAAACTTGCAGAACTTCATTCTAGCAATCAAAAGCTTTATTTAATGCAAGAGAAACAGGGAAATGACAATAGAATGACAATGGCGAAGAAACTAAATAGGCTGGAGGTCGGAGGCTTGGCGTGTGGGAGTCTCAGTCTAAAGGTGTTGGGTCAAAGCCATATGTTGTCTACTTGGACACTAGATTCAGAGTTTTTGGAGAGCTACCTCCTTCCTGATGAAGTTGGGTTCTGGAGAATCCTGAGAGATTCTGTCAATGTGGATATTTAGAAGGTCAGTGTGGAAATCCCTTATACTTAGAAACAAGAAACAGTGGAAGCTAAAAAATAAAATTGAATACTATAAGATACTTTATTAAATAAAACAAATAAAATCCTAGCTACTGAACTGAAGGAGTGGGTGGGTGTGCTAAGAGCTATGCTTTGTTAGTCCTCTCCAGGCCTCTAGCTTCCCGTACAGAAATCCCTGTGTCCTCCGACCAGAACCTATGAACAAAGCCTTAAAAATGAACAAAGCCTTAAAACGCTATTATGGAGAACATAACATAAATTTATGTGTGTGTGTGTGTGTGTGTAATGCAAGCTAGAACACACAAAATGCAGCAATGTTTCATGGCAAATTTTATAGCTGTTCAAGATGGAAGCATTATCACTACCTATGAATAGGCATAATGTAAACAAAAAAGAATCTCAGAATGATGCCGATAATAGACCAATGGCAAGGTCCTATCCGGGAAGAATAGACAATGAATGAAATGGTTTAGTGAAAGACAGTTCGAAAACGGTTTTTGGACAGTCCACTATGTTATGCTGAGTTACCTTGTAGGCAAAGAGGAGTCCCTTCCAAGTGTTTGATCAGGGAGCCAGAGGAGTAAAGTTCTTATGGCAATAGTGTGTGGTTTGGCTCTAACAGAGACAGCCTAAAGGCAAGAAGACAAGTTACAGGTTATTGGAATAGTCCAGATAAAGTAATAAGGATTTGAACTAATGAGGTGGCAAGCATATATGTATATATAAAATCAGAGATACCTTAGAAGTAGTGTCTGTTAACCTATAGGACTTTGTGACCAACCAGGTTTTGAAGGGATAAGAGAGAGAGGAATTTAAAGACAGTGTTGAGGTTCAAAGCTTGAATATCTAGAAGGGTGATGGTCCTATTAACAGAAATAAAAGCAATAGGTGTACAATCAGGTGTGGTACGCCTGGCAGATATATCAAGGATTTGATCTGGGACATCGCAAGACTGTCACCTTGGTCACTCGTTCTCAGTGGTATCATATTATTACATATTAAATCAGTCCTTTTGATGAAGCCACATTTGCAAAATGACTATTAGGCCAGAAGGATGTGCAGCATTATCTTTTCACAGTTTATAAGTTAAAAGTAAATGTTGCAATAGCTTTTTGATGACCATCATGGCCATCTCCAGTGTAATAATAAGTTTATAAAGCCATTTATCATAATGACTTTTTACACTCGGAAAGGTCGAAAGTCTCTGTGCTTAAGTTAGGAAATAAACGGGGTAACACAGAAGCATGTGCGGTACTTCTGGGGAATTGACAACTTATTTTGGTGCAATAGTAAATGGGCAACCCCAATGGAGAAATGTTCCTCAGATATTATCACAAATGTCTAATAGGACACCAACATGGCTCAGACGAACATGAATGGCTCTTCTCCAATTTAAGCCCACTGGTGTACTAGTATTTCTTGCCTTCCTAATGTGGAATACATTCTCTTAGCACTTAGCTTTTGTGTGTACTGATTCTTTCTCTGCAGGTGCAATTGAATATGTGGCAGAGACCCAGCGATTTGGTGCAGATTCTATGGTGGGACATTTAAGAGAGGGGACTTATACTTTTTCTACACCCAAAAGGAAAGCTGGGTATGTGAAACCTCAAGGGAAACAATTTAAAAATTCTCCTTTGTCATTACCAGTTTGAAAAATGAAAGCTCTGCCTGAGTTTTTGTAACTCATGAACTTGTTTAAAATGTGTGTCTACTGAGAGAAAAAGTAGGATTTGTATGCTTTTTGGAGGACAGTTCAAGCCTCCAAGCCATTATCCTAAAACACAGATGTGCATACAATAATGCTTCATTTGAGTACATGCTATCTAAAAGAAAAATTGACAACTCCATGTCAACACGCACATAGTGTGTCCCAAACAAGGCTTTAACGTCCCCAGCCCTCTCCAACCCCAACCGAGACTGTACCTCACAGACACTGATTTCATCTTTCCCCAGATCATCCTCTTTATCCTTCTGTTTTTGGACATGACTCTTCTTATATATAAATTTTTCTTCTAATTTACCTAGAAAACATGTATTTATTCTTTGAGACTAAATTCAACTAGTATGTTTTCTCTGATCTTACTAGAATCTCTTTAGGCGACATTAGATTTAAATTAACTATTATCCTGCCCTATTTTGTTTTCCATTTGAACACTTGGCACATTAGTGTGTTTTTGTATATTTATATTACAGTTGGCCTGTCTTTTCTACTTCATGATATGCTTCCAATTCATGGATCCCACAGAAGTCCAACTGCACACGTGTCTTATTTTATTGCCTTCACTTTGTAACATTTTGCAGATATTGTGTTTGTTACAAATTAAAGGTTTGTGGCAACGCTGTGGCCAAGCAAGTCTATGGGCGCCATTTTTCCAATAGCAGTTACTCCCTTTGTATCTCTGCATCATAGCTTGGTCATTCTCCCAATATTTCAAAGTTTTTCATTATTACTATATTTGAATTGCTGCAAAGTCAGGATAAAATTGCAACAGATGAGGAGTTGCTTCTTATGGATGAGCAAAAAAAGTGATTTCTTGAGTCGGAATCTAGTTCTGGTGAAGATGGTATGGACATTACTGAAATGACAACAAAGGATAGAAGATGACATAAACTTAGTTGATAAAGCAGTGGCAGGGCTTATGAGAATGGATTCCAGCTTTGAAAGAAGTTCTCCCATGGGTAAAATACTATCAAATAGCATCCCATGCAACAGAGAAATCATTCATGAAGGGAAGAGTCTATCAATGTGGCAAACTTTACTGGTGCCTTATCTTATGAAATCGCCACAGACACCCCAACCTTCAGCACCCACCACCCTGATCAGTTGCAACCCTCAACATCGAGACAGGGCCCTCCACCAGCAAAAAGATTATGACTCCCTGAAGGCTCAGATAATTGTTAGTATTTTTTTTAGCAATAAGTTATTTCCTAAAAATTAAGGCATGTCCATTGCTTTATGAATTATAGCAATAATTCTATTGCACACTTAGTAGGCTACAGTATAGTTTAAACATAACTTTTATAGGTGTTGAGAAATGAAAAAAAATCATTTGACTCTCTTAATTACAGTATTTGCTTTATTGTGGTGGTCTGGACTTGAACCCAGAATATCTCTGAGGCATGAAAAATAAAATAGTCTACAGAACAATTATTATTGAGAGTTTATTATGTATCAGAAGTTGTATTTGCATTATCTCATCTGACCTTAGAGCAATGCTGTCTGTGGTAAGAATTATCCTTAATCTACAGGTGAAATGGGTCCCAGGGAAGCCTAGTAACTGTCCAAGATCATAGAGCTAGAGAACAATTAAGGAATTAAACCCTGGTTTACCTGATTCCAAAGACTCTCATTCAACACAGTAGCAGATGCTTTCTTTGTGATGATGTTACTTCTGGAGAGTTCTTAAATTACATTTGTCTTTGGTCAGTTTCTAAAGTACCTTTTTGAAAATACAGCAATGGTCCTCAAGCTTAGTATGGGAACATTCACACTAAAGGTCAGAATGAGGCCTGCTCCACTACTAATTTTATTTCTAAAAGATTCCTGAAAAATCTTACACACAAACATTCATTTTCAGTCACTTTCTTAGCCACTGAGAAGAGCTTGTTGAGACGAGCAATGAATGAATTATGAAACACATTGTTTGCCATAAGCTGACTCTCAATAAATTATTGTTGAATTGAATATAATGGATGAATTATTCATTGGGATGTGAGTTAAAACTTTTGCCATTTTTCCAAAACCACTTTTTATATACAAATATTGCCTTCGCATTGCTGAACTTGTAGTATGCCCTTAATTAATACGTAGTATTGATTGCTCTAAGTATATTATCTGGGCTTCTCTAGTAACAACAAAGGGCAATAATCACTTAAGTAGATCATACTCAAGCCGTCAAAGATACTCAACTGGCAGTACTTCCAATCATTGGAAGCTAAAATGAAAACTGCCTCTGGATATAAGGTTAAGTAGAGAAGTACATGGGAAGACTTTCAAAATTTCAAGAACTTGGAGCACTTGGATCGCTGTCAGTTAAGCATCATTCTCTTGATTTCAGCCTACATCATGATCTCACCATCTGCTGATAGTGCAGAGCCCACTTTTGATTCTCTCTGTCATCTCCCTCTGTCCCTGCTCTGCTTGCTCTCTCTCTCTCTCCCTTCCTCTCTCTCTCTCTCTCAAAATAAATAAACATCTCAAAATAAATAAATAAACTTTAAAAATAAAAGAATAAATAATAAATCTCTTTTTTAATGTTTATTTTTGAGAGAGAGACAGAGCATGAGTGGGGAAGGGGCAGAGAGAGGGAGACACAGAATTCAAAGCAGGCCTCAGGCTGTAAGCTGTCAGCACAGAGCCCAGCACAGGGCCCAAACCCTTGAACCACAAGATCATGACCTGAGCCCAAACCAAGAGTTGAAGGCTTAACCAAATGAGCCACCCAGGTGCCCCAGAAGCTTCTTCTTTCTTATGTGAGGTACTTGAGGCTTCTTCTTGAAAGATGTTGGCACTGACAATGATTCTTTGACCAAATTCTAGCCAGGCTTCTCTGAGCTCTCTTCTCAACAAAGTCTAAACTCTGCAGTTTCCAATAACTCGAGGTCACATCCCTACAATGACCCCAGCCCCCTGAAGTTAGCCTGACAAAGCTTGAGACTAGTAGAAGAATGGGCCTTTCTAGCCAATACTTGAGAATACAGGGCCAATCATACATTCTTGAAACATTTATTGAAAAGGGTTTGCAAATTGGAATCCTTCATTTGACTGTTTAGGATGTATATGTATCTACTACTACTTAGTAGTGTCTTTCTCGAGGATCTGAAATCCATCCTTTCAAATATAATCATCAGGAAGGATATGGCTTCTGTCTCCCAATTACTGTGGGAGCACAGAATTCTAACCTTGCTAATTTCCAGCTAGTGGATACAGCTGGCTGAATTGCATCTACACTAACCAGTCCTTGGTGAGTCTTCACTTCCCAGAGTCCACTGAGCATCCGCTTTTCCCCGTCTCTACTCCAGTCTCTCTACAAATCACAGTGAAGTTCAGTGCAAGATACACTCTTTCCCCCATTGCAATAGTTATTACTGATTGAAATCTGTCCTTATCTCTTAACCTGGTGTCCGGCTAGGTTTATCTTTGACAATAGTTTAGCAAATACTTTTTTTTTTTTTATTTCTAGGAGAGAGAGGAGACAGCGTGAACAGGGGAGGGTCAGAGAGAGAGGGAGACACAGACTCCGAAATAGGCTCCAGGCTCTGAGCTGGCAGTCAGCACAGAGCCCGAGACGGGGCTCGAACCCACGAACGGTGAGATCATGACCTAAGCGAAAGTCGGACGCCTAACCGACTAAGCCACCCAGGCACCCCTAGTTTAGCAAATACTTAATAGTCATTAAATTTAGATCTTGGGAAAGGGAATCTAGATCAGTCAGCACTATGAGGTAAACTGTCAACTTCCATGTAAAATAATAGATTGCTGAAAGGAAAAATGATTTGCACCATATTGAAATTAAGATAACATAAAGAATACCAGCAATGTTCTCCTTTGACTAATGAGAATGGACACAATCTAAAATACAGTTCTTGCACAAAATGTTATCTCTGAGAGGGCAAACAGCTTTGTTCTGCAAATCCACTGTGTATAAAAATGCTCAAGTTTCTATGTAAACACTCTTTTGTTTATGATGAACTCAATGTTTACTCTTTGGAAAATACAGAACTTAAGTGGAAAATCTTATATATATTCCCCACTTTTAGTTAGTCCCTGTTAATATATTGTAGTATTTCTGCTAAGCACTTTCTGTTTTTTTATAATTAACATGGTATCACAAAAGAGTCATTAACAATTTTCAAAAACCTGTATTTAATGCCTAAACGTTATATCAATATATGGGTGTATATAGCACAGTTAATATAACATCCCTAATCTATATTGGTTCTGATATACTTGCTATAAATAGCTCAGCGAAGAATGTCTGGTTAGCAAATAATTTCTTCTTGGATTATTTTTTAGGCTTCATTTGTGGAAGTGACATTACGCATTCGAGGCACAGAAACACATTACACTTGTGACATATATCACCAATTTACTTTCTTTCCCACAAGTCTGTCCCTATTTACAACCTCTTTGGAAATATAAGAAATTGTTGCCTGTACACATGCTTAAAAAATTACTCCTTTTAAGTTCTTTTCTCATCTGACAGTTGAAAATTGATCTTTTATATGAGCATTAGTTTATTTCTTTGATTACTGGTGAAGCTGAACTAAATTCCCCAAAGAAGAAACATTTAGGATGAAAGTGAGGCTGAGGAGTATAGCATGAAAGTCATGATGAATTCTTCCTTTCTGGACAGCTATTATTTGTTTGTTTGTTTGTTTGTTTAGCATTAGTGGGGGATAGGCAGTGTGATAGAGAGAAAGAATCCCAAGCAGGCTCCATGCTCAGTGTAGAGCCCAAGTGGGGCATGATCCCATGACCCTGAGATCATGACTTGGGCCAAAATCAAGAGTTGGGTTACTCACCCAAGTGAGCCACCCAAGAGCCCCTCCTGGACACCTTTTAAAATAGAGAGGTGTGTATATCCCTTGAAAGGTTTCATCTGATGCCAGCTGACAAAAAGAAACATTACATTCCTAGGGCTTCGGCTGAGTGCCTGAGTGGGCACTGGGCAACATGTGCTATGGTTAAAGAACAAACAAACAAAATGGAGGAGCAGAGAGATTATACATTCTGTCAAATGTTGCACAGTTCTTAGCAATATATTCAAAACATCTCACAATGTTTTACAGACTTATATACACCACTTATATTCTCTCACTTTTTCTCTCTTCTGCTCCTATAGCTCCCATTCTATTTGGCAAGGGGGCCATTTTCCTAAAAATGCACCATCCTATATGTTGACAATATTTGCTTCAAATGTGACTCATGCCTGACTTCACAGCTGTGGGTTTCATGAAGCTCTTCTTATAATCCAGGTTTTCTTTGTTCCTAAAACACACTCATATTCAGATATTGAAGAACAGAGAAATAAAAGACAAGCTAAAGAAATGAGTGAAAATGGACAGAATTTTAATGTTTCAGAAGTTGCTGCATTTAAAAACATATATAAATATACTGTGGTTGCATGAAAGAAAGAACCATGGGAAATGTTGGTTTCCTTCTAGCCATTTATAGAACTTTGGTAGATTTCTGGTAGAATTCATGTTAGAGGCTCTATTTTTTTTCCACATGGAAGTAATAGGTTTTACTATCGGTTTGGCAACTTTTTCAGACTCTTCAAATATTGAGATTACTTTTATGGTGAAAACAACCTTTCTTTCACATGAAAATAATTAAATTACATTTTTTCTTCTTTTCAATTAATCTTATTTCCTCTCTTGAAATAAGATACATTTCAAGAAATACATAATTTATTGCTTTTTGAGTCTTTAATTGGGTCTCTGTCAGCTAAATAACTAGACTATGACATCCTGGGTCAACTCATTTAACTCCACTGAGTTAAAGTTCTGGGCAGTTGCACATAATTCCCTCACTTAGCCATGTATGTTTGCATCTAAATTCCCCAGCTCAGAAAACCGGTCCTGACTCATGGTGACCTCTGGGTCTTTGTGTACCCAATTAGCCGTTAAATATTTAACAATCTTTTTCCTTTTCAATATGACTGCTTACATAATAGGGCATAGAATCCCAGTAACTCTGTTTCTCAGAATGTGTGCCAGCACTTGGAGGCATCAATTAGAGTCACTTGTATGAGCTTTGGGAGCTGGAAGAAAAACAGAAGGCATGATGCCTCTTGGCAGGTTGGAACACGAGTGTGAGTCTTGGCTTTGGAAGTGGAGAGGCATTTCCAGTGATCCAAGGCCACCCCCGGGGGTCCCAAGTGCCTGGGCGGCCTGCCGTTGAGCACCCTGGCTGTTGACCCCTGCAGTTTCTGATTTCCTAAACATTAGTAGATTTTTCCTGACCTTGGTTGCTAGGTATCCAAAATGTTTTTTTTTTAAGGTTTATTTATTTTGAGACAAAGAGACAGCATGAACAAGGGAGGGGAAGAGAGAGGAAGAGAGAGAGATAGACTCCGTGTTATCAGTGCAGAGCCCTACATGGGGTTCGAACCTCAAAATCATGACCTGAGCCCAAACTAAGAGTTGGATGTTTATCTGACTGGCCACCCAGGCGCTCCATTAAAATGGTTTGGAGAGCTGTTAATTTTCTGTACTGAATGCCTTCCTTTTTGAAATACCTGCTATAATGTCCACTTTTCTAATGAAACACTGAAACACTAATTTTTTTCATTTCTGAAAAAAACTGATCTCAAGTTTCATGCTAGAATAAAATTTATTGCTAAGTCAGATGAGACCTATTTATTTACTTATTTACTTATCTATCTATCTATCTATCATCTATCTATCTATCTATTTATTTATTTAGAGAGCACAGGCAGGGGAGGGACAGAGAAAGAGGGAGAGAGAGTCCTAAGCAGGCTCTGCACTGTCAGTGCAGAATCTGACAAGGGACACAGGGCTTGAACTCATGTACTGTGAGATCATGACCTGAGCCCAAACCAAGAGTCCAATACTTAACCAACTGAGCCACTCAGGCACTCCAGACAAGGCTTTATTTTATTCACTTTTCAATTTCATGCAACATCCACACTTCTGCCACTGCCATAGTGTATGTGTACTATTTATGAAGAGCATTGCCTGTGGTCCTCATGAAGCATAACGTTAAATAAGATTCAGAAGCTTAAGAAACACATGCTGGAAAAGAGAAAGCACATAGCTTCTATAAGACAGACTGTGAAATGATCTGAGAGGAATAAGGGAAGCAACACAAGTAGAAATTTAAAATACTTGAACTAAGGATGTTTGGGAAAGTTTCTTAAAGAATATGGAATTTATATGTTATAAAGCTGGTGAAGGTTATAGTTAGAATTTAATAAAAGGAGGAGATGCCTGGGTGGCTCAGTCAGTTAAGCGTCCGACTTTTGATATTGGCTCTGGTCATAAACTCAAGATTTGTGAGTTTGAACCCCATGTTGGCCTCTGCACTGACAGTGTGGAGCTTTCTTGGGATGCTCTTTTTCTCCCTCTCTCTCTCTCTCTCTGCCCCTCCTTCCTTGGCTCTTCTGCTTTCTCTCTCTCTCTCTCTCAAAGTACATAAATAAGATTAGAAAAAGAATTTAATAAAAGAAAAATGATAGTGTTTGGAGGTGTTTGAAATACTTGTAAAATAACGTGAAACTCCATGGTGGGTTTCTGCTATGTTGGCTGGCAGAAAGAGATTGGGGCCAGTTGGTAGATGGCTTTGAACACAATGCCAAGGACTTTGTTCTGTATTTTATAGTGAGCAGACTTTCAATAATTCTTGAGCATGTTGATGATATAATTCAATTGGTCTTTCCCTCACGGGACTGTTTAGGGGAGCACAGTAAACCTTGTCTACACTTCGGAGATGAGTGGAGGAGTCACCGTCAACAGAAAGGTAGCCTGAGCTGTTGAAACATAGACAGGGGGCTTTCCAGGTATCTGGAGAAGAGATTAAAGAGTTGAGGCTGAACATGGCCTTTATTTGTTATTTCTTTCTGCTCATCTCAGGGGTAAGGAATCAAAAAATTTTACTATTTATGCTAGCCCCCCTGTATCTTTGATAAATGCGAAGTACATGAAAGGAACTGCCATTCTGCTCTCCAAAGTTATTACCGAATCACATTTATCCAGGGAAGAAAGGAAGCAATGAGAGCTGCTGCAGGGGACCGTCACTCACTGGCAAGAAGGGAATAGATCTCAAATACGATGTTTCATCCAGTAGATGGCTTTCTTGTTCAATTAGCCCAAACTCAAACCCCAGCACTTAACCTCTACCCTTCTGTCAGCTTTTGTACCCAGCTTAGACTAGGGCAACTTCTTAGGGAATAAAAACAGGATTTCAGAGGCACTCACAATATACTACTGAAGGCATGATAGATTGGGTTGACAAACTGGAGATACAGAACTCTTGTATTTAAAGAATTACTTACAAGAAAGGAGACTGATCTTCCAAGAATCGCAGTGAAAGGAAGCACACAGTGATTCTAGTTAATACCATGAAGGCAAAGCCTGGGGAAAATAATTTGCTTTTATTAGCTGGCAAGGTTGGACCAGGGCACTGGGAGTTTTGGAAAAATTACATTCATTTTCTTGTGACAATGCATGGCCAGCATGGTCCTAGTAAGCTGCTCTCACTCACGACTGGAAGGAGAACTCCTAAAGACATAAGGTGTGGAAGAGTAAATGAATTGTGGATGAGACAATCAGGAACTAGGGTTCCAGGGCCATCTCTGAAACACTTACTATGTGATTTGAGAAATTGATTTAACTCTGCTGGTCACTTCTTTAAACTGATAAAGTTGAACTGAGGGGGCTTACATTGAATTTTAATTTCTGAAAAATTCTATTACCTTGATGGAAAAAATAGTAAACTCTTGTGTGTTACTTTTTCTTAATAAAATGTTTTAAATGTTTATTTATTTTTGAGAGAAAGAGAGAGAGACAGAGAGAGAGCAAGCGAGCACGAGTGGTGGAGGGGCAGAGAGAGAGGGAGACACAGAATCTGAAGCAGGCTCCAGGCTGTCAGCACAGAGCCCAACATGGGGCTTGAACCCACAGATCATGAGACCATAAGACCTTAGCAAAAGTCAGACACTCAACTGACTGAGCAAGCCAGGCTCACCTTTTGTGTGTTACTTGAAACTTACTCTGATTTTTCCCCCTCAGGGATGCCTTATATAATTTCTTTTCTTTTTTTCCTTTAAGAATCTCAAGGGTTGGGGCGCCTGGGTGGCTCAGTCGGTTAAGCTTCTGACTTCAGCTCAGGTCATGATCTCACAGCTCATGAGTTCGAGCCCCACATCGGGCTCTGTGCTGACAACTCAGACCCTGGAGCATGCTTCAGATTCTATCTCCCTCTCTTTATGGCCCTCTCCCACTCACTGTTTCTCTCCCCAAAATAAATAAAAATATTTAAAATATTTTAAAGAATCTCAAGGTTTATGAGCTACTGTTCCTTTGTTTTGTGAACAGTCATTTTCAGTAGACTTAAAATTTAATTTCTGAGACTTAATTGCTAAATTTCTGATAGGAAAAACTTTTGATTGGGGAAATATTTCTGAAAAAAATTACACAGACCATTTTTGTTTCTGAAAAAGGCTTAAAGATATTGGATAGAGGGAGGGGTGGAGGTGGAGGGAATCTGAGCAAGTTTGCCAAAGACATTAGTACAAGAATTGTAGGTCTTGGTGTGTATTCAAATTAAATTTCATACAAGCTGGCAAAGGTTTGAATGGTGTAACAGGAAGGAAGGTTACAAATAAAATGGGAACCATGCTTGTGCAGACAATGGACATCAAGGCAAATCCTTCTTGCTTTTTGTTTTTTTGTTTTGTTGTTCTTTTTTGGGGGGGGTGAATTTCCCTTTATCACCCATAATTCACATGCAAATTGGAAGACATTTTGCCTTGACAGAAATAACATTGCCATTTTATTTTTCCTATGGATGCCTACATTTTAATATTTTATCCTATTCTTCAACGTTAAAGTAGACACAAATTTATGGGATTCCCATTTCTGTGGAAGATCTGCTTTATCAGTTTCACAATGGGAGAATCCATTTGGCTTTATTATATTTATGGGAACCATTGTATTTGGTTAATATGTTTTCAGTATGTTTTTCATGCTTACGTACTTTGCATGCCCCTTTCATTCATTTGCAATGATCCTTAATTTTTCATGAATAAAATCCCGAGTTTTCTCCTGAGTCAAGCAAATGACTCAATGTAGGACAGACTGTGTGTGTGTGTGTGTATATGTGTGTGTGTGTGTGTGTGTGTGTGTTTACTATACAGGGTAACTTATATCTCTTTCTGAACTGCTAAAAGCCACACTGTTTCAGACCTTTTCTCCAGATTTTGTCAGCTTGTTACAGAAAGATAATTCCAATTTGTAAAAATATAACCAATTGAAAACACCTTGCGCAAAAGAAATAAATAAACAGTATTTGTTTGCATTTCACATGCTGACACTGGCTATCCAGGCAAAGCGATTCCTGTATTATCTCACAATGTCAGCCATGTGATACCACTGTGGCCATCTTGAGTATTTGCAGTGAGAGATCCAGAAATCTTTTCGTTTTTAGGACCAACTCAACAAAATAAACCAAAAGCTGTTCAACTAGATAATGCATCTTTGAGGAAGTTGGGGTGAATATCTAGAAAACTGATTTTCATACCACCATAAATAATGGTTCTCTGGGTAGCTTCTTGTTCTCCATCCCATCATCAGTCCTTTAAGCTTTTGATGTCATGCTTTTAGTAAACAGATAGTTCTTTCTTTTTCTTGGATTACTTTCCTTAAATTTTTAAAATGTTTATCTATTTAAAAAATAAAGGGAGAGAGAGACAGACAGAGCACAAGCAAGGGAGAATCAGAGAAAGAGACACACCCACAGAATCCAAAGCCAACTCCAGGCTCCGAGCTGTCAGTATCAAGCTCAATGCAGGGCTCGAACCCATGAACCTCGAGATCATGACCTGAACTAAAGTCAGATGCTTAACTGACTGAGTCACTCAGTGCTCAAACATGCTTTCTTTGAAAGCAACTTTTATTAATATATAGTCTACATTCCAATAGTATGCAGCTTAACAAAATTTTCACAAACTCCTCATCTTTATA
The DNA here is from genome assembly GCF_008692635.1 of Crocuta crocuta. NCBI lineage: Eukaryota > Metazoa > Chordata > Mammalia > Carnivora > Hyaenidae > Crocuta > Crocuta crocuta. Next base: position 3,590,244 of record NW_027551579.1, on the reverse strand, counting down.
AATAGCATAGAGATAAAGAAACAAAACACAAACTCTCCTTTCGTCTAGTGTTTTTTTTCTGACAACAGCAACTACCGTCCTGATCTCTAACAGCATTGAATAGTTTTGCCCATTTTCCTGATATTTTTAGGAATGGAATTATGCACCATGTACTCCTTTTTTGGTCTGGATTCTTTCACTCAACAGTGAATTTATAATATTAATTCAACTCATTACATATAGTTGAAGATTATTCATTCTCCATGTTTTATAGAAATCCAGTGTCTGATTACACTACAGGATATTTTCTCACTCAACTGTTGAAGAGCATTTTTGTTTTTTCTAGTTCTTCTGTTTTTACAGAGTGTTTACCTGAACTTTTTGTGTATATTTTCTGGTAGATGCAAATGCATACCTTTCAGATGTATACCTAGGGGTGGAATTGCTGGGTCTTAGGTGTTGTATGTATTCAGCTTTATTTAGTCACTCTCATATATTTTTCCAAAGTGAATACACCAATATAAATACCACCAGTAATATATGAGAGCCATACTTTTACTACATTGTCTCCTAAAATGGTGGATATTTTCTTCTCCTTTTCCTTCATCTTCCTTTCAGATTGTATCCATTCTGAGAGTTATAATTGAATGGAATAGTTTTTGCATTTTCCCAATGTTTAAGAGATTGAGTCCATGTTATATGTCTTTTGGCCATTGAAGATACTTGTATAAATTTCCTGAACAAATTATTTTTGGCCGTATTTAAATTTTATCTTGCCTTCGTATCACCTCATAAAAATTCTTTATATTGTGGGTACAAGGGCTTTGTCAGATATCACAAATATCTTCTCCAAGTTTATTGATGTGAAAATGTTGCAGAACAAGTTACTCGCAATCCAAGGTTTTACTGTAGGTGAACTTTATGGATCAGTTTGGGGAGAATTTCCATTTTAACTGTCTTAAGTTTTCCAAAACACATAATATTTTATATTGTTTAGTATATTTATCTTGCATTTTTCAATAATTTCTCAAGTAATTTGATGTTATTATACATGAATTGTTTTATGATTTTATTTTCTAATTGTTCATTGCTACTGTATGTGAATACTAACTATATTTGTATATTTATCTTGTATTCTGTGACATTTCCCAACTTAATTTTTAATTCTGGTCATTATTATTTTTTTGGTAATTAAAAATGTCTGCCTGTTTGAGCATGTCACTTCAAGTTAAGAGTTATATTTTTCCCTCCCAATGTTTATGGAATTTCTTTCTCTTTCTTTTTTCTTTTTCTTCGCTTACTGCATTGTCTAGCAACTTCAGTACAATACTGAATAGAAGTGTTGAAAGCAGATATTCTTGCCTGGATCCTGTAATCTTCTATTTCAGTGGTTATGCAATTTTTCTCTTTATTTCATTAGTATTTATTCCATTACATTTGATGATTTTAATTATTATAAAGACTTTAGTTTCTGAAAAAAAACCTTGTGGTCATAAACTATTGTTCTTTTCACATATTGTTGAATTCATTTTACTAAAATTTTGTTAAATATTTTTTATCTATGTTCTGAGAATTATCTGTAGTTTTCTTTTTACTATCTTAAATTTTTAAAATTTTTTAAATGTTTATTTACTTTGAAGGAAGGTGAGAGACAGAGCATGAGCAGGGTAGGGACATACAGAGGGGGAGATACAGAATCTGAAGTGGGCTCCAAGCTCTGAGCTGTCAGCACAGAGCCCAGCATTGGGCTTGAACTCACAGATCTCAAGGTCATGACCTGAGCCAAAGTTGGATTTTTAACCGACTGATCCACCCAGGCACCCTTCTTTTTTCTATCTTTGACCGGTTTGGTATCATGGCAATAACGGGCCTCCTAAAGTGAGCTGTGAACTATTCCCTCTTCTATTTTCTGAAAGTTTCTGTTAAAACAGTAATAATTCTTCCTAAAAATGTTTGGAAGAACACACCAATATAGCCATACCCAAATTTTCTTTCAGGAAGGTATTATATTTTGGATGGAGTATTTTTTATTGATAAAATATTTTTATTGACAGGTTTAAGGTCAATTTGATAAAATTTGCCTTTTGATGAATGTGTCCATTGTATATATGTTGTCAGACTTATTGGTATTATATTTTGATAATACTCTGCTATTACTTTAATGTATATAAGGAAGGTAGTTATGTCCCCCTTTATTCCTAATTTTGCCATTATTTTCTCTCTCTCTCTCTTTTATTTTTATTTATTTATTTTTTTAGATTTGTCTTGCTAGAGGCTTATCCATTTTAGTAAACTTCTTAAATAACCAGTTTGGGGCTCATTGATTTTCCCTATTTTTATATTTTCTCTTTGATGGAATTCTGCTTTTAACTTTATTTTCCCCCTCCAACATACTTTGGGTATACTTTCTTTTTCTTTCTAATTCATTAGGGTGGGCAACAGATCATTAATGTTCAATTATTCTTTTTTCCTTAGAGAAAAGCAAGCCTGAGTACGTCCTCCTTGGGCCAGGTGGGAGACTGACAGCTCACAAGAGTGGCCTGAGCTCCGTAACTCGCACCCCAGCTCCAGCCCCAATCCTCTGATGACAATAAAGACCTGGATCATTCCTGTTGAACCTGATTTTGTGGTCTGCCCTGCTTCTGGAAAACTTCATATATGTAAGTAATAAACCTTTTCATAGTGCATACAGCATCAGCAATTCCGACATTTGAACCAAATTTTGGGTTAGGATTCATCTAACCCTGAAGGTGACCATAGTAGCTACTAATTTAGTCACTGCAGCCTTCCCATGCTTACTGTTTGCCTGACTTGTGTTTTTCCATATATTTCCTTTCGTGTTGCCTCTCTTTATATTTGAAGTGTGACTATTGTAGACATCTTACTGTTGGGAGTAGTTTTTAATTCCTTTCTGAAAATCACTTTTAGTCGTTGTTTATTATATCTGACATAATTATTTGTATGTTTAACTTTGGGTCTATCATTTTATTATTTTTGTCCCCTTATCTTTTCTATGTTCTTGTTCCCGAATTTCTTCTTTACTGACTCTTGTTAGATTATTTGAATATTTTCAGAATTTCATTTTTTAAACATTTTTTTATTTGAGAGAGAGAGAGAGCTAAGACAAGGAAATGTGATCATGTAGGTGGCATGAGAAACATGTCAATGAGGCACATGCTGGAGGTAGGTTCAATCTAGCAGTAGATTGGATGTGAAGGGAAAAGAGAGGGTGTGTGTCAAAGTTGATTCAAGAATAAATGAGTAGGTGGTGTGGGAGGAGAGCAGTGAAGACAGAGCTGGACGGGAAACAGAGTGAAGGGGGAACTTACTTGGAGATAGAAAGGCTGAAGTTTCTGGTGTCCCATCCACATGGAAACGTGCACCAGGCAGTTGGATGTATGTTCCAGGGTCTCAGGGCACTGAGCAGAGACGGGAATCTTGATCTGAGAGCCAACAGCAAGTTGACCACGGTTGAAATCACAATAGATATGATATCCCAGAAAAGTGGGAACCCAGCACTAGGATAGAAGAGATGGCATTGGAAGAAGATCCCACTACTGGGCCTGATAAGACAGTTATCTTTCACACACAACATATATTTATTGTTGTGATGGTAAGAGTTTGGAAACCCAGATTGTTTCTTACTGTGTTAAAAGACAGACGTGATGCAATACAGAGGTTCACCTTTCTCTGGGTTTATGTTGTCCATTCCACTTTTTATTTCTTCTCAATACAAATTATGTAAAGCATCTTACATATAACCTATATCATGCATGTTTCACTAACACAGACAGATGACCTGTCAACATTTCACTCTGGGTGTTCGAATTACATGCTTTCTACGTATGATGTAAATTATACTCCACAGCTTTTCTCCAACGGCAATCTTGGTTTAAATTGCTACCATTTTTTTTTTTTAATTTTCCAGTGGAAAGCAGAGACTGCATTTAAAAAAAAAAAAAAGTACAAATGACTAGCAGTTTTGACTTCCACATTATGTAACTTGGGTGGTAAACAGTATTACCACCACATCTAGTTAGATTCTTACTAAATATGAATAATCTTATTCGAACATTTAAAGATTAAATTGGGTAAATTTTGATTTTATTGAAACAGAGGTGATGGTGACCGTCCCTTAGGTAGTTGCTTAAGGTTTCAATTTGTATCTTGAGTATTGTAATTATAGCTCAAACTTTAAAGATACGCAATGGTCAAGATTCTCTAAATTAGATATCAATGGTCTCTCTGCAGAATTTTCCTGCAGAGAATTTCATTATGCTGTGATGTTAATACTCTCTTTCTTCCCTTTTCAAAATTATTCTCTTATGAAACAAAAGGTCTGTAATGCAACCATCCAGTGACTTTGTCTGCCTCTGTAGCATAGTTGAGTAAAAAATAATCAGACAATCAGGTTAATTCCAATACTATGTGGAATACTTACTTTGAAGTAGTACCTTGTTATTGGCAAAATCATTAAGGATACATCTGTGAACATGAAAATTGTTAAATTAAAATACAAATGCTGGGGCACCTGGGTGGCTTAGTCGGTTAAGCGTCCGACTTTCGCTTAGGTCATGATCTCGTGGTTCATGGGTTCCAGCCCCGCGTCGGGCTCTGTGCTGACTGCCAGCTCAGAGCCTGGAGCCTGTTTCAGTCTGTGACTCCTTCTCTCTCTGACCCTCCCCTGCTCACGCTGTCTCTCTCTCTCTCTCTCCCAGAAATAAATAAAACATTAAAAAAAATACAAATGATATTGTCATCAATATTTGTGTAAGATAAAAGTCTTTGTCAACAGTAGTCTCTTGAAGGTAGTAAGGTGGTTGTCTTTATGTTCTTATGAAGGAAATGCCCTGTTGATGCTCTTTATCTTATTCTATTGTCAAACCCTATGAATTAGCATGGAAATAGGGAAGAAAATGCTTTTGTTTGACATTTTTGCTTTTTTTTTTCCATATTACTTTCCTTAAAAATTGTGTATACTAACTGGCTTTCACCCTTGCTCATCATTTGGCTTTGTAATTTTTGTAATGATTTCCACATGTGCAACCTTCTCAGTGTCCACTTGAAAAAGCAGTCTTATTTTTCAGATTGATTATTACTATTATTATTAATGTGTCAACACACAAATCTTATCAATAGGGCATCTTCCAGAATAACTTAGTTTATATGGGTATGATATGCTAACGTCAGGGGGTAGGAAATCAGCTAGGAAGAAGCCTGGCTAATTTCACATTTTTTCAAGAGAAATGTTCATTTGGTCTGCATACTCCATGCAGGGATGTTTTTATTGAAATAGTTATTTGTGATTTGTGCCAATTTAAATACAATTCTCAATCATAGTCACAAAACTCATCATAAATTAAAGAAGGAATTGAGAACATCTGTCCACACAAATGCTGACATTGGAATGAGAACAAGAGGGGCCCTGGGTTGCTCAGTCGGTTAAGCGTCCAACTTCAGTTCAGGTCATGATGTCACAGTTCATGGGTTCGGGTTCCATGTTGACTCTGTGCTGACAGCAAGCTAAGAGCCTGGAGCCTGCTTCTGATTGTGTGTGTGTGTGTCTCTCTCTCTGACCCTCCCCTGCTCATGCTGTATCTCTCTCTCTCTCAGAAATAAATAAAACATTAAAAAATAATAAAATTGGAATGAGAATGTGATATGGTTTATATTTTATGACTAACTGTAATTTTGCACAGACATTTAAAATAATATAGAGAGATGCCTATCTTAACATAGAAATCGGCTAAAGTGATATGATGTAGGACTGGGTTGGTTCTGTTTTATTCTGACATCCAAATATGATTGTTTCTTTTTGGGGTGTTGCATGTTGTTTGTGCCCTAGGCAGACTGGCTGGTACTGTCTTTTCTTAGCAAAAATAGTGTTATTTACTGATTATAGAGATGTCTCACATTGCACACGTCATTACTCAAAGTTGCAGTGTTTCGGTGTTGTTTTCTCTTGAATTATGTTATTTTCCGGTCATGGCATTTGTCAGATCCTGGGTGCTACCTATTCACTGCCTGAAGATGTTTCTCTTGTGGGCCTCGCCCTCTGGGTTTTCTCCTCCACAACGTGCCTCCTGCTGTTGCCATGGTCCGATCCTGGCAGAGGGTCAAATATAAATTTGCTCTTCTAGCAGGAAAAGTAAACCGAAAGCTGAGTTTAAGCTGAAAAAGATCCCCCCACTGAGAGCACTGATTCTATGGTAATTTAGATATCCCTCTGGCTATAGTTATTTGGTTTTACTCTTGTCTGGAATTATATAGAATTCAGTTATTGTGTTTGAGGTAGGTTTAAACTAGTCTTATATTGATTAGTAATTTCATCTAAAATGTCAGATAATTCTTCCTTTGGATGGAATTTATTTAATTGCAAAATAAGAAGAATCTTCAGACTTAGACAAATATCACTTAACACATAGTAGGTCTGAAAGAAAGTATGACAGATTGAAGTTGGATTTCACTCATTTGGTTTATTCTCTTGATATATATATATACATATATATAGTATATGTATATATAATGCATATATATTAACATCAGGCCTATTTTATGTGGGCTGCTATCTGTATGCTTGTAGTGCTCAGTCACTCGTATATTTGGGCTGCACCTGATAAGTAAGGAGCAGGATGTAAGCCACAGTTCATGGGTGATGTGAGCAACCTGCAGAAGTCAGATAGGAAGAAAATTGTTTAAGGCTTAACATTATTTTCTTGTGGAAATTTTTCCATACTCCCTAAGTCAGATCAAGTCATCTTTATATCTGCTTTTGTCATATATTCTGGCCAGGAGAATGTACCCACACTATTCACCAAAAGACCCTTGGAAGTTAGCCTCATGCCCAGTACATGAGACTTTTTGGATAACTGACTTAGTGAGAGTTTGAATAAATGATGCTTATTTACTTACTTTTGAAGTGGAGAGAATATAATACTTAACTAAAAGATTATTCTGAGAGTCAAGTGACAGAATATGTTAAAACTTCTAGGGTCTTAGTAGATGTTCAATGTGTGCTAATTAACTTCCTTTCTCTGAGCAAACTGTGCACATAGGAGGAAAACTTACTTTTACTGAATTTATAAGGTATTTTAAAAATATAGTTATGTATTTTATAGAAGTGTTTCAGTAATGTTCTTTTGAAAAAGTGCTCTAATGAATCCCTGGATTCTACCTGTCTGGATTTGACAATAACCCTAGCTAAATCTAACAGCAAATTATTTTTTCCATTATTGCTGCATTCACTAACCTAGTTTAGAAGTGTTCACAAGGAAAAGGTATATTCTCTTCATGAGAGAATATATTACTTATCTCTTAGCTTCTGTCAACCTGATATATTATTCTGTCGCCCCGGGCAGACTACTCATCAGTGCAGAGCATGGTTCAAATTCTTGTACAGTCACCATCCATTACAGGACAACACTTTTTTCCTCTCTCATTTAAAATCATTGCACAGAGTTTAATCCATAACACAATTTTTTATTTCAACAGAAAAACATTAGCATTTTATAGAAATAATTGTGTCATATAGGAAAAACCCTACCAAAGGAATGGTAGTATAAACAGTATTTCTAACACCGAAGAAATGTAAACTCAGTGAAATGGGCCCATGAACTCAGCACTCTGCCTCTGTCTGTGGTTGAACCCCACATTATAGAATTATTTGAAGGGTTTTGACATAACTGGCACTTGGGATTATTTCTAAATCATCATACTTTAATTTTTTTTTTAATGTTTTATTTATTTCTAGGAGAGAGAGAGAGAGAGACAGCGCGAGCAGGGGAGGGCCAGAGAGTGAGGGAGTCACAGACTGAAGCAGACTCCAGGCTCCGAGCTGGCAGTCAGCACAGAGCCCGACGCGGGGCTCGAACCCACGAACCCCGAGATCATGACCCAAGCGAAAGTCGGACGCCCAACCGACTAAGCCACCCAGGCGCCCCTAAATCATCATACTTTAAAAAATGGTCTATTTGTCTGTGACGAGGGGTGTGAATTTCTTCTATGAACGTTGACCTTATAAACGTCAATAATCTTCTCTTGCCTCTTTCAGAAACTGAAATGCAATAATTTCCCTACCTCTTCCTGACCTACAATTTCCTTTAAGCTATTGAATCTTTTTTTTTTAGACTCAGTGTTGAGGTTTTCAAAGATTTAAAAAAATGTCTTATATGATTCTCTGTTAATAGTATTCATAATGTTTATATATCACTGTTTCCTTTTATTATATTAAAAAAATTAAGTTTATTTATTTTGAGAGAGAGAGTGTGTGCTTGAGCAGGTTAGGGGCAGAGAGAGAGAGGAAAAGAGGGGAGAGAGAGAGAATCCCAAGAGGCTCCTCACTGTCATCACAGAGCACAATGCTGGGCTCCAACTCATGAAAGGGGAGATCATGACCTGAGTGGAAATCAAGAGTCGGAAGCTCAACTGACTGAGCCTTGCAAGTGCCCGGTCACTATTTCCTTATAAGCTTTTCTCTGTGGATAGAAAGGTTTCTCTATTATAGTCTTTTTGTTACTGTTGTTGTTTTTAGTGCCGTTACAAAAGTCCCAATACTTGAGGATTATAGGCTCCTTCTTTGCATGTCTGCTCGCTGGCTCCATTAAAATTTTGTGAATGATTGGCAATATGTGTGGCCTAGGGTATTCCATTTCCAAAAGTCAAATGGGTTATGAATTGTTTTTCTATCTTTCCTTGTAAGAGCATTCTAAATGGTGGTATATTTATTTCCCAAAGAAAATTTTGTATTGTGATCAAATTGGTCTTAGGAAATTTTGAGCTTTGGACTATACTTTAGGAAGTACTTTTCAGATGCATTTATCCTTAAGGTACTTTCTCATTTGTACCTTAATATTTAGATAAATTAATTGAAAAAGAGTGTGCAACTGAATTTAGGTATCTAATTATCACTCTTTCCTCTATTCAATACTTCAGTCATTTGCTGTTTACTACTGAAGATTCTTCCAGACTAGTGCCTCTTTACAGATACTGTTAATATTTAGGTAGGACATGAATCTGATCATACTATTAGGTTTTCCTCAATGAAAGGCCATTTGCTTCTGTTTTATACTTTTACTATTAAAAATTGGCTTCATAACTGTGCTCAAGAAATAAACAAGGAGGTCATTTGATTGGTTTTGATGCAAGCTTACTCAGAATATAAAGGAATATCAATTGGTTAGTATACAGAAAAGAAATATACTTAAAGTTAATATATACACAGATAAAAACATAAAATGAATATATATAATGAATTCACACACACTTATGTTGCATTTTATATACACATGTCTGTGTTATTGCTAGGTAGAAAATATCATTTCCCTTATTATTTTGATGCCAATTTTATGTCTGCATTCTTAGAAACTTAAATTATACTTAACTCAAACTGCAGATTATACTAAATTAAGAAACATTTTAAGAGCCATTTATTTTGTCTAATATGTAAGATTTTTAAATATTCTCATTTTATTAATTACTATTTTTCTTAGAGTTTCTTGAAAATGATTTCTAAATAACATTCAATACAATCATGTAATGTAGTCTTTTTGCTATACTTTCTTCAAAAGACATTAGAAACTGCCTTTTTCCCAGCAAATTATTAATTGAAATTTGAAGAGACAAGAACATTTTCTAAACTTTAAAATTTAGTAATTTTTTCACTGATCTTTTGTAACCATGTGAATACACATATATCTTTGTGATGACTAAGCTTTTTCTTTTCACTGTTTTTACTCTGAGATTGACAATTCTATTCACAAGTACTTAAACGCTAATTAAAATAAAGAGAACAATAGTATTTCAACTCAATTAAAAACTCTAAAATCATGCTCATAATTTTTATTTAATTTCATTATGCCAGATTCCATTGATTTTTATTTTCTCTCCTTTTTTTTGTTAAGCTATGATTCATCTTTCTCTATGCAGTTTGACTGTCTCTTCCTCCGAGGACCCTGCTTAGACCCCAGACTCCTCTTTTATATGCTCTGATTATGTGCCATATTTTCTTTCCCACTTACTGCATTTGATTATTTGCTTAGTTGTTCTATTTTTTTTCTTGGCATAGTTTAAAGTTCTATGTAAAGGAGACCCTTTGTGTTCTTTTCACCATTTTATCTCTCAACTCCATGATGGTGCCTTGCACATAGTACTTGGTAACTTACTGCTGGGGAAGATCCATGGGCCAAAAAGAACCACTTATGACCTCCATAATGCATGTGGTAGAACATATATCTTTGAATTTCAGATCCATGATCTCACTATTGGGAACATTGTTTTGCTATCAATAGCCAGAAACCAATCAGCATATACTAATGAGTAAGGAAGATCTCCTGAGGGAGTTGACCATTCTGTGATTCTGAATGGACTACTGGAGAATTCTGAGAGGAATTAACCAGCGTATGTAATCACAGGAATGTATTCTTCAAAAATGGCATGGATGTTTCGAGATATTTAGATAAAAGACAGTGATATATTGTCATTTTTAATATATAAGTAAACAAAGCAATGAAAGACTGTTTGATTGTTTAAAACAAAATAACCCATTGATGAAAAGCCTTCAAAAAAAAAAAAAAGATACAACTCTGATTAGACCCTTGGGTATAATTTTGAGCTATGAGATGATCCAGGTGAACTGTATGTGAAAAGTATTGAATGGAAGCAAAACTAGTCAGATTAATCTTGCCTAATTCAGACAGAATTAAATAATCAGAGAGAAGGAGACAGAGTGAGAGTTACTTTGTTGGTTTTAGTTTTAGCAAGCATGATGGACTTCGTGTTTAAGCTCAGGGGTGTTAAAACACTGGAAAGAGCATGATTCCCAGTCTTATGACAAAGAAAATACTGGATAAATCACAAAATAATGCATTTTCTGGATCCCTTCAGAGGACAGGGATTGAAGAGCAAGCAGTCTGGAAAAACAGATGCCTAAGAAGAGACACAGGACCCTAGCACTTGTGTGTGTATATGTGTGTGTGTGTGTGTGTGTGTGGACATTTTCAAACCATTGAAGCTGCTAAAAAGATTAATCTAGAAAAAAAATGAAAATGTAAGAATAAGTCATGGAATTTTCAGGATTATTGCTTGTCAAACATTGTACGATATGGCAAAATCTTAAAGGAACAATCTGTCTCTAAAACACTTTTTCAGAGTGACAGCCTTGTTTCTGGATTGCAGCTCTTCTAATTGCTCTAAGACTCATGAAAGGCAAAAAATATATAATTTTATTCATTCTTCCTTTAGGACAATTACTAACTCAATTTCTCAGTCTAAGACCTTTTCTCATATTAATTCAAGAGGATGTTCCCTCAATTTGTACTTTATAATCAGAAGTTTTCATTATTTTTTTCATTGAAATGCACATCCCCAGACTGTGTGACAAAGTGCCCTGGAGCATCATGACACACTCACGTGGCACCATGGAATATTTTTAAATTATAAAGTATCAGGGACACTTGAGTGGCTCAGTTAGGCCTCTGACTGTTGGATTCCACTCAGGTCATGATCTCATGGTTTGTGATATCAAGTCCCACATTGGGCTCAGTGCTGGCAGTGCAGAGCCTGCCTGGGATTCTCTCTTTTCCTCCCCCCCATCCTGCCAAAAATAAATAAACTTTTAAAAAATCACAGTGATACTAACCATGTTGAAAAATGTGTGAACTACTAGCTTGAGCTAGTTAAAAATTTCACCGTTAGAACATGTTACGTCCTTTCAATTAAAACATATCTTTGCAAAGCTGGGTTTTGGCATTGCTATGATGAATAACAAGGGCCACAGGAAAAGTGATGTGGACCAGGTAATGAGGACAATGTTGTACAGTCTGATTCTGAGGATTGAGAAATTGAGAATGCTCCACAGATGCCCACATCCCATAACTCAGTAACTGGGATTTTTTTTCAGTGAAAGCAAAATATTATTTTGTGTTTAATTCATCTGTATATTTTAAAATACTTACTAAATTGTTAGGACAGAAATATTATTAACCTGTTTAGTGTTATCTACTTAATGTAGGGTTTCTGTGAAACAATTACTGAGATGCTAAGGGGGCCATAAAATGAGAATATATGAGACCCTCTGTACTATGTCTTTCTCTCAATTGGCCATATAGGTGAAAGTAGTAACAACGTAAAGTATATTCATATATTATATATATACGCATCTTCTTTGTAAGGAGTATTATATGCGGTATTTCTTAATGCATTCTATAAAATTATAATGTGAGAGCCTTTTCAAGATTCAGAAAACTGAGCCTTTGCCCCCTTAACTGCATAGTTATTAGGTGACAGGCAGTTCTCTATTTTAAACCTGTCTAGAAATGATAAAGCTATTTATCATCTTTTTTCATGACTAAAAGAAAATAACATATAATCATTACCCAAATCTCATGAGTTAGAAAGTTGAGTTTCTTTATTACAAAAAAAAATCTCCAAGTTAAAAGTGAAAGAGAGGGGCACCTGGGTTGCTCACTTGGTTAAGCGTCCATCTTTGACTCAGGTCAGGATCTCACAATTTGTGAGTTCAAGCCCCGCATTGGGCTCTGTGCTGACAGCTCAGAGCCTGGAGCCTGCTTTGGATTCTGTGTCACCGCCCTCTCTCTCTGCAACTCCCTTGTTAATGCTTTGTCTCTCACTCCTTCAAAAATAAATGAATATTTTAAAAAATCAATAAATAAAAGTGAAAGAGAATGGACAAGAAAATATTGTTGAGGGCTACCCTTCTATAGCTTCCAGATTCCTATTCATCCACTTCAAAATACCAACATCTTTGGCCATTTTACATTTGGTATTACGTCTGTGTTTTATTCTGTTCCATACTTTGCTTTATGTAAGAACTAACAAATGAAACAGCACTAAGTTTAAGACAACTGCCTACTTATTGAGATCTGTGTAACATGTCTAAAAAAGGTTTGCGGTAGTTAGATGTGGTAGGAATTAAAATATAATAAATCTTTGTGATACCAATTAAAAAAGCATTATCTTGTTAACTTGAAGTACAGAACTCATGCAATAATCTGAGTTAATAGAAAACAGAAATACAGATTTTATTTTTAAAAATTTACTTTCATTAAATTTGAATACATTAGTGGCTTATTAGAGACTATTACAACATTATCAAGCAGAGACTGTTTATTTCATTATTTAAACTGAAGATTTGTGAAACACATTAGCTATAAAAATGTGTCGAGTTTAGATACTGCCAAATAAAAAAATGATTCACTAATAATGAGATTATTTAAAACTACTCTGATTTACTATATTGTTTCCAATCTCAATGTTTTAATAATTAAATCAAATGATTATGGAATGAAAAAAATAGTTCATTGAATTTAATTGTCCTGAAAAGAAATCAACAAAAAGAAATATACACAAATGTTCATTAATTTCTGGAATTAAATGCAAAATAAAAAAGAGTAAAATACAGAGATCACAAGTGTATACTTTGATGAGTTTGGCAAATAATTACACTTGTCTTACCCTTTACTCTTTTCAAGGTATAGAACTCTGTTGTCACCACAGAAATCCTCTGTGCTTCCTTCTAAACAATTCCCTTCACTTTGAGAGCCAACAGCTATCCTAACTTATACCCATATAGATGAGTTCTGCCCTCTAGACCTTCATAGATGGAATTATATAGGACATTCATTTTTATGTGGGGATTCTTTAATACAATGATTGTGATATTTGGCTATGCTCTGACATGCATCCTTAATTCATCTTTTTTTTTTTTAATGTTTTATCTATTTTTAGGAGAGAGAGAGAGAGANTCTATTTCTAGGAGAGAGAGAGAGAGAGAGAGAGAGACAGCGTGAGCAGGGCAGGGTCAGAGAGAGAGAGGGAGTCACAGACTCTGAAACAGGCGCCAGGCTCTGAACTGGCTGTCAGCACAGAGCCCGACGTGGGCCTTGAACCCACGAACCGCGAGATCATGACCTAAGCGAAAGTCGGACACTTAACCGACTAAGCCACCCAGGCTCCCCTTAATTCATCTTTTTAAAATCTAAGTAGTTCATTTTATAAATATACCACAATTTATCAATTGCATTAATGGTGATTTGTATTGTTTCAATTATTTTATTATTATGAACATAGCTGCAAAGCACATTTTGTGCAAGTCTTTTTATGGGCATATTTTTGAATTTCTTTTGAGTTAATACCTAGGCGTTGACTTGGGGCACTTGGGTGGCTCTGTCGGTTAAGCAGTCGATTTTGGCTCATGATCGTGATCTCTTGGTTCACGAGTTTGAGCCCTATGTTGGGTTCGGTGCTGATAGCTCAGAGCCTGGAGCCTGCTTCAGATTCTGTGTTTCCATCTCTCTCTGTCCCACCCCTGCTCACGCCCTGTCTCTCTCTCTCTCAAAAATAAATAATTTAAGAAAACATTAAAAATATACCTACAAGTTGACTTACTGGTAGATAAGTAGGTGTACTTTATAAGAAACTTCCAAATAGTTACTCAAAGTAACATTATATACCCTAGCCAGTGATATAGGAGTTGAAGCACTTGATATTGTACTGCAGATCTTTGATTCAGTCTTTTTTTTCTTGATTCAGTCTTTTCTGTCTGTTTTATGGAGTGTGTGGGGAGGCAGGGGAAATACATCGTTTCTACTGATCTGTCCTCAAGTTCATTGATTATTTTTTTTTCTCTTATCTCAAATCTGCCCCTGAGCTTATCTATTGAATTTCTTAATTCAGATATTATACTTTCAAGTTCTTGAATACCCATTTCAATGTTTTAAAAATATCTTTCTTTTTCCTTTGGCATTGTTTGAGTAGCAAACATATTTTCTTTTAATTTTTGTTAATAATGGCAGCTTTGATGTCTTTGGCAACTAAGTCCATCAGCTGAAACTATTCAATGTCTTTTCTTATTAACTGTTTTTCTTACCTACAAATGGTTCACGTTTTCCTCATTTTTTTCCATATCTTGTGATTTGGGGGTAAAAAGCAGACATTGTAAATAATAGAAATCTCTGGAATCTGTTTTTGCTATTTGACAATTATTGTTTTCAGTTATAGGAGGCATTTACTTTGGACTCAACGTGTGAACTCTGTGTCCCATGCAATGCATAGCAGATCTTTCAATTACTATCACTGTATAACAAATTATCCTAAAATTTAATGGCTTAAAACTATCATTTTATTATGATTATGGATGATGTGGGCTAGTAATTTGAGAAAATCAAGTCAAGATGGCTTGTATCTGCTCCACCCCACTGGACTGGTTCTTTATCTGTAAAGACTCAAAATATTTCTATGACTTATTGGCTAAAGGCTGGCTTTAGTCAAGAAGCATTTATTGCACTGGGCCTGGAATAACTCAGACACTAGAGTTGCTGATGAAATGTCTACATGTGGATTTTCCAGGAGGCTTGGATTTATGACACCATAGAAGTCTCAGGGTGGTGTGACTGTTTCTTTGGTGGCTTAGGGTTCCATAGAGGAGTGGCCCAGCCAACATGGCAGAAGCTCCTGCCTTTTCTGTCCCACCCTTACCAGTCATGCAGCATCCCTGCCATCACATTCTGTTGAAGGTGGGTTACCAGCTTTCCACGATTCAAGTGGAAAGGAAGAGATTTGACCTTAGGATGGGAAGAATGTGAAGGTCACATTATAGAAAATGTTGGAAGAAGGGCACCTGGGTGGCTCAGTGGGTTAAGTGTCTGACTCTTGATTTCGGCTCAAGTCATTATCTTGCAGTTTGTGAGTTCAAGCCCTATATTACTTTGCTGACAGTGTGGAACCTGCTTGGGGTTCTCTCTCTCTGCTCTTCCCCTACTCACATACATGCAAACTTTCTCAAAAATAAAAAAAAATGAACCAATAAAAAAATGTTATTATAAAAGAGACAATGATGGAAAATATTGCTGTGTCTGGGTTACTTGTAGTTTAGTTTTTGTAATATTTTTATGGTATATTCTTTCTTTTCTTAGCATGTTTGTATTCTTTGCATATTTCATCATATTTGATAGTATGCAGTATTCTGTGTCTAAAAAATAGTAGAGGTTGAAATAGACTACAACTTTTATTTTTTTCCAAAGAAGGTGACTTTTTTTCTTATATGTGGAAGATAAAGGGAGATGATGATCTTTCATATTTTACCAAACTATATTTTACTGAGGACTGGCTGCAGCTTTAAAAATATTGAGCTATGTGAGTTCATTTTGTTTTACAATCTCAGTTGCTTGCTTTTTTCCTCTGCAAAAGTGGTTGTAGGGGCAAATAATTGTAATACTATCCCCAAAAAGTGGCATTTAGGAGTCTTTCAGACTCGAATCCATTACTGTCTGTCCTTCCCATTGCCAATGGCTCATCTGTCTCTTTGTCTTTGCAAGGTTTAGATTTAACATGCAGGATTTCTAATTTATTTGATTACAGAGCCCAATTTTTATAGGGTTTTGGGAAAGCTGTGTTCTCAGAAAACACTTTGAAAAATATTCTTTATGAATTCTGAAAATGGAAAAATACTTTTGAGCTGAAGTAATCAATGGGAATTCCCAAAGGAAGTAGAACTTCAGGTAAAGTTCTCTCTACCTTTGAGAAGGTAGAGAGGTTGGAAGAGATGGAAGAGAGAGGTTATCCAGATAAAATTCAGATAAATTTTGTGGGAGGTGGAACAGCTTAGCAAGAAGGAACAGGTATATGGGTAAGAGTTTGAGCTTGGAAATTGGGTTCACCAGGATTGGCTGCAAGTTTTGTCTTTTAAGTGGTTTAATTCACTGAGACTGAGTTTTTCTTCTGTGAAATTGGCCTCTCATTATCTTCTTAGGCTGTCGTGTGGTTTAAATTAGATCTCAGGGCTAGGTGGGAGCAAAGGTTGGCATATCAGGATGCTCAAAATGTTAGTTTCCTTCTTTCCCCAGTGAAGCAAGGAAGCAAAATATAAGAAAGTGGAAATAAAACAGGAGGTAAAACTAAGTTGAGAATTTTGTTATTCTTTTCTTTAGAAAAAAATGTCACTGTTACTCATATCTGAGGCCTTATGACCTTTGACATTTCACAGAAAGGACAACCTAGTCATGTTTTTCAAGTCTGAAACACTGCTTTAATTAGGTCACTCCTCTGCCCAGTATTCTTACAGAACAAATATTAATGATGTAGAAATTCTGATGTTTACCCTCAATTGAACCCAATCTACTCTCCAAGGAAGACATGCCTCAAATCAAACCTGATTCTTTGGTTAATTTCTGATCATTTCCACCTAACCTGTACTTCCTATGTTTATTCCCCTCTTTACAACAATCATAATACTTAGACCCCCCTATTCTCCCTCTACCCTCAAATTTTTTTCCTTAACTTAAATGATCCCTTTACCTCCTCTGGGTGACTTTATCTACTCTTTTGGTTTCAGCTATACAAAGACGTCTCCAAAATTCATGTTGCAGTAATCAGCTTTTAAGTTTTATACCTGATTTTCCAATTTATACCAAAAATCCCCAGATACAAAACAGAGAGGGCACCTCACATGTACATATTTTGAATTTATGATCCACAGTCTTCCTTTCCCTCTGTATCCAAGTCAGGACCTGATTCTATTCCACATTAGTGAATATCAGTATTACCCACCAGGAGCTCAAGTTAGGGTTCTGGAAATCATAACTTTCTTCTTTCATTCCCACCCTTGCAAATAAGCATGAAGTCCCTTTGATTGTACTATCTGAACAATTCTTGAATTTATCCATGTGAGAAAAGACATGGAATTTCATGAAGGAAAGGATTTATTGGAAGTATCTCAAATTCTTCACCACATTGAAGACCATAGTTTTTCATCTTGAGGGCTCAGAGACATTATCTTCTCAGTAGTCAAAGGTGCCAACCAGGAGAAACAGACTTGGTTAGACAGAAAGGGGAACTAAATAGTGGAACGGACTATTAATAAATCCATAATGAGAAGTTACTTATGCCTTTTTCCCCTTACGCTCTTTGGATATCTTCTTTTGTTATTTATTTTGCCCCTTATGTGTATTTATAACATGATTTATTTTTATAATGTATTTATATCATAACAAAGCTTAACATGCTAGTAAGGGCAGGCTGTGTAATGCTACGTCCTATTGACAGGCTCAGGAGCGATTATTTTGTCACACAAGTTATTATTTAGGCCAGTGGGTTTTGAACTGTGTGTTCAAATTCTTCCACTGTGTGTTACTTCTGTAATTTAAATATTGAAGAGCAATCTACTTTTCCTCATTTAATAGGATTTTTCAGGCAACATGCCAGGCCCTCACATTTCACAATAATTTTATAATACTGCTGGTATCTGATTTCTATACAACATCCTATCAGATTCCCCTATGAAAAATCTTGCCACTCTCCAACTATTTTTTCTTCCTCTGTCACCAGGGTGAACTTTCTAAGATGCAAATCTGTCTATGTGATGTCCTACTGAAACCTTTTTAACTACTTCCTGTCGCCTTGGTGATAAAGTCTGCCTTGCTTAGGATGCCCCAGGGACCCTTTGGGATCAGCCCTCTGTCTACTCTCCCATCCACACTCACAGAAGTGTGTTTTTCCTCAGTAAGACATGTACAGGCTGCCACAATGTTTCATTTTCTCTTTGCCTCTGGCCCTTTCAATGGGATAACTCTTTTTGGTTTGAATGCCGTGATCTCTAAAGAAGGATAGTTCAGGGGCACCCGAGTGGCTCAGTTGGTTAAGCATCCAACTTTGGCTCAAGTCATGATCTCGCGGGTTGTGATTTGAGCCCTGCATCGGGCTGTGTGCTGACAACTCAGAGCCTGGAGGCTGCTTCAGATTCTGTCTTCCTCTCTCTCTGCCCCTCCTCCACTCATACTCTGTCTCTCTCTCTCTCAAAAATAAATAAACATTAAGAAAAAGTAGAAAAAAATTAAGAAGGATAGTTTAGCTCATCCTTCAAGATTCCCTCTAGAGGTTTCTTCTATAGCAAACTCTTCCTGACCTCTGATTCCCTGATACCTCCTATGTGACGCTGCATGTAGGTCTATTGATTTCTCTCTCATACAACCCACTCTTTAGTATCTGACACCCTGGCTAGATTCTTGGGAGCACAGACCAGGACCCTAGCCTTGTGGCTACCCTATTGTTTATGCAATGCCTTAATAAATGACTGAAGTATCTGGTTAATCATTCAACCCATAAATAAAATGAACCATTCATATTTTCACTTTTTTAAGTAGAAATTTGTTTTCCCTGACTCTAAGTCTGCCTCTAAAAATATGCTTGGGGTTCCTGGGTGATAGCTCAATTGGCTAAGCGTCCTGCTCTTGATTTCGGCTCAGGTCATGATCTCACTGTCTGTGGGCTGGAGCCCCACACCGGGCTCAGCATAGAGTGAGGATTCTGCTTGGGATTCTCTCTCTCCTTTTCTCTCTCTGCCCCTCTCAGCTTTGTGCTCTCTCTCTCTCTCAAAATAAATAAACAAAAATTTTTTAAAAATGTCCTATACCCTCTTGTATCTTTGACAGTGCCATGCATAGTGTTGAGCATGTAAGTGCTCAATAAATCACTTCCAATAAATAGATTGTTATATCACATTCTATAGTTTTCATAGTTAACATTATTTTGTAGTTGTGTATATGTATTTAATTTAAACTATGTTTCCAAGACTAGTAATAAAATATAAACATTTCCAACGTGAATATAAGCCTGAAAGATCGTTCTTAATTAATGTGGCTATTTCTCATAATAGAGGGCCCTGGATCGCAAGTGTTCTACAACCATTTAAATCATACCTTTCTTCACACAGTCTCTTCACTCAAAAGGGAAGAATAATTGCCAGATTCATGAATGGTTTTTATCGATAATAAAATCCCCCAGGTAAATATTCCTTTAAGTCAAGATTTATATTTTGATGAAAGGCAAGAGATTATGAGATATTTGTGTGAGGTGAAAACTTTAAAATGAAAGCCTGCTTGCAAAATTCAAATGCACTTCATCAGTGAATTCTAATGGACTCACGTAAAAATGAAACTCTTAGAAAGCAAGATGAAATGGTAAATAGCTGTTTTGGATCTCACAGTAAAAATAAAATAGGACAGAACAAGGGGCTTTAGATCAAATACACAAAAGCCTGCTTGCCAGGAGGGAGTGTCCTTTGGTAATTTCCACATTTTCTGTTGATGCCATATCACCACAAATTTTGTGACTTAAAACAAATTTATTATCTCACGGTTTATATAAGTTAAGATTCTGGGTGTTGGACTGGGTCCTTTGCTTAGGGACTGAAATCAAGGTGGCGTCAGGCATTCCTAACTGAAGGCTCCGGGGAAGAAATCGCTTGCAAGTTCATTCAGGTTGATGGCAGAATTCAGGTCCAGCCAACTGCTGGACCAAGGTCCCATTTCCTTGCTGGTTGTCTGCTGGGCTTTGCTTGTACTCCTTCTCATGCTTTGCATATGTCCTGCAATGGTAGGTCAAGTTCCTTTCACACTTTGAAACTCTCTGACTTCCCTTCTATCACATATGTCTTGTCTCCAGCTGGAGAAAGTTCTCTGCCTTAAAGAGGTCATTCGATTAGATTTGGCACACCTGGGTAATCTAGGATGCTCTCTCAATTTTAAGATCCATATACCTAATGACATTTACAAATCCCCTTTTGAATTATAATGAGACAATTTACAGATCCCAGAGATTAAGTCATGGACATCTTCAGGCAGCCTTTTTTTTTTTTTTCTTTTTTCTTTTCTTTTCTTTTCTTTTTCTTTTTCTATTTTTTTTTTTTTTACCAAATATTCTGTGATATAAGAATAGGAATAGAATTTTTCACCACAACCCACACAACTCAAACACTTAGGGCTTGGGAGATTTGGTGATAGAACCAGTGAATTATCTCAATCGATGTTTTCTTGAAGAATACATATTTAACTTTGATCCATCATTTTTATTAACATCTCCATTTAAGTACTTAGTTTATAGATTTTTAATGTTGAAACTAAGAATTTCAATAAGTTATATTCATATGTAATTCTTTTCAATAAAATATTTAAATTTTAATATCACGAATTTAATAGGATGTATTGAAACAGTCTAAAATATATTTCACTTTCTTCGCTTTTGAGAAAGGCAGGGTAATACTGGAATAGCCAAAAAAAAAAAAAAAAAAAAAAGAAAACCAAAACATACTAACATCCTATGATTCAACGGATGGTATCCAAGTCATTGAGAGCTAGTTCGAGTTCTTCTGAGAAGCCTGTGGGTTTCCAGAGAAGAGATGGGATTGTACGGCAAATCTCTTTTTTACTAAAGAAACAAAAGCTCAAAGATCTCTGAAGGAAGTAATTAATCTAATTTTTTCTTGATGTATGTTTTTCATAAGTTGTAACTTAAAGTACTTAGCAATATTGAATATAGAAAAATCTACCAATTTTTACAATGTTCAGTCTTACGGGAATTTAAGATATTTGATAAATTTGTGTCGCAATTTGGTGGGAATTGTATAATTTGTGAAAATAATACAGTAGGAACTGCTAACATCCTTTTCTTACCATTTCCATCTTTCTAAATAAAACTTGACCATAATGTAGCGGGTAGAGTAAACGTGCCTCTGATGTGTCACACGTGGTCCACCCACTTTCGTGTTTTAACCTAGGAGAGCAACTCTGCCACTTACCACGTCATAGAGAGCCTTTTAGAATCATCCAGGCTATATAAACCACTGAAATCAGCTTGTTGGAGGTGATTTGGGTGATTAAATATATACTTGAATTTGAGATTTTTATCTGAAATCTGTATCAGACATTTTACACTGTGCTACCATGGATCTACGATGAAATGGGATAATATCTTCTGTTCTTCTGTTATTTCCAAAGATTGCAAAGTATTGCTAAGTGTGAATGTAACATTTTCTTAAGTTAAGGAGGACCAAACTGGAAATAGATTTTTTAAATTGTCATTAAAGATTATAAAGAAGGTAAGCAAGTACTCTTAGTCAACAGTAGGAAAGGGCAGGAAATACCATCACAAATGCCAAATATTCTTTTGAGGTCTTTTTGGAAAGTTGGCTGGTTAATATTCAATATTTTATATTTCCCATTACAAAGAAAATTTGAAGTAAGGCCTTTAATTTTTTTTAATATTTTTTTTATTTATTTCTAGGAGAGAGAGAGACAGCATGAGCAGGGGAGGGTCAGAGAGAGAGGGAGATACAGACTCTGAAATAGGCTCCAGGCTCTGAGCTGGCAGTCAGCACAGAGCCCGACGCGGGGCTCGAACCCACGAACCGTGAGATCATGACCTAAGCGAAAGTCGGACGCTTAACCGACTAAGCCACTCAGGCGCCCCAGGCCTTTAATTTTTATTAAGTGACCCCAGTCCTGAGGAACAAAGAGCTAGCAAAATAAGCCAAAAGGAAAGCACCACCACCACCACCACCAACATGCCAAGTCAGTCCCCTAAGATAACTTTATTAATAAATTATAGTTTTCTTATGTGTGTATAACTATGCTGGCTTTAGGAATTAAGATTATTTGATACTAACATGAAAGCTGAAAATATGATTTTATCCTTTAAATTATATTCTTTGTAACATGTTTATGGAAATACCTTTTTATGCTTATTGACTACTTGTTTTTCTTCTTTCATGACAGATCTATCTAGTTGCCTATTTTTCTACAGGGCCCTTGTTCTTTCCTTAAATTTGTATGATCTCTTGACTTATTGGGGTCATTAGCTTTTACCTATGACATATGTAATAAATGCTTTTTACCAGGGGTCTGTCTATTGGCTTTATTTATGGGGTTTTAAATTGAATAAATTTCATAATCATATTTATTCATTTCTAGCTTTTAAAGCATCCTCAAAAAGGTGTTTTTATCATAATATTTAAAATTCCACATATATTATTTCTACTTTTATGTCTTCATATTTTACATAGAAATATTCAGTCTATCTGGGTATTGTTTAGATATTGGAGATGTATTTTCTGAAATACTTAACACTATTAATTAAATATATTGACAAAGTTATCAATTCCCTTTAATACAAAATGATTACTTACTGTAGACTAAAATTTATATATTCTTGAATCTGCTTCTTGACTTTGCTCATTGATCTATTTTCCTTTTATGAGCCTAGAACATACAATTTTGATTAATTAGCTTTCTACTTTTAAAAAGTGATAGAACTCATCCCTTATTATTTAAGCTAAAATTCAGAAATTTCCTTACTTTTCTTGCATGTTTGTTCTTTCACATAAATTTAATCTGTATTTATTAAGGTCCATCAAAATTAGAGTGATGATATAACTGGAATTATCTTAAATTTTTGGATTTATTTTGAAGATAATTAGTCTCTGTCTTGGGTACTCCCATTTTTCTGAGAAACACCTCATTTTCTATTTGGAGACATTTCTGCATACATATCATTACTGCACTGTATGTCTATCCTGGTCATATCTTTTGATTTGGGGCAGGTGTACTGGCATCTACTCTTGTAAAGAAATCTGAAAATACTTTTACTCTTTTTAATCTCCATATTTAACAGATTTTCTCTTTAATTCAATAATTCTATTGGTTCTTGAAACCAAATACTTTATTATTAAATTATAATCTAGATGCTACCTGTTGATGAATAATTTTATACAATGAACTCCTTTGAGCTTACAGTTTAGGAAGATTTACATTTCTTTTTTTTTATGTCTTTATTTTGAGAGACAGAGACAGAGAGTGTGCAGGGGAGGCTCAGAGAGAGAGGGGAACACAGAATCCAAAGCAGGCTCTAGTCTCTGAGCTGTCAGCACAGAGCCAGACACGGGGCTCAAACCCATGGACTGTGAGATTATGACGTGAGCTGAAGTAGGACACCCAACCGACTGAGCCACCCAGGTGCCCTGGAAGATTTATATTTCTAATATTGCTCTTTATATTTTTAATTTTATAATTGGTCTTCTCTCTTCTTCAAGAAAACTTGTATCTACATATTAGTCTTTCATTGCCTGTAATCCTTCACTAATGTCTTCTCTATAATGGTTCCCACATCTTAATTTCCTCTGTATGCATGTGATTTTCTCAATGCAATTCTCATCATTGATCTAAATTTTGGTACTATTGACTTTCTTCTTTATTTCTTTTTTAAATATATTTTTTACAGTTTATTTATTTTGACAGGGAGAAAGAGAGCATGCATGAGTAGGGGAGAGAGAAATGGACAAAGAGAATCCCAGACTCTGTGCTAACAGCAATGTGGGGCTTGATCTCATGAATCATGAGATCAATGACCTGAGCCAAAATCAAGAGTCGGACACTTAACTGACTAAGCCACCCATTAGCTCCACTCTTCACTATGTGTTATTTTCTTCTATTTTATTTTTTTCTATTTAAAAAAATATCATACTTCACTATGTTCTGTTTTGAAACATTATGTACCAGGATTCTACCACCTCCTCATAATTTTTTTCACATATGACAGAAAATGTTGATTTGAATTTCCCCTTGTAACTATACTTGAAATATTTTCATAAGTGTTTTCTTAGTTCTTCAGGGGGAATATTAGCCAAATAAATTCATGTGCTATAACCATTAAATCAACAGTATATCCTAAAGAATGGAAGATGATTGTCTTTCATTATCATGTATACTGATAATGCAATAGTACTCAATTAAATACAGAGATATAAATGAATCAAAGCTTTTTAAACATATCACCCTTTTCTCCTACACATCTATCAAAATGTCAGTTAAACTTCAGAATCTATATTTAGTTCACAGAAAATAATGAGTTGCTATAATTATATCTAGCACAATTCATTCATCTGCATAGAACATTTTACCATAGTGGCATCACATCCCCTCGCTGGTTATATTGACATCATGCCTCAGGCTTAAATCTGCCATAAAGAAACAGTCTTATAGAGTAGTTGTGTACTTTAAAAAATGTAAGTAAAGTTCTAAT
This sequence comes from Crocuta crocuta, assembly GCF_008692635.1. Lineage (NCBI taxonomy): Eukaryota > Metazoa > Chordata > Mammalia > Carnivora > Hyaenidae > Crocuta > Crocuta crocuta. The sequence continues at coordinate 3,565,401 of NW_027551579.1, read as the reverse complement.
AAAATTTAACATACAGAAATAAAATTACTTGTTATCTCATTTGACTTAATCTTGAAAAAACCAAAATGGCCCTTATTGCAATTGTTATCAACCCTGTTTGTGATGGTTAATTGTATAGTTTGTAGATCATGGGACTTCTCAGCCTGCATCATCACAGGAACTAATTCCTTACAATAAATCTCTGTATATATGTCTATGGCTATGTCTATTTATCTATATCTTTCTATTTATTATATACATATATATATAAACAAAATATATATACAGCAGGATACACACACACATAAAACAGTGTGTATGTGTGTGTGTGTGTGTATGTGTGTGTGTGCGTGTATTCCTGTTTCTCTGGGAAATCGTGACTAATACTCTTCAGAAGATTAAGGGTAGGCTCAGATTGTACATATCCTAGGTTACGCAGCCAGTTTAGAGATGGTATTAGTGCTCAAACAAATGTCTTTAGACTCTCAAATAATGATCCCTTCCACTATAGTATGGTGTTTCTTCATAAAACTTTTACAAGTTATAGAAGATTGCATTTTTTAGAAATGGAGAGAGAATATATTTGAGCAAATGCACCAACACTGTGTCCCTTATGACTAAATATTCTATTTTCTCTATAGACAGCTGAGATTGGAGACTATAGCAAAGCAGAAAAATAACTGGGTACCAAAATAACCTTAACCTTGGTTTCGTCAGTCCCAGGCTTTCACTGAAACAAGTAACAGCCAGTAGTATCTTGGCATTTTGACTCAGCAAAAGTGGAGAAGAGAACATTTATGCCTATATTTTAAAATTACATTTGTATTTATATCAATATTTGGTTTTGGGTCATTTAAAAGTCCTCACTTTGAACTACAAATCTTTGTGGGGAAAAGTTTGTAATTTTCAGAGCTAACACATGGAGTTTAAAGAGTTCAAGTTTGGGTTACTACCCTACTAACCTCTAGTAGAAGTTTTCCATAAGGTCTCATTCAAACAAAAATGTAAGTACTTCCCACAATGACATCCTAATTTGGAGCTAAATGCAATTTGCAGAACTTTCTGAAGCTTTTGTTCTTAAAAGACTCAAGCAAGGTTCAGCTGACATGGAAAGCAATCCAACAAGGTGAAGACAGCTAAAATTATTAGATTAGAGCTGACAGGAAGACTCAGTAAAAACAAACCAGAAACCTCAAGATGTCTTCAGAGTACTTTCCTAAGTCTAACACCAAATTACATTTTATTCTTTAAGGAAAATTAAAGATGAGTTATTTATGTAATGTTTTATGTTTTGTTTTCTGAACTGCTTTGAAAACAATTTTGTATTTTAACACGGAGTTTTTAAATGACTATGTGGAAAATTTGGCCATCCAAACATAAACCACTAAAATATACCAGCGACTGAGGTAAATTAATTTCACTTAATTAGTTAAATTTGTATTGATTTTCCTTTCTGAGTTAAAAATTATTGGTGAAAGGAGGTAATGCAATTTCTTAGAAATTGAGGAAAATAGGATTCCAAGGCAAAAATCACACATACCAGGGAATTTGGATTGGTTTTCCTGAAGTTGTTAACTTTCTAATGCTTACTATTCTAGAATTTCCTTGTTGATTTTCAAAATAAAGATAGCTTTTTTTTTCCAGTTAAAATCATGTTCTAGATCAAGATTTGCTAGGCTCATGGTAGAAAAAAGAAATCCATGTCTGTTGGGCTAGATGATTTAATCTACCTATCACCTAGCTGTGTCTACATAGGCACAGATAAGTATATAAATGTTTATATGTCTCTGTCTTTGTCATATTGTATATATGTAGGTGTGTGTGTGTGTGTGTGTGTTTAGTGCTAAGATATGCTAAGACATCTAAGAAACTTTCCTAAATATTTCCAAAGAGTAGAGATTGTTTCCCATTATAGAATTTTTTGCAGTGACTCTAAGTACGTGAGTTATTTTTTAATAATTAACCTCTACAACATGCTCCCTGGTTTATACTTCTTGGAGCCCTTCAATGTACCTGCTAGGAGCACCTTACCTATAGTATTACCTCAGTAATCATGATTAATACATCATAAACTATGCAGTAATTGTTATTTTGTGAAGAGCACATTGTGAATAGAAAGTATGCATTAAATTAATGAAAATATTTTTATTTTCAATGATAAAATACTGTTTTCCCACTTTTTTTTCCTTTAAAAATTAGTGAAATATAATTGACATACGATGTTATATTAGTTTCAGGTGTACAATACATCGATTCAACAATTCTATACATTACTCTGTGCTTTCTACAATAAGTATAGTCACTAGCTGTCACCACACAACATTTTTGACTATATTTCCTATGCTGTACTTTTCATCTCCATGATTTATTTACTTTGTGATTGGAATTTGTCCCTTTTAATTTGTTATATCTGTTTTGCTTATTTCCCGCACCCCTCCCCTTTCCCGCCTACCTTCCCTCTGGCAACTGTATTTGTTCTCTGTATTTAAGAGTCTGTTTTGTTTTTATTTGTTTGTTTATTTGTTTTGTTTTTCAAAATCCACATATAAGTGAAATCATTTGATATTTGCCTTTCTCTGTCTTAGCATTATAACTTCTAGGCTCATTCGTGTTGTCACAAATGTCATGATCTCATTCTTTTTTATGGTTGAGTAATATTCCATTTTATATATATATATATAATGGAATGTATATATATAATGTATGTATATATATAAATATATATATATACACAGACACACCTTCTTCTTTATCAATTCATCTGTCAGTGGACACTTGGGCTGCTTCCATATCTTGGCTATTGTAAATAATGCTGCAATAAATGTAAAGGTACATATATCTTTTTAAATTAGTTTTTCATGTTCTTTGGGTAAGTAGGAATGGAATTACTGGGTCATATGGTATTTCTAGTTTTAATTTTTTGAAGAACTTCCATACTGTTTCCATAGTGGCTGCATGAATTTACATTCCTACAAACAATGTATGAGGATTACTTTTTTCCCACATCCTCACCAACACTTTTTATTTCTTGTCTTTTTGATACTAACCATTCTGACTGCTATCAGATGATATCTCACACCTCCCCAGTTATTTTTAAAAATCTGAAAAGACTCCCAGGCAACACACACAAGGCCTTAGACACTTGTTGCTTTAAAAAATTATTTTTAACATTTATTCATTTTTTTGAGAGACAGAGCATGAGTGGGGGAGGGGCAGAGAGAAGGAGACACAGAATCCAAAGCAGGTTCCAGGCTCTGAGCTGTCAGTACAGAGCCTGATGCAGGGCTCGAACCCACAACCGAGATCATGACCTGAGCTGAAGTCAGCCACTTAACCGACTGAGCCACCCAGGTGCCCTGGCACTTGTTGCTTTAAATCCCAGTTTCTTAGAACATGGTCTCATCTGCAACAAAAAAGAGTAACAAAAAACGCAAGATATAATATGTTTACAATTTCCTTTTTATGTTCCCTATGGTATATTATTTTGTCACTAGAAAAGTAAATACAAGCTATTTTAATAAGTTAAATTTTATGGATATAATAGATTAATATTTATCAAAAATATAGAAAGGAATATGAGTATATGAATCTTACTCTTGCCTTTAGTTAAGTTTTCATATTAGGAGTTTATTTGTTTCATTCCTTGGAATATATTTTCCAAATATATACACATTCTATAAATTTACTACTTTATGCTTTTTAAAGTATTTTCAAATATATAGAAGTCAGTATATATGTATTTGTGTATAAATAGACTCACAACATACAGTTTAACTTTTGTAATAGTGGCTCTATTTTATAATTCTGGTTACTGACTTGAGAAACAAATCCATTTTTTTGGAGGGGGAGACTGGCAGACAAGAGTTAAAAAAATCCTTCTGTCAGAAATTATATAGGATATGTGGCCCAAAATGATAGAGGTGCATATCACTATATGAATGCAGGCTATGAACAGAAAATATAGTTTTCCCTTCTACAACTCTTCCCCACAAAAATACTCACGAGCACGCAGTGGAACACTCCTTTTGCACCATTTCAAATTTTGTCATGCTTTGAAGCTTTCCTTGTCTCATGTGTTGAATAAGAGAACAGTTCTTATTCAACTCCCTCCCTTTGCAGTCAGGTGGGCACAACATTCCAACAAAGGTGGGGTGGAGGTAAAACCATGCAGGGGTGGTTCTTGATCAAAGAATACCAGGAACCAGTAGATAAAAGTTCCTCCTTTTCTCTTTCCAAGAATCTGGTCCAAGATATGTTGCATGTGATCAGCAATCAATCACCTACTGGTCAGATTCTGATACTGGTACATAACTTGATAACACATACTTGTACTGGCTCGTCCTTTCTCCCCGTTTCCGTTCCTTTGCTTCTTACTGCAGATACTGGATGGCATTTGCAAATAAAATATCCACAAATAAGCTTTCTCCTTAGACTCTGACTTAGGAGAAATGAAGGCTCCTGACATATTGTAAAATTTGAGTATGAATCAATAAGGATAGAATGTAGATTCACTGATTTTAATACTATTTTACTTAAAAAATAGATTCTCCACCTTTTTACGTAGAACCCCTTGCCATTAAAAACTCCTGGAAATGGGGCGCCTGGGTGGCTTAGTCGTTTAAGCGTCCAACTTTCGCTTAGGTCATGATCTCGTGGTTCGTGGGTTCGAGCCCCACGGCGGGCTCTGTGCTGACTGCCAGCTCAGAGCCTGGAGCCTATTTCAGAGTCTGTGTCTCCCTCTCTCTCTGACCCTCCCCTGCTCACGCTGTCTCTCTCTCTCTCTCTCTCCTAGAAATAAATAAAAAAATATTTTTAAAAAAATCCTGGAAATATGTTGCTTCTTTTTGATTAAAAACCTACATAGAAAGAGGAAGGAAAACAAGATTGTAGAAAGGCTGGATCTTCCCCATGTTAGCAGTCAATATAAAATTCACCTCTAGATATAAAATACTAAGCTATAAAGGTCTAATTTCATAGGTGAACAGATTATAATTGAATTGGAGTGTGTGTGTGTGTGTTTTTTTACTTTTTTTCCTTTCATAGTTTATTGTCAAGTTGGTTTCCATATAACACCCAGTGCTCATCCCAACAAATGTCCTCCTCCATGCCCATCACCCTGTGTTATTTATTTATTTTTAAAGTTTATTTACTTTGAGAGAGACCGAGACAGCATAAGCTGGGTAGGGGACATAGAGAGGGAAAGAAAATCTCAGGCAAGCTCTATGCTGTCAACGCAGAGCCATAGGTGGGGCTTGAGCCCACGAAGCCACTAGATCATGAACTGAACCAACACCAAGAGTCAGATGTTTAACTGACTAAGCCACCCAAGTGCCCCAAGATTAAAGTAATTGAAACAAACTAGTTATAATGAAAAGAAGTGTCATATGAGGAAGCAACATAAACCACAATTATTCACCAATGGGATCCTCCTACGTGTGATTCCATAAGGCAAAGTTATCATGCTTACCTGGAAACATTTCCTTTATAAGTATCATGAAATGGTGGGTAAAATATAATAATTAACATTTAAATGCATACTAAAACTCAGAGGAGGCATCTACTGACAATGAAGAAGAAAGCTAAGACTAGAACAATGAATGGAAGCTTCGGTGTGCCACTGGTAACACCCCAGATGCAGAGTAGCATGCACAATTCTATGTATAATGATTTAAAAAGCCATTATAATGCATTTATAAATGCAAGTTAAATGGTCAATGGCCCAGACAATGGATACCAGTCCAGGGTGCCCATCATGAGCTCCAATATTAGGTTGAAAGGTTATTGAACATGTGGTTTCTTCTATTATGACTTACCAGTAAGAATCTTCTGATAATTTGCACTTTTTGAGTTTTCTATGTGACTATTATGCATTCAACTCAACGGCTGACTACAGACCAAAGTATGGGCATCAGTACTTTAGAGAAACATATATCATTAAAACTTATTGGAGAATCTCAGAAGAATCAACATCAAATCTCAGAATCTAACCCAAATTCAAGAAGTTTTCAAGGAGTAACCTCTGATAAGTAGTTCCATAACCCAAACCATAAATGTTGCAGGTAAATTAATCACAATTTCAAAGACCGGAGAAACAGATGTTTGTAAACTATTTTGTAAACACAGAAAATAATATAGGCCCTTTTAGAATAATTTTATAAGGTTATTGAAGTCTTATTACCAATTTTCAGTAATTTCCTCTTTGATTTGTTTTGGTAAATAGCTACATTCCTATAGATATAAATTTAAAAAACAAAAATAAGAATGTTGGACCTTGATAGCAAGAAAGATCTCAAATTTTCCAGAAAAAAATCAATAAGAAGTGTGTAAGATTCTGTGAAGAAAACTATACACTATGCTGAATGATAAAAGACAAATAACTGGGGGTCACCTCGGTGGCTCAGTCAGTTAAGCATCACACTCTTGATTTTGGCTCAGGTCATAATCTTAAGGTTCATGAGTTTGAGCCCTGCATAGGGCTCTGTGCTAGCAGTGTGGAGCCTGCTTGTAAGTCTCTTTCTCTCTCTGCCCCTCCCCCACGTTCTCTCTCTCTCTCTTTCTCTCTCTCTCTCTCAATATAAATAAACAAACTTAAAAAGAAAGACAAATAACTGGAGACTTTTAAAAAGTAGAATGGTGGTTTCCAGGGGCTGGAGGGGTAAAGAAAATGGGAAGATGTTGGTCAGAGTGTAAACTTTCACTTATCAAGATGAACGAGATCTGGGAGCTAATGTACAAAATGGTGATTATAGTTGATACTGTATTGCATACTTGAAATTTGCTGAAAGAGTCGATCTCAAGTTATCTTACCACACACACGTACAAACGGTAAGTATGTGAGGTGATGAATGTGCTAATTTATATGTATATGTATATTAAATCATCACATTGCACATCTTTTAAATAATCGCATTGTACAATTCACATATATACAATTTTTACTTTTCATCCATACCTCAAAAAAGCGGGAAAATTTTTTGAATTAAATAAAAATTTTTTAAAACTTGACGTGGGAAGAAAATTAGGACAATTCAGCCAATATAAAAGTGGAAGAAAGGACGCACCTGCTGGTTCTCTCTGGAGCCTTCAACTCTTGATCTTGGGGTTGTAAGTCAGGCCCCACGTTGGGTGTAGAGATTACTTAAAAATAAAATCTTATAAAACAGCACAAAAAGGGATTGTACTTTCTATACATGACAAGCTTCAAATTGTCAACATTTGTGTTATCAGTAAGAATCAACAATATTGTTGGACAGAAAAGAAAGTCTGAAACAGGTTCAATTTATCATTCAAGTTAATCTTTGTAGAAATGTATAAATAATAAAAAATTCTCTATTATATGATAAACAGCAAAAGAATATGGATCAATCAGAAAATGTCAAAATGGAGCTTTTGAGCACATGACATACATTAGTATATACATAAATATTGATTTATAAAAACATAGGTTTCAGCATTTAGAATAATAACAATTCCTCAACAAAATATCACATATATAACTGGACCTTTACCTTCAATAGGCCCTCATTGTTACCCAGAGAGTTAATTTTTTTTAAGATAATAAAACTGGATCATTCTCTTGAGTTTTTTTTGGGGTGTCGATAGACTCTGTTGTATCATCCTCTCATGAAGCAATGGCATCTCAAACAAACAGAACATCCAAACCTGAACTTGCGATCCCCAATTAACTTTTAATTTAATCTTTTCTTCTCAATTCTCCACCTCAGAAACTGCCACCCCATTGGCACAATTGTCTATGGCTGGGATGAGTCTGTGACAACTGGCTTGTCATCATCCTTCAGATCCAATCTAATATGAATTCTATCCAAAGTCTTCTGAAATATAATTTTCATTGACTCCTAGATGTCCTCTTTAAAAAAAAAAACAAAAACAAAAAAAACCCACAAGTAACATATGTATCCTTAAGAGAGGTTAAAATTAAACAAACAAACCTCACAAACTATACTATGGCACATCTTAAATTTCAAGATACATCTTAATTTCAGAGATCTTAATACTTGCCAAGTGGAACTTGATGGAAGCTTCTCTGTAACTCATGACGTCTCAGGTATGTGCCTGCAAGGAAGTCACACTTTCATGATTCTTTTTATCATGTGTCTGACTTACTCCCTTGCCCTCTCTTTCTACTCAACCTCTCTAATCTTGTTCATTTTTAGGGATTCAGCCCTGTCTGCCCTTTGGACTAGGTAAATGTCTCTTGTTTTAGAGTCTAATGTTTTTCTACCTGTCATAGAACTTCATAAAGCTACATAAAATTATGACTGTAGTTGCTAAATTCATTGGATGATGCATATAATTAAATTTGAACTTTTATTGCATTGTAGCACACAGACCAAAAAGAAATAAAATGTAACGTACAGTTAAAAGGGTTATCAAAAAGGAAACGCTCATGTAACCACCACCATCAAGAAAAAGAACATTAAAGGACATGATAGATCATTCACCCAACATGTCTGTCTCTATAGCTACCCCCTCCCGCCTGGGATTTAAGCTACTCACTTTTCTTTTTATACCATAAAAAGTTTAGGTATGATTGTCTTAAATTTTTCAAACTTACAGTCTATTTATTTTGTGTTTATTTTTATGCTTAACATTATTTTTGCATAATTTATCAGCTGTGTAAGCAGTTCTTTCTCACTGCTGTAAAAAATAAATGATCCAATCTTCTATTTTTGAGTAGAACATACATAACATTATATTAGAAAATTTGATGATGTATAGAAAATAACACATTGTATTAGTTTTAGGTATATAGCATAATGATTTGACATCTGTATGTATTACAAACTCTCCCCACAATAAGTTAACATCCATCATAACACATAATTACTTTTTTCTTCTTTATGAGATCTACTCTTTTATTGACCTACAAATGCACAACACAGCATTATTAACTATAGATATGTCTTTTTAAAAGATATTTCCCTCCTATGGGGCTCCTGGGTGGCTTAGCCAGTTAAGCGTCCAACTCTTGGTTTTGGCTCAGGTCATGATCTCATGGTTCTGGAATCAAGCCCTGCATTGGGCTCTGCCCTGACAGTGGGGGGCCTGCTTGGGATTCTTGCTCTCCTTTTTTCCTCTGCCCCTCCCCTTCTTGTGTTCTCTTTTTCTCTCTCTCTCTCTCTCAAAATAAATAAACTTAAAAAAGGTATTTCTCTCCTCCACATCACAATATTCTCACATACTGTATTTGAGGAAGTTCCTTTTTTCCATTTCCATTTACTGCTATAATTCATCTAATATTCATTTTTGAGATTTTCATATACATTCCAGTGTTACAAAGTCATAAATCATCTATCCATATATATGGATCTCTTTCTATTCTTTTTTTAAAAAATTATTTATTTATTTATTTATTAAATAGTTTATTGTCAAGTTGGTTTCCATATAACACCCAGTGCTCATCCCCACATGTGCCCTCCTCCATACCCATTATCCCCCTTCCCCTCCCCCCGATACCCATCACTCCTCAGTTTGTCCTCAACATTCAAGAGTCTCTCATGGTTTGCCTCCCTCCCTCTCTATTGGCCTATTTATTTAACATTGTTTCAATAGGATGCTCTCTTAAGTACTATATTTTCAAAATAATATTTAGTAGGGAATCTGCTCCCACCTTATACTTCCTACTCAAGAGCATTTCTCTTTTTTGGTTTTTTAAATTTCCACATAAATTGTAGATTGAACTCACCAAGTTAAAAAAAGTGAGCTGAGATTTTTGTGCAATTGCATTTGTTTGCTCATTATTTATCTTTTCTTGTGGGACTTTTAGTTGATTGCAAAATGAATGAAAAAGCTTCAGAGATAATTTGCAAATAATCATAATTTATAGGCTCTTACTATTTTCCATCTGCCATGACTTCAGTCTGATTTTTAAAGGTAGCCATCGATGCTAGAAATGCATTCTTACCTTAATCTAATAATAAAGGATAATATGATTAAGGTTTATTTCCTTTTAAGTCTAGTATATTTCTGCCTCATGCTTTCTTTATGGCAGAGGTTTGCAAACTACAGACTGTGAATCAAATATGGCCTGCTGCTTATTTTTATAAATAAGGTTTCATGAAATACAGTGATGTCCATCTATCAATATTGTCAATGATTGCATTTCTGCAACAGAACTAAGTAGTTGCTACAGATAGTATAGCCTACAAAGCCTAAAATATCTAGTGCCTAGCATTTTACCAAAAACACTTACTGACCTCTGTTTTAGGATACAGTGCTTTATGGTCTATACAAAGGATAAGGATCAAAAAGGATTTCCCTCTTTGGCATGTTCTGGATTCCATTTGTGCCCTCCAGCCCCTGGAGCTTGCCCCAATCACTGCTCAGTATCTTACCCTCTCTTCTCCTCAGGAAAGGACAGATATCCCTTGTAGAAAAGATGTCCCAGATTCTAAGTTCAACTACTTGTGTTTTCTTCTCTTATTTCATTGCTTTCTATTCTTCAGTATGTTGCAGCATTCCTATGTCTTCAAAGGCATTTTTAAAAAATCTATTTTTCATTATGTCTCTCCATTCTTAGTAAAAAGGTTGGTGCACTTTCCATAATATGACAGTAGAAGCGGAATACTATCTATTTAGAAACATATGTATCTGTCTTCTCTAGGACAACAGCTTCATGAAGTTTGGGATTGTATTCCTGTTCTTTCTCGAAATGTATCTCTAGATTCTACTGTAGAATTTGCATTGTGTTAAATTAATGGGTGTGGAGTCATACATCACTGTAGAACTTGGCTGCATTCTTGCCCCAAGGCTCTTGCTGCACAGAGCATCACTTCCCCAAACTGTCTGCCATGAGGGGAGGCAAGGATGGGCAAGAACTTGATAAATACTATTTATGATATAAAATATTAATAATCCCAAACTGCAACAAAATTGTACTTTATAAGCAATGTAAAGCTGAACTTTATTGGTTAAACACTTGAATTTATTGAACGGCTTGTGGATGTTAAAACCAAAGAACTTGTTTTCAACTTTGGAAAAGTGCCTTTTCTCCTTCTGGGAATAGATCTTTCAGATAAATAATAACTAGGCTCAATGCTTCCCCTCAGAGAGAAGACCCAGATGTCTGCAGAATACAGCTTTAATTCCAAATAAGATTCATTTTTTGAGGGCCTATAATTGGAATTCAAGAGCTTTTGAGTTGATTCCATACTGGAATGCAGAGAGGGTCTTATATAAATAGATTTTTTTTTAAAGATTTTAATTTATATGAAGTGGTCATTCATGCTCTAGGGTCAATTAACCAATCTATGATTTAGAAGAACCATCACATGTGCGATCACCTTTTTAGGAGACTTCTGAAGAGCATGGTATGACTCTGATGATATATGGTGACATGGATGGCCCAGTTACGCATATTAAAGAAAGTAGTACAGATAATGCATGTAATATTCATTACAAAGTCACATTAATTTTAAAACTTTCTCTCTTAATGATATGATCAATACATCCAATGACGATAGAAAAAACACAAAATTAAAAGGAAACTATTTTATTTTTCATTTTACTTTGACTCCTGAACTTAAAGAGATTCTCTAGGTGACTTTTGGCTATGTTAGAAAATTAGTGTTCCAGACCTCTTCTGTCCCTCCTTTCTTCTTTGTATGGGAGAAGGTTCTGCTTATGTGGTGTCATGGCAGCTGAGAAAAGACCAGATCTTAAAGATCCCTGAGGTGTTCACTGGATCTTCCTGCGGCTGCGGTGGAGTTAGATTGATCTACCACTTTATCTTCTGAATGTGGAGGAGCAATCCCCTTTGGCTCCCTGGATTAGTTATACTGGTTCTATTACTGCAAATGAAATTTAGCCTCTGATCCAATGTTCCTGCCCTCTACCAGCATTCAGGGGTGCTGCTACCTAAACTTACCTCAGTGTTGCCTTGATAGATAATCTGCAATTTCCAGAATCCTTTGTCCCATGTGCAAGCTTATAGAACCAAGGATCTTATCTTAGCTCATTTGCTCACTTTCCTTCTGTTAACACTTTCATATCGTATCTTTTATGATGTCATCAGTGATTTACTTATATATTTCTTGAACCAAAAATTTTAAGTGCCTCCTATACACAAGTTGGTGCTATACATATACATTTATATATAGCTAAACATCTAGAAGCATGCACATAAAGTGCTAATCATGTATGTGCATAATCTAGTTCTAGCCTGGTTCGGATTCTGTGCCTCCCTCTTTCTGCCCCTCACCTGCTCTCTCTCTCTCTATCTCTCTCACTCTCTCAAAAGTAAATAAACATTAAAAATTTTTAATAAATAAATAAAAGGAGATCCAATAATTTTGGTATCTTTGTGTTTGGGTTAAACAATTGGTCATGTGGAATGAAATTTCACAACTCCTATTTGATAGCTTCTAGCACTTCAGCCAGCCCTCAAAAATTAATATGAAGAGAATAGTTCCTAAAAGGATCCTTTCCCTTTGTAGAATTTTATTTCGAAGAAAAGTTTTTCAGACAAAATTATCTTCTCTCTGGTTTGCTGTTCTTAAAAGCCAACTATATTTCTCTCCTTTTAATGAGAAATACTTCAGGAAGATGAATCTTGAAGAATGTTTAACACTATATAAATAAAACAAACAAATTTTTATCAAATTTGAACTTATTTATTAACATATTACTCTGAAGTCATGTTCCTGAGAGAGATAGAATCCCTGGGCTCATAACTTGTAAGACTGATAGTGTACAAGGGTATAGTTTACAAAGCCATTATAGCACTGAGATAAAATAACATTCTAGCACAAGTTTGTAATAAAGGTTACACTAAAGAAAAATATTCTGATGTTCTAACATTGTTTCAGAAAGTGGGAAGTTTCTGATGTATGAACAAAAAATAAAATAAGCCTGAGTATGGCTCAAAAAATAACATGGGAACATAGTTGCTCATAAATGTTTAAATAAGATTACTTCTAGATTCCTGAGCATGAGCTAGAAGTTTGTGCTTTGTCTTGTTTGCCATAATACAAAGCAATACTATAAAATAGAATATAAAATATAAAATAAAATAAACTTCCTCTATTTCTGACATTCTATTGTAGCTGATCAAAGGTCTTGGCAGAATGTTGATTTTCATTTCAAACCTTGGGTAACTAGTTCCATTAATTAATTGGATTTACATTTGCGCTGATTGTTTATTGGAAAAGGTCCATCCAATCTTAAATGATACATTATCATAACCAAATTATTTTTGATTATGCAAGAAAGATGACATATGGTGTATATATATATATAACATATAATTTCTACATAATAAATTAATATATTTTGATGCTAATTTTAAAATTAATTTTTACATACATAATAATTTAAGTAAAAGAAGGCCATTTAAATAAAACTTCTTTCAAAGGTACCTGGGTGGCTCAGTTAGCTAAGCTGACTTCAGCTCAGGTCGTGATCTTGCAGTTCATGGGTTCAGCCACACCTCGGGCTCTGTGCTGACAGCTCAGAGCCTGAAGCCTGCTCAAGATTCTGTATCCCTCTCTCCCTCTCCCCCATCCCCACTCACACTTGGTCTCTCTGTCTCAAAAATAAACATTTAAAAATCAATCAAACAATCAATCAATAAATACAACTTCTTTTCTTCAGGAAATAGTTTATGATTGTGTTCTTAGTTCATATTTTTGTATTTATATAGGAAATAGTGAAATGAATTTTTTTCATAATACTAAATTTACATTCACTGAAATTCCTTCACTGTAAAATATGATTGTAAGATATGTCAATTGCTTGATTTGATTTTTAATGGATTACTGTAACATAATTACTTAAACAACATTGCAGATATTTTATTACTTGTCATATATGTTTTCTTTATGTTGATTTACATATACATTCAAAAAGAATTGCTTAGAAAGCTCCCCAGGAGGTGTGCCTAAGAAACTGCTCTGTTCTTATCTGTCCCAAGTTTTCTTCTTGCACCAGATTTTTCTCTTTGTCGAATATTTCTGATCATCCAAGATGTCCTGCACAGAACTTTTCCTTCCTCCTATGCACGGATTATGACCTTGATTGGACAACTTGGTCTTTCTGTGAAACTACTCAAAGTTTAGGCTTCAATTATCAGATGTCTTTTAAAATTGCCTTGTTAATAAGGCTTTATTTTCCTCCAAATATGTATGTCACTTACTCTTGATTCCACAATGGCTTGTCTTTCATTTGCACCCCAGCCCAAATCCACCCCAGATTCTCTGCCAAGTCTGAGTCTGAATGGACATTATTAGTGTTAAAATCAGAGTTCTAAACTTATACCTGAAAATCCTTGAAAACATACCAGTGAGAGAATGTGGGTTTTTTTGGTTTTTGTTTTTCATTTTTTTTTCTTCTCAGGAAGAATAAGGAGAGAAAGTAGGAAGTAGGTGACACTTATATTACTTTTATTCTGAAAATAAAATCTATTACCAATTGTTACATTTCAGACAATATGTTGATTGATTTTTTACATCTGAGAACTGAGTCATAATTGATTTTACTTTCTATTAAAGATCTATTGAATTGTAACAGTGTAATTTCTTACATGACAATATTGTTGAGGTCGGATCACAAGTTATTTGTAGTTTTGATGCTTACTTCTCTTAATGACAAAGAAGCAGCACTGATTTTGTTTGTTGTATGCCATTTTTCTTAGTAGCAAATTTTATTGCATTTGACTCCTGGATCAGAACCTGTTCTGTTGACAGTATAGTTCAATGAGTATCATCACTCAGTGATAGTATTTGATGTTAGTCTGATGCTTTTCTTTTTTTTTTTTAGTTTTCTGGCACAATTATTGGTTTCCTTTTTTGACTTCATAACCTTGCTCCCTCTGCTGAGGTACCAATTGTATTTGGAGATCTGTAATGCATCCATTCATGTTAAGACACTAGGCACCACTGTACTTCTGTCTGACCAGGTGTGGGTTGAAATGACCTACAAGTAAGGTACATCTTCTTTAAGTACTATTGTGACCAAAAGTAAAGATGAATACTTCTACCAGACTCTTATTGAAAAATGTAACACAAAATTGGGACATGGGGAAAAAAAGAAGGAATTTTCAGTAACTAAAGGGGATTGTGGTTAATCATATATGTATAGATATATGCAATCTACATACAGGTATATGTGAGAGTAATATTTAATACTGTGTTGTGAATAAGAAACATTGTATATTTACCAGGCATATAAATATCATTTAACATTTATAGAAAATGATGGTGTATATATTAAAGACCAGAGAACTGTAGCTTTGGAATTGGAATTTAATCTTAAATCTTTTAGTTACTAGGAGTGTCTTGGTGGCTCAGTTGGTTGAATGTTGGACTCTTTTTTGTAGTGGTTGAGACTTGATTTGTGACTCAGTATGTGATCTATTCTGGAGAATGTTTCATATGAACTCAACAAGAATATGTATTCTGCTGCTTGAGGATGAAATGCCCTGCATGTAACTGTTAAGTCCATCTGGTCCAGTGCGTCATTCAAAGCAATTGTGTCCCCTTAGATGATCTGTCCATTGTTGTGACTGGGATGTTAAAGTCCTCTACTATTATTGTATTATTACCAATGAGTGTCTTTAGGTTTTATATTAAGTGATTTATATATTTGGGTTCTTTCAAATTGGGGGCATAAATATTTACAGCTGTTAGATCTTCTTGTTGGGTAGATCCTTTTATTATGATATAGTGCTTTTCTTCATCTCTTATTACAGTTTAAAATTTTTTTTTAATGTTTATTTATTTTTGAGAGAGACAGAGACAGAGTGTGAGTGAGGGAGGGGGAGAGATAGAGGGAGACACAGAATCTGAAGCAGGCTTCAGCCTCTGAGCTGTCAGCATAGAGCCCTATGCGGGGCTCAAACTCACAGACTATGAGTTCATGACCTGAGCCAAATTTGGATGCTCAACCAACTGATCCACCCAGGTGCGCTTCTTATTAGTCTTTGTTTTAAAATCTAGGTTGTCCGATATAAGTATGGCTATATTTTGATGCCCATTAGCATGATAAATGGCTCTCTATCCTCTCACTTTCAATCTTTGGGTCTAAAATGAATCTCTTGTAAGCAGCATATTGATGGGTCTTGTTTTTCTTAATCATTCTGATACCCTCTATCTTTTGATTGGACCATTCAGTCCACTTACATTCAGAGTAATTATTGACAGATATGAATTTATTGCCATGCAAAGTCGCTTTTCCTATAGATTGTTCCTTTCTAGTCTGTGGCTTTTGGTTTCTCTTTCTCACTCAAAGTGTCCCCTTTAATAAATCTTCCATACCTGGTTTAGTGTCCAGGAACTCCTTTAGTTTTTGCTTGTACTGGACACTTTTTATCTCTCTTTCTATTCTGAATGACAACCTTTCTGGATGAAGTGTTCTTGGCTGCATATTTTCCCCAATAGCACATTGAACGTATCATGCCACTCCCTTCTGGCCTGCCAAGTTTCTGACGACAGATCTTCTACTAACCTTATGTATCTACCATTGTAGATTAAGGACTTTTTGTCCCTAGCTGCTTTCAAAAAATTTCCCTTATCTTTGAATTTTGCAAGTCTCACTATATGTTTTGATGTTGACCTCTTTGTGTTGATTTTGAGAGTTCTCTTCCCCTTGGACTTGAATGCTTGTTTCCTCCCCAAGATTAGGGAAGTTCTCAGCTATAATTTGTTCAAATAAACCTTCTTCCCCTTTTCCTTCCTCTTCTTCTTTTGGGACTTGTATGACACAGATATTATTGCACTTCATGGAGTTTCTGAGTTTCCTATGTCTACATTTGTTATCTAATAGTTTTCTTTCCCTCTTCTTTTCAGCTTTATAATTTTCCATAATTTTATCTTCTATATCACCTATTCTTTCCTCTGCTTCTTCCATCCTCATTGTGATTGTAGTAATCAGTTTTGCATCTCATTTATGGCATTTTTAATTTTAGCCTGATTAGTTTTTAGGTCTTATCTCTGCAGCCAGGGTTTCTCTGGTGTCTTCTATACTTTCAAACCCATATGGAATATGGGTTTGAATATTCTATCTGTTTTTGAGCAAGTTCCTGGCTGTGATTTCTTCTTGATCTTTCTTTTGGGGAGAATTCCTCAGTTTTGTCATTTTGTTTAGGTTTCTGTCTTTCGCATGTTATGAAAACTTGTTAAGTTTCCTGCTCCTGAGAATAATTCTATATTAAGAAGGGGTCATACACTGTCCAGGGCCTGGCAGTTCAGTAACTGTTTCCAGTGTATGCGATGTACACTATGTTCTTGTGTTTTGGCTGCTCTTTCCCACAGGTCAGTCCTCTGCAGAGCTGCTCCTGGCTTGCAGTGGGGAGTGTTTGAAACTTTAGCTAGGTGTGCTTTGATTTATTTGTGAAAATAAGCCTTGTACCTGTTATGTTCTCTTCCTCTAATTGTGCAGTCCTTCTCTTAATTCTCAGACTGATTTCCTAGGTGTTCAAAAATGATTTGATGTTAATCTAGCTATATTCAAAGGCAAGGCAAACTCAGGGTCCCCCTACTACTCTGCCATCTTAACTTCCTCTCCATTCCATTTTCCAGACTGTCTGCACCAGTTTGCATTCCCATGAACAGTGCAAATGGATTCCCCTTTCCCCATATCTTCACCTATTGTTTCTTGTGTTGTTGATTTTAGCCATTCTGACAGGTGTGAGGTGATATCTTGTTGTAGTTTTTATTTGAATTTAGTTTGTAGTTTAAGTTTGAATTTGATCAGTGATATTGAGCATTTTCATGTATCTATTGGCCATCTGGATGTCTGTTTTGGAAAAATGTCTATCATGTTTTCTACCCATTTTTAAAGTTGAATTATTCATTTTTGGGTGTTGAGATTTAAATTGGATAATGAATGCAAAGTTTGTAAGTGCCCACATGTGAGATATTCATAAATGTTGTTATAATTATTACCATTGTTAGTAGTTATTATAAAACAAAATGTAAAATTTTCATGACTGAGAAATAAATGAATAAATTTTTTGTGGATATTTATTTTATCTGTACCTATGGTCACACTCTACCTTTACTTTTCAACCTTACTCCACCCTCATATTGCCTGCCTTGTGAACTGATCAGTGATTTTCTTTATCATTGTGTAGCATATCAAGAGTTACTTCTGTAATGATTAGTTTGGGTTTATAGTAACTTTAGGTTCACAGAAAAAAATCTAGCTTGAATGGTTTCACTAATTCATATCACTCTACTCTTCTTCTGGCTTGTGAGGGATTTTGAGAAAAATAACTCACCTCCTGGCAAAGGAAAATGAAAAAGATTAAGGCAACAGGAAAACAAAAAACAAAACAAAGCATAACACAATCTGTAGCACATAATCTTTTCCTTCCTGTCATTTAAATCGAAGCCTGACTATGGATTGGTGACAGTGTCTTTAAACTTTTCATATTTTTGACATGTTCTTTATTATTTCCATAAGAGCTTTTAATTTTGTTAAATTAATTTAAATGATTGGGGAAGTGGGGCTTCTGAGGTGAAGTTAGTTCAAACAGAGGAAAGAACAAAGGTACATATAAGGATGAGACAAATTCAAAGATATTCCCCCAAATCCGAATTCATTCATTAGTTTCACTTATTTATTTATTTATGTATGTATTTATTTATTTATCTTCTCTCACTAGCTTGTTATGAGTAACTGATATGCTTTTACAATAGAGCTCTGTGTTTCCTCTTTTTCCATACCAGCCTGTACAGGCCTTTGCATAAGATGCTGGACTAACAGGAGGGCTTTGGACTAATGGTTTATGAAGTATTTTACTTCCGGCTGGAAGCAAATGTCTCATATCTTGTGGCATACAATTTCATGTATAAGCATGATTGTTCTTCTTTCACTTAGAGAGTAAGGATCATGACATAATTGTGTTCAGACTAAAGCTCACAGAATTCAGGAAGGGTGTTGAGAGATGTCCCAGTTTCAGCTGTGATTGTTCTTGTGCACAGAGATGGGAGAAAGCCCGTGAAGCAGGGGATGTGCCTTAATGTGGACGCTGTGGGGCTGAGCGTTGGAGCAACTGCAGGCCCCCAAGGAAATGTCATTAGTCAGTCTGTGCGCACTCCCAGGAGGACGGGATGGCAGGCTGCCACAGCATCTGTGCTCACTTTCCACTGAGTCACTCTGATCTCTCCTGAACTCACCCACTCTTCCCGAAAATCCTGCATTTCAAAATATGGGGTATACTGTGGAGCACTCCCTGAGTGAAATAAATAGGAATCTGCAAACTAAAAATAATAGATAATATGGTATGGTAATTGTCAGCCTACTCAATCTTCTCAGGCTGTTCTCCACAGCTTTTAAGTGTGTGTGTGTGTGTGTGTGTGTGTGTGTGTGTGTAATATTTTTTCTTTCTGCCATCTGCTCTGGTCCAGTCAGAGCTCTTCCTGCTGTGCTGCTCCTGCTCCTTCAAGTTCTCCCATGCCAGCTCACTGACATTCTTTTAGATCCTTTGGCACAGCTCCTTTTTGTTCTCCAGTGCTTCTTCTCTCCTATTTCATGGCTTTGCATCACCAGCCCACGCTCCCCACATTGCAGAGGGGTCCAGTCTTTTCAGGATTTGCTACTGGCATAATCCGGTAGCTATACCAACAGGCCGGTGTGTTGTTGATAATACAACAGGATTGCCAGGCAAAAAAGCAAAACAGCAAACAAGACTTAAGAGTAAAATCCCAAAACGAATTAAAGTAAAATTGTAAATATTATTAATCACAAAGGAGATAGAAAGCATTAGCCTGTGTATTTTTTTGCTCTTCTGGAAAAGTTGTCAGGTGTTCCCATTCATAGACTCAGGTGTCTCTGGTTTTTGTTTTTTTTTTTTTTTCCATTAGACTCCAGGTACACGCATCTGTGATAACATTTACCACACTGACATGTTCTTGAAGGTTTAATTATATCTCTTTTATTAGAATGAAAGTTACTGTGCGTAGAAACCCATTTATTCATTGGTGCTTGGTACATAATATGTATCCAGTATGTGTTTTTATATGAGATAAATTATAAGACTATTTCATTCTTCTTTTTATTTTTTTTAATGTTCATTCATTTTTGAGAGAGAGAGAGACAGAGTGTGAGTGAGGGAGGAGCAGAGAGAGAG
Organism: Crocuta crocuta; assembly: GCF_008692635.1. NCBI lineage: Eukaryota > Metazoa > Chordata > Mammalia > Carnivora > Hyaenidae > Crocuta > Crocuta crocuta. The sequence continues at coordinate 3,545,333 of NW_027551579.1, read as the reverse complement.
AGGGAGACACAGAATACAAATCAAGCACCAGGCTCTGAGCTGTCAGCCCAGAGCCCGATGTGAGGAGTGAACCCACAGACTGTGAGATCATGACCTGAACTGAAGTCATACGCTTAGCCGACTGAGCTACCGGTGCCTCAGGAGACTCTTCCATTCTTGATGTAATGTGTGGAAGAAGAAAAGTATATTATACAAGTTAACTTTATCTCAGGTTTAAAATTTTTACTACTGATATAAAAATGGTTAATAAACTTATGAGGCAAGAAAGTAAATAAGAATATTTCCCATTATATGTGCTAAGACATAACAAGAGCACAGGGCTCTACCACCTGCCACTTAGAGCTTTCCTGGAACCTGATACATTTACATGCCTGTTCTTGATAAAAGGGAATCATATAGAAATTATCACAGATTTGATTTCTTAGTTCTGAAATAGCTACTGTCAATTGAGTAAACTGAGGTATGTCCTCACCTTGATTGCTCTCCAATATGAAAGTTTTTATACTTAAATTTCAACATCTTAGATTTCATTTTGTGAAAATGGAATTAATAGGGTAAGTGTTGTTTAAGATAAATTCTTAGTTAATTTTTAAATGACTAATATGAAATGACCTTTTTTCTTAAAAATAATTAGTAGTTTTAGTAACATAAATCTTCTAAAAGTTAAAAAACTACAAAGGGTCTACAGAGGAAAGTGTGCCTTCTCACCTCAGAAAGGTCCTCTTCTCCCTTCAGAGATACCCACCCTCTTTCACTTATTGTGTTTATATCAGATATGTTCTACACACATTAAAGCATGTATTTATGTACAATACCATCTTTGTTAGCCATTGTTAAATAACAAATAAATTTGCAGCTTAAAACAACCAACACTTATTATTTCACAGTTTCTATGTATCAAGAATCTGGAAATGACTTAGCTGAACCTGCTTCTATAAGACTTCCTACAAGGCTACCATCAATGTGAAAGTCAGGACGTGGGTCTCATCTGAAGGCTCAAATGGTGAAGGACATTTCTTTTTTGATGTTTGCTATTTTGAGAGAGAGAGAGAAAAAGAGAGAGAGAGAGAGCACAAGCAGGGGAGGGGCAGAAAGAGAATCTCAAGCAGGTTCCACACTCAGTGCAGAGCCCAATATGGGGCTTTATCCCACCACCAGATATCATGACCTGAACCCTAAATCAAGAGTCAGATGCTTAGGGGCACCTGGGTGGCTTAGTCGGTTAAGCGTCCGACTTTCCCTTGGGTCATAATCTCACAGTTTGTGGGTTCGAGCCCCGCGTCGGGCTCTGTGCTGACTGCCAGCTCAGAGCCTGGAGCCTATTTCAGAGTCTGTGTCTCCCTCTCTCTCTGACCCTCCCCTGCTCACGCTGTCTCTCTCTCTCCTAGAAATAAATAAAAATATTAAAAAAAAAAAAAAAGAGTCAGATGCTTAACAGACTGAGCTACCCAAGCACCCCTGGTGAAGGACGTTTCTAACCTCACATTTGTTGGTAGGACTTAGTTTCTTATGGGCTATGGGACTGAGAGTATCACTCTCTTGCTGGTAGTATTCCATAAGCCACTTTCAGTTCCTTACCACATGGACATCTCTAAGAAGGCAATAGAGAGAGTCTGAGACTATGAAAGAAGTTGAAATCTTATGAAATTCTAATCTTGGAAGTTATAATCCCTGAAATCTATGGTACTTTCTCTATTGGTTAGAAGCAAGTGACTTACAGGGAGGGGTTTCCACAAGTCCATGAGCAGCCATCAGAGAAACCCATCAAAATCTGTGCCCTGACTCTGAAGTATTCACATCACTTTCCCATGCGAAACACATTAACCTGCCTATCCCAAAAAAGTCCTTAAGACCTATTACAGAATTTGCTGCACCTCTAAAATCTCATTTTTGGGATCAAGTGCAGGTTCAGACAAGTGTAGTTTGTTAAGTAGAACTCTTGGAACACAATTTCTCTTGATCTGACTTGTGAAACTGAAGAGACAACTAATCTCCTGCCTGTTTTCTCAGGGCATGATGGTGAACAAGATGCAGGAGTGCAGCTACACACATTCCTTTTCAAAAAGGGGCAAATGGGGGAGAAAATCAGAATCCATAAAAATTTTGAATTCTAACTGGACAAATGTTGGAAGGTCCTTGATTATGTTCAAGGCTTGGGAGTAATCCTTTGAAACTAGGTCATTGATTTTGTTTTTGTTTATTTGTTTGTTTTTTTAGAAAGATTTATGCATTCATAAATATTTTCCAGAAGAAGTTCAAAGATTTAATTGATGTACTACATTTACTACCTTTCAAAATCCCAATAGTCTGAGCTAACAAATTTAGAAGGGGGAAAAATAACTGCTAGTGAATGGCTTTCTGGCTTTCAATTGGCCACCTCTTTAGAACATATCCCAAACGCTAAGACAGCTTATGGGGTACACACCTTTGCAGCTATGAAGCTAGTCAAAGACTTCATTTCTACCTCTAAAAACTTCTATCTGTGCCAGTAGAAATGACAGCCATCTACAGGCCACCTTCCTCTTGAATCCTTTTACATCCATTCTAGACTAGATGACTATATAGTTGTGAGTATGTACTTCAACATACTGTTAAAATATTGCTCTTACAAAGATGGGTGTATGGGGCCAAAGTGAAGAAAGCAAGTTTTCCCGAGGTTTGTTTCTTTCTTCTGGTCTTAGTTTTGAGGGTTCTTTGTTCTGTGTTCTGCACTCTTTTTTTGGTCATTCGAAACTCCCTGCTTTTCTTTCTGAAAAGTAGCATGTGTTTGCACCTGAGTAGTTATCTCAGTGTGCTCACTGCCATTAGAAATTTAGGGGAGAACAACAGTGTCTTTTCATTTTCTATTCTCTTTGTTTCTTTTAGTTAAAACCGTCAGTGTTTTTGGTGCCAAGATTTTCTTAAAAGTTTGTGGACCTTCTGTGAATTTAATTGGGATCCAATCCATTAGACAAAAGCCATCTCCCAAATGTCTTCTAGATAAGCCTTCTTCTACCTTGGGCTCCTGTAGAGGCTGAGGAACAGGGTCTAAAGGTCCCAAATGCCTTCTGGTTTGATTGAAGGGTCCTATTAGGCATACCAAAATCTCTTGAAATGGCGCTTTTTTTGGGTGTGACTGAATATTCTGATATTATATCTTTTGAAGTTTTAACAATGACACTCAACTTAATCTCTAGGCCAGGCCTAACCTCTAAAAGACATCTTCTAACAGTGCCTAGAAGTCATTTCTTAATGTTATCATCTTTTGCCACCTGAAGAGGCTGAAGACTTTGCAAATCATCAGCTCTGGTTCCTGTTTTGTTTGGCAATTCTTCCTCAGTTTGTTTTCTCTTGCACTTTACTATAAATAGTAAAGGAACCAGGAACCAGGTGGCATATTCAATAGTTTGCTCAGACATTTCCTTAGCTAGATAACCAAGTTTATCATGTAGATGCTTTCCACATAACTAAAATAAAATTTTTGTTAAGCTTTCTACCACTACATAATAAAGATCCTCTTGTACTCAGTTTTCAGTAACGTGTGCCTCACTTCTTTTGAGCCCTCATCAGCAGTGGCCTTGACATTTACAGTTCTACTAATAGCCTGGTCAAAATTCTTTGGACTTCTCTATTCTTTTCAAAATCGGTTAACCTTCAACTACTGTCTGGCGGCAAAGCCACTCCTGCATATTTTTATGGCGCATCCCACTTCCAGGTGTCAAAATATGTATTGGTTATCTATTGCTGGATAACAAATTATCACATAATAAGCAGCTTAAAATAATGCATATGCAATATCTTAGTTTCTCTAGGTGATGTGCTCAGACATGGCCTCACTAGGTCCTCTGCTCCTGGACCATTCAGAGGCTTTAATCAAGGTGTAATCCAAGCATGGCATCTCTTCTGAACACTCAACTTGGAAAGAATCCATGTATAAGCTCTCTTTGTGGCTGTTAGATTGAGGGCTTCAGTTCACAGCTGACTGTTGATCCAAGGCTGCCCTCAGTTCCTTCCCAGAGGGACATCGCCAGCACAGCTACTTGCTATAAGTATATCTTATACTTATATCTTTGCTTATATCGAAGCATATAAGACAAGGAAACAATTTGCTAGCAAGATGGACATTACAATATTATGTAACCTAAATTTTGGTGATCTCTCATCACCTTTTTCATATTCTATTTGTTAAAAACAAGTCACAGTTTCCATATGACTCAAGGTGTGGAGATTACATAAAGATATGAATACTGGAGGCAAAGAATCTTTGGGGACATCTTAGAGTCACCCCACTACAAATTTTTTCCATCATTTTCTTCCCCATATATATAATCTGACCATCATTTCATATAAGTGTATATAGACATATCTTTTCTTTAAATGGTTTCTTATTATTTTAACTGCAAATAAGTCTCTCTGTGTGTTAGATCCTAGACTGGTGTTATTTTATAAAGAAAAATGCAATGTGAAATGAAAAGCATTAAAATCTATTATGAGTAGGCTTCATAATTCTATAATATGCAAGTGGGCATATTTTACTGAATGTATTCCTTTTTTCAGAAATTCTTATGGTCTCCTCCAGACTAAAACCTATACAGCAGTAAAAGTGACAAGCCCTTTGTTACTTGTCACTTATTATATTTTTTCTCCTAAACTTTGATTCAACCTAGTGGAGAGAATTAAAATATTGGCAGTATTTTCAGCTTGGTTTGTAACTTTCTAAAGGCTTAATCCTATGACTACAATGAAGTCAAACCTGAAAATGAAAATAATTGTATTAATCTAACAGAACTATTAGGTATTGTGAATCTAAATGTAGAACTGGTATCACTTAGAAATAAAAAGAACATGTAAAAATTTCTGCGGATCAAATATTTTTTAATGTTTATTTATTTTTCAGAGAGAGAGAGAGAGAGAAAGGCAGAGAGAGAGATGGAAACACAGAATCATTACATTCTGTGTAATGTAATGATTACATTACTTGTTCCCTAGTTGTCAGTAAAATAATTGCATTCCTTTTCATGTAATGCTTTTTTTTTCTTTTCTCTTTCTCTCTCTCCTCCCCTCCCCCCCACCACCATTTTTGGATGTTTGGCCAGTGACAGAATGTAAATCAACTTCTCTTTATTTGGCTATTTTTGTGCCCACTGACTTTTTTTTTTTTTTCCAGAAATGAGCTTTAATGTTTAGAGGTATGCAGTGCTGCTGATTTTGTTAATGGTTGTAATCAACTACAAAAATAGAAAGCACTTATATTAGCAGTTCTTACATGCTAGCACTGTTCCAAGCACTTTAGATATATTAATACACATAATCCTCACAATAGCTATATAAAGTAGGTACTATAATTATAATGCTGATTTTATAGGTGAAGAGATTGGATCCAAGTATTTTGTTTTGTTTTTACATGATCAATATGGTATACACAAATGGTAATGTATTTTACAAGTGTTACAAAGGTGGAATATGTTCAATCCTAATTTCTGATAATTGCTTAAATTTCACTCTAGAAGGTGGTTGCTCAGCAAATGTTTTCTCTATAAAGATTCAGACAGTAAATACTTCAAGCATTAACTGGCCACATGATCTGTTACAACTAATCAGCTTTGCCATTGGAAATATGTAAATGAATAAATGTGCATATCTTTCAATAAAACTTAATTGATAAAATAGAAAGGGGGCAGATTTAGTCCATCGGCCATAATTTACCAATTTCTGATCCAGAATATTTTTAAAAATCCATTATGCATACGTATATTCTGAAATTGAAAAAAAAAAAGTTACCAAGCTTTTACTTCACGTAATGAATAGAGTCATTTTCCTTAGAGAATACTTCAAGAATCTCTTTAAGGGAACTACATGCCTTAAAAAATAAAAGATTTTCTCAGTTTTTAGGTTGAATGTATATGGTGCATGCATATCTACATCTAGAAAGCAAATGTAATAAAATGCATTTTTCCATAAGTTCTGAGAGGCACAATTTTTATACTTGAATACCTGTGAAATCAGAATATGTCTTGCAATATATAGTGTCTTACATTTGAAGAAGTAGAGAATTAGCTCCAAAAACAAATCTATAGTTGAATAAGTTGTTTTCGTCTTTCATTTCAGAGAGGGAGAAGGCACACAGCAGTAAAATGGTGTTGAAAATGACAAAAGGGGGCGCCTGGGTGGCTTAGNAGTCCAACTTTCGCTTAGGTCATGATCTCGTGGTTCGTGGGTTGGAGCCCCGCGTCCGGCTCCGTGCAGACTGCCAGCTCAGATCCTGGAACCTGTTTCAGTCTGTGACTCTCTCTCTCTCTGACCCTCCCCTGCTCACACTGTCTCTCTCTCTCCTAGAAATAAATAAAACATTAACAAAAAAAAGAAAGAAAGAAAGAAAGAAAATGACAAAAGATTTGGATTTAAGGACACCTGGGTGGCTCAGTTGGTTTAATGTCTGACTTCAGCTCAGGTCGTGATCTTGCGGTTCGTGGGTTCGAGCCCCATGCTGGGTTCTATGCTGACAGCTCAGAGTCTAAAGCCCACTTCAGATTCTGTGTCTCCTTCTTTCTCTGCCCCTCCCTTCCTTGAACTCTGTCATTTTCTCTCTCCAAAATAAATAAAAAATTTTAAAAAAAGGATTTGGGTTTGTATCAGCAAATTTGGGGTAGGGTTTATAAATTTGAATATTTGTTCTGGATTGGAGGTTGTCAGGAAGTGTGGGTAATTTCATGACTGGATCTTAATAGATCTCATCCATAAGATGAATGGCATAAATCAAGGCTAAATTGTAGTTGGTAAAGGGGTAGTGGTCATTCATATGATCCAGGATAGGTATTTAGTCTATTCCTGTAGCTTGGACAGTGTTCATAAGTACAGAGTGGTCATCCTTTTTGTCTCCATTCATCATGGTCACAGAGTGGCCTTGTCTGATGTTGGTGTTCCTTGAAAGTGTTTATGTTCAAGAGCAGAACGCTATGGCCTCCCTGAGCATGGCAGGCCAGCTGCTGGACACCACAGGCTGCTTTTCTTCATTTCAATATGATGTCACGTTAACCAACTTATCATGTTCCCAAACACTTTTAGTAGATATCCAAGAGCTCTCTAGTTTTTATTCTTAGAATTTAATATTATTTCAAGTAATTAAGTTTGAACTCTAGTGCCTAACACATTTCCCTGAATATGTTAGGTCAGTTGTTACAATGAATTAATTTCACGTATAAGATGTAGTTTTTCCCACAACAGTTGATGAGTGAATTCCAAATAAAATGTATAGGCATGCTTGGCTCATGAACTTCTGTTATTTCATTGAAATACTGGATTATTTTTTGACCTATTTTCTCACTCTCACCTAAGGTAAAGCACTTTCAAAACAAAATGATTCACAATTAGACCAAAAGACCTCTGAAACATGCAATTGCCTTAGAGAAATATGTAAACCATTCACCCTAAATGATGAACTAAAAAGCAAAAAATGATTCCAGTAAGCTTAAGTTTTAATTCTTCTGACTGGAGAATTATTGAGTGATTTAGGGTGCTCCTGAAAGCTTTCCAACTCTTTGTCCCAGAATTTATAAGCTCCGCATAATAAGTGCCAAAAAACTCTATTGGTAAGACTTGGAGAAACAGGGGAAGAAACAGAGTTAGAAGAAACATAGTCAACCAAGCTTAGATCTTGTGCAATGGGGAAACTCTGCATTGATAATGGGCCTGTCGAAGCCCTTTTAATTCCTTGACTTAAATTTTAGAGTTAAGTGCATCGTTCTTTTCCAGCAATTCTTCAAATGTCATCTTTTTCACAGCAACATCATTCTCATAAATAAAACGAAAAGGAACTTGTTTCTGAAAGTGTCATTTCTTAACACCAAGAGCAGAGAGTTGTAAAATGTGTTTTTTTTTTTTCACATAAGTGGGGGGACTCATGGAATCATTTAAGCCAAAAGTTTTGTGAAAAAATTTCAAGAAGAAAGTGCAATGTGTTAGAATGGAGGTTAGTTAGAATGGGATTTAGTTAGAATGGAGTTTAGTTCTAACTTATAGAATCACTAAAATACTCCTCATTCCACTATCACTCTGAGGCTGAGGAAGAGAAAAAAAGCGATTACTGATTTAATCAGCTCATTGGAACTCTGCAGTTTAATCGAAAGGGTTGTCCACATGTGGACAAGAGTGAATATGATTGCTGTTTGTTTGTTTTTTTAAGACTTTATTCTAGTTTATTTTGAGAGCCAAGGAAAGAGAGTGGGGAAGGCGCAGAGGGATATAGAGAGATTCTCAGGAGCAGGACATGGGGCTCAATCCCACGACCGTGGAATCATGACTTGAGCCAAAAGCAAGAGTCAGATGCTCAAGTGACTGAGCCACCCAGGTGCCCCTTAATGTTATTAAATTTAAGTTATTAAATTTAAATGTTATGAAATTGATGATGCACTGAAAGGAAGGTGGTTAGATACAGGTTATGGTTCAAGTTCTAGCTTTTGTTATGAGCAACGATTTCACACATAATAATATAATATAATTAGGGATGCATGGTGATTCAGTTGGTTAAGCACTGGAGTCTGGATTTTGGCTCAGGTCATGATCTCACAGTTCATGAGTTCGAGCCCTACATCAGGCTCTGAGTTGACAGTGCATGGAGTCTGCTTAGGATTCTCTCTCTCCCTCTTTCTTTGCCCCTCCCTTGATCACTCTCTCTCTCTCAAAAATACATAAACTTAAAATAATTTTAAAAATATATAATATAATTAATATAATACATTATAAATTTAAAAACTAGGTAAAANTGGCTATGCATGGACCAGCAATGAGAGCGTGTCCTGATGTTAATGTGTAACATTTGTTATAGGTTACCAAAATGGCATTGGCCATAAAGGGAATGCTTGCTTAATGAGTCTATCTTAAAATTAAAACTTTTTATAATCAAAGATCACCTTTAAAAAAGATAATCAGAGGGGCGCCTGGGTGGCTTAGTNTAAAAATAAAAAAAATAAAAAAGATAATCACAAAGACAATATTTGTGTCCCTGATTCTGCTTCTCTCACAGAGGTGGGAAATCATAAATTAAACAAAGGAATGTTTACCCTAAATTCAGGTTAGTGATCAACTCTGGACATAAGGAAGGAGACCACAATGTGGGGAGACACAATGGAGGCTTTAAGGCTACTGGTAATATTCTTGGTAATAAGCTGAGAAGTGGATACATGGCTGTTCTTTCTTATTACATTACTGTTATAAATGACATTTTCCATCTATATTGTGTTAATATATATAGGCTCCGGACAGACTCGCTGAGATCATCAATTTTCACTGAAATACCTTCTAGTTGTGTGAGGTATATGCTTCAAACTGATGCTAGGATAAAATAATGTAACACATATTGATACATTAGAACAGGGTCTAGCATATAGTAAGTCCTCAATGAATACCAGCTGCTATTTTTATTGCAACGCCCCATAAAAGCCATTTGTGGACTTATTTAATTAGCAGAACAATTTTCTAAAGTCAGTATCTTTAACAACATTTTAAAGAGAAGCAGATTTATGCTTCCCAACTTAAATGCCATTTGTTTGGTCATACAAGTAGCGTGGGTAGAGTCAGAAGTCAAATTATTGCACTCTAAATCATAATTAGTTTACTACAAAGAACTCAGTTTACAAATAATTCAGTGTCAAAAAGAAGAAAAGTGGACTGTAGCCAAAAAGTACCTAGTCTGACATTCAGGACACCTGTATTCAGTGTCTGTTCTGCTGCCATTAGCATGTGACTGTGACCACTTTTCCTCTGTGGGCCTCAGGATGGGATATAGGCTGGATAAGGTTATATCTTAAGCACAGTTTTAGCTCTAGGATTATGTCACATCTTTGATATTTTTTTCTTATTACCGCTGATATTTTTGTAAGCTTTGACAAGAGAGTAGGTGGTGTGGGGGTACATCCAAGTTAATTTTCCAAGATAAATTTGGCTTCCTGTTAGTCTATTTCTTATTCTTTATTTGCTTCACTCTTGCTTTGTTTTCTTGTCTCTTTTTCTTTTTATGTGTGTCAACATAAAACCCATTTGATTTTTTTCTCTTCAGCATTTTTTGTTAGGAAAAATAAAATCCATGTCTTTGGTACAGAGCTGGAGCTTTCTAAAACTATGCATCAATGATAGCCATAGTCTCATCGAGAATATAACATGCTTTTGACCAGATCTATAACCCGGTGGTTCAGAAGCAATATCATGTTGTACATCTTTAAATTGTTGAAAATACTTTACTGACTGTTATGCAATCCATGAAGCTTCTGTTGGAGAAAAACAGAAAGAAGATATGGAAGGTGCTTATGTTTCTATTATTACTTGAAAAGTACTTAGATTCTTCAGCCTATAGGAAGCAATAAAATCAGTTAGTACCATTGCTAATATGACTAAAGTATAAATAGGCTTAAGAATTGAAACACTTTAAGCAGTCAGTCAGTTACCCAGTAGGATAAATAAAAAATTCAGTAGAGTTTGCAGATTGTTTTTGTATGATTATCAGACAGGCACTTGGTTCCTAGAAAGAAGGGAGAAGCCTCCAAAACCAGTTGCTGGGAGCACTAAATACATAGTTCACTGATTTTGCATTTACCTAGCAATAGCCTTTGAGTAAGGAACCACACAGTTGGGTAAGGATGTGAAAGCAGCTTTTATGATGATAAACAAGTGTTCAAACCCAGAGCTCTTAAGTTAGGTGACCCACTTTGGAGTACTAATAAATATTTCCATAAATGCCATTTTCACTGTACTTCACATATATTCAACAGCCCTAAAATTATCCTGTAGATAGAATAACCAGAAGATTCCAAATACAAAAGGCACTAATGTTACTGGGAATGTTGGATGTTATTTCTAAGACAAATGTGCAATGATTACAAGAAAATTGTGTGGATAATGAGAAAATAAACTGTGATTTAGAGGGAATTCAACAACCATTCAGATAACACCGATTCTATACCTACTCTGAGTAAAGACTTTGTTTCATATTGAGCTTTACAACAGGAAAATATTAAATTAATTTTATAGGAAATAAGGGAAGATTTTTAGAACCACAGAAAAAGCCAACTAGCCTTTGTTCCTTCTGTCACTAATACGATTGAGTGGCAGTTCTATGTTGTTATGACATCAGAGAATAAGATATACAGCTGCCTTGGAATGAAGCAATATGCATTTTCTGAAGCTTCCAAAGATCGCCTCCAAAGGACAATCTGTATATGTTAATCCATCATCCAAAATGTTTTCACCAGCATCAAAACCTTTTCCTTGTCTAAGCAAGTATTTCAATGAAAGACATTTTTTCCCTCTGAAAACATAGTCTACTCTAAAATGATGACACATTCAGATTTTTTTCTGAGATAAAATTGTATTCTATTGGTAGCAATTATGATAAAAATATAGGTGTCTTCTCAGATAATAATGGTAGTTTTATTAATATACTTTCTGAATATCCTCTTCCAATAACATAATTTGATGAACTATATTGAGGAGCTCATCAGTTGCCAAGTATTTGTAAAGAAATATTGATTTTATCAGGCGAAATATGAAGAGTATTTATATATTCAACACTTTGCACCAAACAATTCAGGGCACTAGTAAATGTACTTGATACAATGTAAAATATTAAAATAACTTTCTGGGTTTTTTCTCTGTTGCTTTATTTTTTGCTTTATGAAAGTAAACATATTAAATAAGTTGTTCTGGAGTTTTAATGTCACTTGAAGATTGAATGGCAGCCAGTCATTTTCTTAGGAGAGTTTCAGAAGACAGAGAAGTACTTTGAAAATGAGGAATTTAAGAGTGCTGTATCTCAAACTTATTATTTTATAATATTTTATTTTAATTTTAAACATATTTTAGTTTTGAGAGGAGAAAGAGGAAGAATTGTGAAAAAAACAACCCACAATAATTTTAATTCGTTCTTTCCAGAAACTAATTGGTCAGTTCAATGAGTCAACGTAACTTTCTAATAATACTCTATATTTTAATTCATTTGTTGGTTGTATAGTAATTTTGAATTGCAGCAATCTGGGAAAAATTACACCCTAAGTATAATAATGTAATTTTCTGTTTTCCAGAAGTTGCCATGTGTGTTTGTGTGTGTGTGTGTGCGTGCACGCACGCACATACATGCATGTGCATTGGGAATATGAACGGGAGGCAAAAATCTGATTTACTAATTAATTTTACTAATTAAATGTACTAAATTAATTACTAACTAAATCCGTAAGGATCTGATGAGGGATCCCTAATCTGTGATTAGAGATGTGCCCTCTGCCATGATGGTGGGGCAGGTGGAGGTATAAGGAGAAGAGTTAGGGTTTGAGGAGGAAAGTTGCCTATCCAAGTAAGCCTAGCACAAACAACTCTACCTTGATGTGCTAGCTAACTGGGTTACCCAGTATTTTCTTAGCCATCTGTTCATTCATTTATTTGTGCTCATTCATTTTACATGTATTTGTTGAATATCTACAATTTGCTAAAAACTAATACAGTGAGAATAAAACAGACATGGTTCTTATCTTCATGGAATTATCAGTTTGATTGGGATTGAGGTGTTGGATGTGTGGTGGGTAGGAAATGATCACATGCAAAAATATATTTTCCTTCAGGATAACATACAGAAAGTGAAGACACTGTAACAAGCTTAATATGACCAGAAGATGTCCAAAAAAGCTTTCCTAAGGCAATGACATTTGAATGAAGGCTGGAAAGTTGAGTAGGAGTTAAGTAGCTCAATAAACAAAAGACTTGGAAAGGGCATTCTAGGAGGAAGCAACAGCATTTCAAAATTCTGCAGAACAAGGGAGCATGGTTCCTTTAAGGAATTGAAATTTAGATAATTTGATGGAATGAGGAGAAGGAAGACTTGCACACCATGAAGTCAGAGGGGTTGACAGTGACCATATTTGGTCCTTAATGCTAAGGGAAGTTATTGATTGAAATGTTAAATGGAAGGGTGGTGTGACTAGATCTGCAATGGCTAAACGGCCCCTGGGATTTCAGTGTGGAAAATAGACTACAGCTTACCAAGAGTAGATGTGCAGGACTATCAGCAGATGACTACCATCGCCAATGAAAAATTGATAGTCTATTGGACTAGAGACAGTGAAAAAAGATTTATAAGATATTTTATAGACAATATATCAGGTACTGGGATGAGATGGTAAATTATGGGGGACTACCAGTTTACTTCAAAAGGATATTTGTATTGGATATATTGAGTTTGAAGGGCTTTTAAATTCTCTAAATGGAGACTCAAAACAATATTTGGAGTTGTGTGTAATAGGAAATGTTGATTATATTTTGAGCTAGATGCTTATATTTAGGAGCCAACATCATCTGTAAGTGACATCTGAAACTTTGTAAGAGTTAGTCAGAAGCATGTAGAAATTGGCAAGAAAAGAAAATCACCATAGACGTTTGAGGAATAGAATGAAGAATGCCTAAAAGAGATTAGAAAGCAGAGTCAGCAGAGGTAAAGAAAGAAATGAATGGAAGGAGAAGTGTAGCTCATCTTTTCATTGGAATGATATGGAAAGCTACTGAGACAAAGACTGAACATGTTCCTTATTAGGAATATCGAGAGTCATGGAGTTACTGGAGTTGTTGACAAGAGCAATTTTCGTAGCGTGGCAGGCGTGGAAATAAGGTTATCTTGGGTGCAGGAGTAAGTAGACTGTGAGAAACGGAGAGGGAGGGAGACAGGAGTGGGAAGTGGGAGCCTCCGTGACCAACAAGTAATAGTTGAAAATGTTGAAATGTTGATGGGAAAGGAGCCAATTGAGAAGGAAATGTTGAATAGAGACTATAAAAAATAGAGAAAATATAAAAAATGTTGAACAAGGAAAAGTAGTAGGAATCACTGGGATCACCTTAATCCAATCAGGCATATGACTCAAAATTGGGGTACAATTTTTAGCATGGCTTTTTCTACCTCTGCTTTGTTCCATGCTGTAGAGCGTAGGTTTTCAGGATATCAACTGTTTTATAAGACCCTTGCTATTTAGTAGGACCCTATTTTCGTCTCTTAATCATCTTGTGGCTAGGTCTGCCTTTTTGGAGGCTTTATGTTTAGTTTTTAACATCTTGCTCTTTCCTGGGTAAAAGTTCATGCTGGACAGACCCCTGAGTTTGGCATTACTTCCCCACACCTTCCATTTCAAGATTCTGGCTTATTGAATCATGAATGACTGGCCAGCAGCAAACTCCCATTTTTGTCTCCTTCCCCTTAGGAGACTGTCAAATCTTGCCTTGCTCTGCTGCGTCTCTGCTTCATTCTTAGGAGTGGTTTACCAGCCTCTAGCTGTGCTACAGGTCAGCAAATATCCTGGGCAGAAAAGCAGCTCACATCATACCAGCTCACATTTCTGGGATTTCCTGTTCTCTGAGATCTTGGCCTCTCCAATGATAGTCTCTTTAGCAACCCTGCAATGTATTCAAGCAAATGGTATATTTTATCCGGCTCTTCTGATTGTTTCCGGGGGAACATGACTTTGCTATAAACAACTCTATTGTATTCCAAAGTGGCAATGTTGTGCTTCAAGTTACTTTAAACGCAATGAATAATTCAATGAAAATCTCATAAGTTATGCTCAAGATGTTCTTTCCTGTTACACACGCATATTAGGATAGTAGTGATTCATTCTCCATTCTGATTGTGCATAGAAACCTTTAAAATTGTTGGCATTCAATGCCCACCATAGAAGCAAAGTTATTTTAATGAAGACACCCTTTTTCTTTTAGTGGCAGTATATATTTTTGTAAAGACTGATAAACAAAAACTAACGTTTTGGCTTCAATTCATGATTTTCAGGCCATGGATTTTAGAATGTTCTCTGAAAATGGAAAGCCTATATTCCTTTTTCCAATGGTTTCAAGTGCAGAGAGGTGGCAGGTAGAGCTTCGAAGGCTAACAATGTTCCTTTTAAGCTTTATTGTGTTTGACAAAGAAGCTTTTATTTTGCAAAATTTTAGAATGAAATGATGAAACAGATTTTTTTTTACATGCTGCAATTTATTCCGTAAGATTTTCCTCTTCTACAGCAACATAGGCAGTAACTAAACAGCATCCTTCCTGTATAAAGTTGGACTGAAACTCAGTATATGGCACGTTGTCAATTTCCAGCCCTACTGAAACTCTCCTCCTTCCATTGCTCTTTGTGCTTCTAGTGACTGGACTGGCCCCTCCCTGGTTCACCGTAGGTATGAACTACATACTGATTCAGGGCCTCGTCTTTGAAAATTTTGTATTTGCTTTCCAAGTGACCACTAGAAACCAAGAAAAAAATTATTTTGACACCAGGAGGGAGTTAAGCACTTATTTCTCTATGGTATTCTCAAAACATATTTTTATGGCACCAGACAGAAGGTCATTTATTAACCTGCTTAAATAACCTGAACAGATCTTTCTACAACAAATCAGATTGGTTAAATCTCACACAAAGTTCAAATTATTTGGATCTTAACTTCTTGCTCTGTACTATTTTAGTGTTTAAGGAAGGGGAATAAGTATAGAAGGGATGACAGGTTTCTTTTGAATATTGAAATGATGTTTAGATTGTTTGGAAACTACAATTTTGGGTGCTTGTGAGGATGTGTCTATACATGTTGGTATCAAGAGTTAGACATGGTAGGGGCGCCTGGGTGGCTTAGTCGGTTAAGCGTCCGACTTTCGCTTAGGTCACGATCTCGCGGTTCCTGGGTTCGAGCCCCGCGTCGGGCTCTGTGTTGACTGCCGGCTCAGAGCCTGGAGCCTGTTTCAATCTGTGACTCCCTCTCTCTCTGACCCTCCCCTGCTCATGCTGTCTCTGTCTCTCTCTCCTAGAAATAAATAAAACATTAAAAAAAAAAAAGAGTTAGACATGGTATAATGTCAATAAGAAGGACTTTAGAATATGAAGATTTTGGTATTTCCTAGCCCCATGCTTGAGCAAGTTTCTTAATTACTTAGCTCTAAAAAAGCAGAAGCGTGTAACAATAACGATGCCATCCTCAGAGAAATATCCTAAAATACAAATAAACGAAAATGTGAAATCTCTTTATAACCACAAAACACTAAGTGCATGTTAGATTTGATAACAATTAATAATTAGTAGTAAGAAAAATAGAAAAGGTACAAACTTCCAGTTAGAAAATAAGTAAGCCCTAAGGATGGAATGTATAGCAGGGTGACTGTGTAGTTAATATAAGTTAATGGTACTATATATTGTAACTGTATCATATATTGGTAAGTTCCTAAGATAGTAGATTTTTTAAGTTCTCATCATAAGAAAAAGAAATCTGCAACTATGTGTGGTGATTGATGACCTGAAACTAATATAATGTTATACGTCAATTATATCTCATTTAAAAAATGTTAAACTCAATAAAGAGATTAGCTTAAATCTGTACTTGAAGAATATGGTAAATTCCAAACTACAATCTAATACTTTTTTGAGTAAACAATGAGATTTAAATGGAGAAAATAAAATTGGAAAATAGTCTTTCCTTAAGATTTTAGTGGTATAAAATTCACGTGGTTCTTCTTCTGATCATCATGAATTTTAAATACAAAATTAGATTTGTCATAGTGTGTAAGTACTTCCAATGTTTTAAGTTGCACATGATCAGAGGCTCCTAGCTGGCTGTTGATAGAGCATGTGACTCTTGATCTCAGGGTTGTGAACTTAAGCCTTTTGTTGTGTATAGAGATTATTTCAAAAAATAACATCTCTAAATAAGAAAAAATAAAATAATTTACAGATGATCAATCATCCAGTTTATATAACATGTGTGAAAACTTTTGGCTTCCCAATAATTGTGAATTTTTTTCCCTGTGTATTTATTTTATTTTTGAGACAGAGAGAGAGTACGTGAGAAGGGAAGAGGCTGAGAGAGAGGGAGAGAGAATCCCAAGCAGGGTGCATGCTTTCAGTGCAGAGCCTGATGTGGGGCTCAAACTCAGGAATAGTGAGATCATGACCTGAGCTGAAATCAAGAGTCTGACGCTTAACCAACTGAGCCACACAGGCACCTCAGCTGTGAATTATATATAGAGAGAAACATGGGTAATCTGAAGAAAGGTATTAGTATTGTGCAGTGTTTTCATTTTGGTTTAATTCTCACTCCAATCTGAGTTAACATTGGTAAAGCAATTATTCTGCATAAAGCTCTGGCCTAGGCTTGGTTTAGTTTAGTTTTTTTTTTTCTTTCTTGGTCTCTATTTTATGGACCAGTCATGTTGTAAACTACTTCATTGATATTGTGGCGCATCCCAGGCTTTCCAAAACAGATCTAATGTGGTGTTATATAAAATATAGCAAAAGGATAGTATGATTTTAAGGATATACAAAAGACAATAAAAAGAAACTCAGAAATCACATGCTCCTGGGGAAACCAAATAATAAGATAGCAGTGTCTAGCCCAAAGCACAATGGCATATTATATAGGTGCTATCATACTTATAGAAGGGAAATGTTTATATTCATTTTAAGATGAAAGCAAGGGATAAATTACGAATGAGAATAAAGAAGTTGAGTCTCACCTATTAATAAAACATGAATTTAAGGATAATTTACTTCCCTTGGAAAGCCTCCTGAATCCTGCTTCCCCGATCGCTGGGATGTAAATCCCAGCCTGATGGCCTCACACAATGTGTGATGGGAAAGCCGTGCTCCCCAGCAGGCAGAGACCTGGGGGGGTGGGCGTGGGGAGTGTGCTTTGCTTTCCTGTAGTAAATTGCTTTGTGGAATTCCAGTTGAGAGGCATGTGTCCTTTTTTCCCCTCTTCTCCTCTGTGTCCAGTTCTCAGGGTGGGTGGGTGTCAGGAGTAGCTGAGAGCGGGTAGGGGACAGCTGTAGAATATGTGTTAATGTCTGTGCACGAATACACATCAACATACAGACTACCAGAAATTACCAGGAAGCCAATGATGAGAGGAGCTTTCCCTGATCTGCCAACCCAGCAAAAGTAGAAGAGCAACCTTGTCCATTCTGTACATTGGTGTGTGATTGCCTTTCAGTTTCTATATATGTTCTTTCATCTCACGTGCTTTGGAATTCCTTGGCTCAAAGATTTCCCAATCTCTTACCATTGTCTCTGAGATAGCATACCCAATGGGTTATCCCTGTATCTTACTATGGTCTGTGGGATAATACACGCAGGTGAGTTCTCTGGGGACCCAATGTGACAGGTGAAGTCTCTTGCTTTAAAGTTCTCTTTCCATTTCTTTTGTTGTTGGCTTCCATGCTTCTGCACTCTGTGGGTTTAGATCTCACCTGGTACTGAGCGTCAGTGTGAAAGATCAGATGTATCTAAGGAAGTTGTTAATTCTGTTATTATGGAAACTTATGAAACTGTAAACCAACTGGGGGGGAACCCTTAATATTTTGTCACAAAAGAATACCAGAACTAAAAATATAATACCATAAAAGGTACATAGTGCACATGTTGGTATGGACCCAATTTCAATGGTATTTATTACAGCCACACAAACTAATAAAGGCTTTAAGAAAAAAAGATTAAAATGCCCAGTCCTTGCTTTTATATAAATATAGTGTAATACAGACACAAATGAATCATTACATAGAAATTATGTGGTGTTTTTTGTTGTTGCTGTGATGGAGTAAAAATCATGCAGAGGATGAAGAAATTATTTTGACTGGCAAAATAAGAGGAAACTTCATACAAGAGGTAACATTTGAGTGGAGATTTATGTAATTTCAGCAAATAGAACTGAGATTAGGAGGGCAGGTTGTCTAACATAAAAGAAAAAATATGAAAAAAAGGTAAGAAATAAATGATCAAAGGATTGCGAAACACCGATGTCCTTCATTTTTTCCTTTAACCAATATTTACTGAACATTTGCAAACAGTGTCTAATAAGATAGCATGGGCCTTACTTTAAAGGTGTTACAGCCCAGTATTGAGTACAATTAAGTAAGTGAATAATTATAATTGTGATAAATGCTATGAAAAATACTGCAATTGTTGTTGTCATAGGTCCTTACTTAGTCAGCTCAGGGTGGAGGAGTGGAGAAACATATCCAATGAAGCAGTTTTTGAACATTTATGTTAGATAGACAGATTGCTTATATTTTACCATATTTATGTCATCCTTTGCTATGTTTTTGAAATCAAAATATTTACTTACTATTTTACTTTATTTAGTAAGCATCTCTAAAATAGCAGAACATTTTTTAAGGATTTTTTTTAATGTATCTATTTTATTTTGAGAGACAGGGACAGAGAGTGAGAGGGGGAGGGGCAGAAAGAGAGGGAGACACAGGATCTGAAGCAGGCTCCAGGCTGTGAGCTGTCAGCACAGAGCCTGACGCTGGGCTCGAACCCACGAACCGTGAGATCATGACCTGAGCCAAAGTGAGACGCTCAGCTGACTGAGCCACCCAGGCACCCCTAGCAGAACATTTTTTACATAATCTTAAAATCATTATTAACTAAGAGGAGACCAATATTTCCCTTATATAATGCCCAGTCATATTTAATCTTCTCAAATTGTTCTTTTAAATGGTCAAGTTAAAAAAAGAACGCTGCTAAAGTCAAAGCCATGCATTTCATTGGTCTGTTTTAATCTATAATATTGGCCCCTTTGTGTGTGTGTGTGCATGTACACACACATATGACATTGGCTTGGGCATTATTCTACCTTCTGAGTATATCTGAATTATTTCCTTTTCATGTATTTAACTTGTTTATCTATATCTTATATTTTCTATAACTTTAAAGTTAAATTTAGGGACTGGATAAGATTCACTCCATAGATAATGTTGTGTACTTTTTATTCTATCATTTCAAAAGGCATATAATGCAGAGTGTAGGTTTTATTCATTATTAGTTATTTTAAGCTTGATTTCTGGGTTAACTTACAGCTGGCAAAATGTCTTCAATGTGAGGTTATACATGTATCCAAAATCCAGCAAGTAAGCTAGCAGAATACCTCAACTTCTTGCAAAATGTCCAGTTACCGATACAATTTTAGTGTCCAATGGCTTACATGATTACCAGTACACCATTACAGTTGCAAAATTATAGTTTTCTATCACGCAATATATTTTTGATAGCTAATAATGTTTGAAAAAGTCCTTTTCAATATCAATTGAAGGTATCTGGTAAACTTGAAACACAATTTTTACTGATAGGACATCACAAATGCCTACTTTTTTCCCCCTGTAATTACCAATTCTCTAAATGAGTAGTTAGGTTCCTAATTCATTTGATGAAACAGTTTTAAACTAGGGTCAAAAAGAAGAACAAGAAGCAGAAAAGAATTTTTCAGACAGAGGGCCAGTATTTCAGAGTCTAGACTTAAAAGGATATAGTTCATAAAAAGTAAGCAGCAGATGAAGTGAGGATTGAATGAGGAAAGTAGAATAATGCCAGACGAGATGCAGTCCTAATTGTGGCCTTACTGCCAATGGTAATGATTTTGGTCTCCATTTCTATGTATTTATGAAGTCACTCAAAGACTTTTTAAAAATGTTTGCTTGTTTGTTTGTTTGTTTGTTTTTGAGAGAGAGAGACAGAGCATGAGCAGGGGAGGGACTGAGAGAGAGGGAAACACAGAATCGGAAAAGGCTCCAGGCTCTGAGCTGTTAGCACAGAGCCCAATGCGGGGCTCAAACTCATGAGCCCTGATATCATGACTTGAGCTGAAGTCGGACATTTAACCAACTAAGCTACCCAGGTGCCCCAAGGTCATTCAAAGACTTTAAGAAGCAGATAAAGGTGTTCAGATATGTACATGCTCTATGTTTTAGATTGTGGCAAATCATAAGTAGAATAAAGTGCACAGATCGTGAATGCACAGCTTGATGAATTCTCTTAGATAAATACATTCATGTAATTACCACCCAGACCTAGATATAAACATATCCAGGAAGATTTCCTAATATCTTTTTTCAGTCAGTAGCCCTGTGACAACCAGCCTCCAGATAGATCCCAATGAACCCCACCTCTGGGATCCATATCCTTGTATAGTCTCCTTGCACAAAAATAAGGGTGGTTTTCTTCTTACTATTTTATTCAATACAAGATGGTATGCTGTCTTTGAGACTAGTTCCAAAAGAGATATTATGTCTTCTTTCTTGGTTTTCCTGGATTATGCATTCTGGGGAAGCCAGCTGTCACGTCACGTGGACCATCTAAGCAGTTCTATGGAGAGGTCCACGTGATGAGGAACTGAGGTCTTCTCACAGCAGCCGTCACCAGCGTGATAGCCCTATTAGTGAACCTGCTTGGAAACACAACCTCTAGCCCTCGTCCAGCCTTCAGATGATGACAACCTTGCTTGATAGCATGGCTGCAACATCATGAGACACCCCACTTTATGACCTGCTGGGCTGCGCCACAATTTATGACCCAGATAAGCCATTTGACCTTGGTGTTCCTTGTCCTTTTAAGCTATGAAGTTTTGAGATAATTTGTTATGCAGCAATAGATGACTAACACAACCCCTCGAGGTCACCTAGATGGACCATCTGCCCTGGTCTGTCCAGAAAGGACTTTCCCTAGGTGGGAGACTTTTAGTGCAAAAAATCAGAGACAATCTTGGAAAACCTGAATCAGCTGGTGGATTCTAATCACAAAATCCATCTCCACAGATCAGATTTTTCTTTTGTTAACTTTATATTAATGAAATCACACAGAATGTACTCCCCACCACCAATTGTATTGAGGAATAACTGACAATAATGATTGTATATATTTAGAGTACACAACATGATGATTTATATACACTGTGGAATAATTACCAAGATCAAGTTAATTAACATACCCATAACCTCACAGAATTACCTTTTTGTGTGCTTATGGTAAGAATACTTAAGATGTATTCTCAGCAATATTCATGTATACAGAAGCATATTATTAACTATAGTCACCATGCTTTATGCTGGATCCTTAGAACTTACTCTTCTCAAAACTGAAAGTTTGTACCCTTGTAACTCCCCACAGCCCCTTTCCCTAGCTCCTAGTAACCACCATTCTATTCTCTGTTTCTATGAAATTGGCCTTGTGAATGACAGGATTTCCTTATTTTTTATGACTGAATAATATCTATATATCTACATATATAGATCACATTTTCTTTATTCATTTATCCACAGAAGAACATTTAGGTTATTTCCATGCCTTGGCTATTGTGAACAATGCTGCAATAAACATGGGAGTACAGGTATCTCCTTAAAATGATTTCACTGCCATTGGATATATACCCAGAAGTGGGATTTCTGGATCATATAGTAGCTCTATTTTTAACTTTTTGAGGACACTCCATACTGTTTTCCATAATGGCTGCACCAATTTACATTTTCACCAAAGGTCTACAGTATTTTTCTTTTATCCACATTCTCACCCACACTTTTATCTCTTGTGTTTTTGATGACAGCCATTCTGACAGGTGCCAGGTGGTATCTCACTGTGATTTTGATCTGCATTTCCCTGATGGTTAGTGATGTCAAGCACCTTTTCATGGACGTTACATGTGCTGATTGTGTTATTAGGATGCTTTTGTACATGATGAGTCATTTTTCTCTTGCTGCTTTCAAACTTCTATTTTCTTTATCTTTTGAAAAAACTTTTGCCCACTTCAAGGTTATGAAGATAGCATCCTATGTTTTGTTATAAAAGCTTTGTAATTTAACATTTCAAACTTAAAACTATGATCCATTTCAAATTAACTTTTGTATAAGCCATAGAGGATGGTCAAGGTTCATATTTCTCTACAATATCCAATTGTTTCAGTTTCATTTTTTTTGAAAGGCAATCCTGTGCCCTATGGATTGTAGTGGTATGTTATCATAATCAAATCATCATATAAAAGTGAGTCCTTATGCACTGAATGGATCCTGGGACAGAAAACAGGCATGAGTGGAAAAACTTGTGATTATCCAATAAAATCCGGAGTTTAGCTAAGAGTACTGCATCAATGTTGACTTCTTAGTTTTGACAAATGTATCATGGTAATGTAAGATATTAACATGCAAGGAGACTGAGTGAAGGTATATAGAAACTTTCTGCTTTATCTTTGCAATATTTTTCTATATTTGAAATCATTCCAAAATAAATAGTTTATTTTACTTTTAAGCATTGGGATCTGCATATTTGGTTTCTTTTCCCACCTTTAGCACAGTGTCTTCATTACTGTAGCCCTATAGTAATCCTTGATATCTCTGGTGACTTTAACCATTGAATGCGGTGGAAATGACCTTTGGTAGTTCTAGGATCAAGCCTTAAGAAAGACTGTCAGATTCTGGGTTTTTTTTCACCTCAGTTTTAGGAGTCATGAGTCTTCAAGTAAGTAGCCTCATCTGGAGAGATATATAGAACTATGTCATGGAGAGATGACAAAAGGCAGGAAGAGAAGAAAGGCTCAGCAATGGCAGCATCTTTTGCTTACCCCAGCCTTCTAGATGTCCCTGTACGTCAGACTTGGGATCCCAGGATACTGAGGCTACTGCTAATATCATGTGGAACAGAATTTTCCACCTGAGCTCAATCAACCTATTGAATTATAAGAGCTACTTTTAAGCCACTGAATTTTAGGGTGGTTTATTATGCCATAATAACTAATCAAAATAAAAACTCTAAAGAAAACCTAGGCTAGAGGTAGGGCAATTGGTCACTGAAGTTAAGAAAGAAGGTATCAGTGACTGGGGAAGAGAGGCATGTAGATGTATAGAACCGAAGGAAACCAAATAGCCTACTGTAGTTCTCTGAGGGAGACATTACATACCTCTTTCAGGAGGTGACAGGAAGAAAATAGAATAATGAGTAAACACCTCTACCCCTAGACGTGAGGGGATTCAGGGATCAGGTTTTCCCTCCTTATGCAATAAGATAAATATGACAAAACATAATAAAAGCTCTTGTCACCTATTGGACAATACGCAGTGTAGGACTAATTCTAAGGAGAAGGGAAACAAACATGGTGAACCTCATGATTGCACCAGATTTCTACCCATGGGCAATTTCTGAATCACAGGCAGGGATGAGGAATTGAGACAGAGCCAATGGCCTTGCTTAGTTGCGGAGACAGAGATCAAAGTTCAGGAAAACTGCTGCAGACAGAATTTGCAGGGCAGGGCGCTGAAAAGGAGGGCACTCTGAAGAGAAGGCTCAGAATAGAGGTCCCATTACATCTTTACTTGAATACCTATTCAGCATACATGGGTAGAACCTCAAAAAGAAAAAAGGATGTTAGGATTCTTTTTTTTATAAGTTTATTTATTCATTTTGAGAAAAAGCAAGATCTAGCTGTATATGCACATGAGTGGGAGTAGGAGCAGAGAGAGGGAGGAGAGAACAAATCCCAAGCTGGCTCTGCACTGAGTTCATGACCAGAGTCAAAATCAAGAGTTGGATTCTCATCCTCAACCACCCAGGCACCCCGGGATCAGGACTCTTAAATGTGAACAATTCTAAGTCTTCAACAGACTTGGGAAAAGCTTGAATTCCAGCTAGTATGGAGACTACTTTGAAAATTTTTTATTTTTTATTTGTATGTTTTAAAAGATTATTTATTTATTTTGAGAGACAGAGAGATGGGGGAGGGGCAGAGAGAGAGGGAGAGAAAGAATGAATACCAGGCAGTCTCCATGCTGTCAGTGCAGAGCCCAATGCGGAGCTTGATCCCACGAACCGAACTGTGAGATCTTGACCGGAGCTGAAATCAATAGTCTGATGCTTAACCGAATGAGTCACCCAAGTGTCCTGAACAATTTTAAAGAGCAATTAGTAGAGCCCCACGAAGGGTCAATCCTTTTTAATAAGGCTAATTTAGTCCCTAATAAAGGCTGCTGTAGATCTGCCCTGCAAATCTTAAAAATAAGCCCCCAAAAGATCAACTTGATTTGCAAGTAACTCAATTGTCTACAAAAGCCAACTTAATAACTCTATAAGAAAGAAAGCAAAATCTAAACACCCAAAACTCTTTAAAGGAAGAAAATAAAATCCAACACCCCAAAACATAATAATCAAAATATAATACATCCAATTAAAAAATATTAAGTGCATTTGGATACTTGTTTAGTCAATAAAAACTGCCAGAAATAATAAAGATGTTAAAATTAGCAGACTAGGGTGTTAAAGAATATGTTTTAAATATGCTCAATATGTTTAAAGATATTTTGGGAGCAGAGTGAGGGACGAAAAGAAACACATGGAAAAAGAACTGAAAGGAACTTCTAGAAATGAAAAATATAATATCTAAAAATGCAAGATTCAGTTGGTAGAATTATAAGTAGATTAGTCATTGCAGGAGAAAATATCAGTGAACTTGAACATAAAGTAAAATAAACTATCCCAAATTAAGACAAAACAAAAAAAACAGAACCTTATTTCAGACCTGGGAACATATCAAATAGCCTGGTGTGACTGACCAAAGCATATTTATAAACTACTGGAAACTTCAGTTCAATATAGGACAATTCTGATGAACCATTTCAGTCCAGAGTTCTCCATGGGGTCAGGGGAAGTAATCAAGTTTATATTACATCTGACATTGTTGTCTGCTTGATCCTTCTTCCTCTATCACAGTTGCTAATCCTGTGGGCATTCCCTAATAAACTTTAAATTCTGTCTCACAGGCTGCTTCTTAGAGAACTCAAATGTGATAACAAACATTAAATATAAGTGAATACTTCAATTAAATGGAATGTAAAAATAAAACACAGTTTTTAACAGGCAGGAACAAACATGAAGAAGAAAAAATATATAGAAGAAATAGAAAAGAATTGGAATATGGTTGATTTCACCCAATTACATTAAAAATAGTATCAAAGAAAGAATCTAATGATTTTAACTTAAAGCAGAGGTTTAAATACCAAGATACCAATCATTGTAAAGAAAGTAGAAATGTAAAGTAAGGTGATCATTATTATATATACTATGTAACTTATATATTTATATTCCATACTAATCATAATAAAGCTTAAGTGGCTTAATTAATTTCAAAAAAAGTGGGCTTCGTGGCAAAGAATATTTCCAAGGGTGCAGAGAACACTTCAGTCTGATGAAGAAATCAATTTATCAGGAAGAAAAATGATTTTAACTGGCTTATACACTTAACAACATAGCTTCAAAATACATTAAGAAAAATGAGCATAACTGAAAGCAAAAATAGGCAAGTCTACATACAATAAGAGTTTTCAACACTCAGGGCTTTGTCAATAATAGAACCAGTACAGAGGAAATCTTTAGGGATGGGGGAGATTAATATAAAGTCTATCAACCAAATTGTTCTAATATATTTTATAGGACATTCTATGTAATAACTTAAAAAATCTTTTAACTGAGGATGGAGCAATCTCCAAGACAGACCATATGATGACCCATAAAATAAGTCTCAATACATTCATAAGAGTAGAAGTCGCTCAGAGTATATTAACTGACCATTGGAATTAAACTGGAAGTTGTTAACAGAAAGAATGAAAAACTGCTGAATGTTGGAGAAATTATATACTTTTATATGACAGATAATAGAGGAAATTATAAGACAAAATGGAAAATATTTTGAACTGACTAAAGATGGTAAGAAATATATCAAAATTTGTGTAATACTAATGAAGTAGAGATTTGAGGGAAATTTATATCTTTGAACACTGTTGTTAAAAAAAGAGAATATATCTAAAATCAATCATCTAAACTTTCACTTTAACCCAAAAAAGAAAAGAAGGATGAGGAGGAGAGGAATGAAAGAGAGGAGGAGAGGTGAAAGACAAGGAGGGGAAGGGGAAAGAAGGAATTGTAAAGAAGAGTGAATTCAAGCCAAAGTAAGTATAGGGATGAATTAATAAATATAATGTAGAGATTAAAATCAGAAGGTGACAAAATGAAATATGGAAGGCAAATTTAAAAACTCAATTAAACCAGATGCAGATTTTATAAAAAGGTAAAAAAAGTGGGGAAAATCATCCAGTTATCAAGGTAAATAAAAATGACAGGGGAGACATCAATTTTGAATACCAGCAATGAAAAGCGGTTATCACTAAGGATGTATCATCAGCAACTTTATGCCCATTTACTGATTATCTTAGATGGAATGGACACATTTGTCCAAGAATACAGCCTACCAAAACTGACTCAGAAAGAAATAGAGCACCTATCTCTCAAAAGAATCAATTAATTTTTAATTAATGATAATTTTAGGTTCAGATAAGTTCACTGCTAATTTTTTCCAAGTATGTAATGAAAGCACATATCAACTCTACAAAACTCATGCTGAAATTCAGGAAGAGAAAATGCTTAACAAATAATTTTGTAAAGCCAGCATTACTCCAATATCAAAACCAGACAATGGCATCAAAAAGAAAGAAATCTACAGTCTAGTATCCCTTCTGATCATAGTTGCAAAAATCTTTTTCCTAATCTTAGCATAAAATTTGAAAATATATTGAAATGGTAACTTAAAGCAAGTGGGATCTGTTCTGGGAATGTAAAGCTTAATAACATACTTTACTGTTTTAGCAGAATAAAAGAAAATACATGATTGTCCCCATAAATACAGAAGAAAATATTTGATGAAATTCAACATTCAATTGTAATAAGGATTCATAGCAAATAGAAAATTTTCAATTTGAAAACGTTGAAAATGGACATTTATAAAATTTCAAAGCTAAAATCTTACTTAAGAATAAAAATGTGAGCACTTTCCCCAAGAGGCTGGGAAAAACCAAGGATGTTGCTCTCACTACTTATATTGGACATTGTACTGGAAAGGGAAAATAAAGCATACTTGCTAGGCAAAAAGAAGTCAAATTGCCTTTATTAATAGACAATATTATCTTTATGCAGAAACTTCCTAGAAATCTACAAATAGCTATAAGAATGATTTAATAAGGTTATTTGACACAAGATCAATATATACAATTAATTGCATTACCATATACTAGCAATGAAAATTAGTAATCAATTGTTTAAGTTATGATTTATAACAGCATAAAATATGAAATAATTAGGAAAAATGTTTTTAAAAAATACATGCAAGAATGGAAATAGAAAATCACAAAACCTATGTTGAGTGAAAATAAAGAGACCCATATAAATGGAGACATATGCCATATTGATAGAATCAGTATTAAGATTTAGTTTATCCCACACAGTGTTGTGGAAATGTAAAGTGGTACCATGACTTTGGAAATTGGATTGACAATATCTTAAAAAGTTAAGCAACATTTATAAATATTTACATGGTTAGGCATTTGTCCAAGAGATGAAAACATATGTCTACACAGATACTTGTATACAAATGTTTACAGAAGCGTTATTCAGATGGCCAAAAATAAGAATCAGCCCATCCATCAAAACGCAAATGGAAAAATGAGCTCTGGTCTATTATGCAGGAGACTACTACTCAGTAAATAAGAAGGACTCAACAACTGATACATGAAAAAACATGAATGAATTCAACATAGTAAGCTCAGTTAAAGAAGACAGGTATCAAAGAAATCACACTGTATGCTTCTGTTTAAATCAAACACTACAAAAGCTAGAAAGCAGAGCAGGTGTTGTTGGTGTCTGGTTGGGTTAGAGGTACTGGCAACAGGCACACGAGAACATTCTGTGGTGATGGGTATATTCTTTTTTTTTTATTTTTNATGCAAAGCGAGTGGGAAAACGAGAAAGTTAAGAGAAAAGACGGAGGAGGGAAGAAGAATAATAGGGAGTATAAAATACAAAAAAAGGGTCAAAAAGGAGAAAAGAAAAGGAAAAAAGAAGAAAACTGATGGACAAAGAACGATTTAAAGCATATAACCGGATTTCCCAGCTACAGTTAAATAGCTGTGTGTATGCAGTGCTGATTGAAGAGCACAGAGAACGAAAGAGAAGACAGGGTGGGGCTGAGGCAAAATTGGAAATAGAATGAACAGGCAGAAGGGATAAGAAGCTTTTTTCAAAGAGGTAAAGGGTAGAATATGGTTGGATAGGTGAGAGAAGGATGCAGGTATTATCCAGAGAAACTATATAGTCTAACTACCCCTGACAGAAAGAGATGAAGATGTTGGTAGGTGTAGACTTTACATCTACAGAATGGACTCGTTGTGNAACTCACAGGCAGATTTCCCAGTTTTTAGTTCTTTGCCTTCCCTCTTGGGTTCCAGCCAGCCAGGAGCACGGACGCCCGGTGTTTGCGCAGCTCTTTCAGGGGCCCCAGCCGCCCGGGAGTTACAATGGCGGCAGGCGCGCCGCCACTCTGAAGTCCAGTGGCCAGGAGCTGGCACAAAGAAGCAGTCTGTGTGCTCAGCCCCCCTGGGACCAGTTGGTGCGAAGGGACCTGGCGTGCTGGTATTTGGCAAGTACGGAGCTCCTTACTTCTCCGCCATCTTGCCCCCTCCCTTGATGGATATATTCTTTATCGGCCTTGTGGTAGCTGCATGCATGTATGCACAAGGGCATATACATTTGTGAAAACTCATCGAAATCTACTTTCATTAGGTGCATTTTATACTATATAAATTATATCTCAAAATTTAATATGAGCACAAACAATAGCTTAGAATACAAGATCTGGATTGAAAGTGAAAAGAGAAGAGGAAGACATATTTGCAATTACATGAAAATGCAGATAATGGAGGGTCTTGAATTTCAGTTTTACATTTTGAGATTTTATTTTGCTTTTCGTGCTGTTGTAATATCAAATCCAAACATTCAGTATCAGACACTCAAGTTTACTATTGTATCACATAATTAGACCTACAAGAGATTTATTTAAAATTCTAGGTATATACTAACAGATTGTACAAGGACCAATAAAGTTGACATGATAATTGAGGCTGCCTGTACGAGGAATTGGTCCCTGTTTGGAGGTCTACTAATGAAACTATTAGAGGAAACTTAATATAGATGAATAGTATAAGCAAAAAATAAATTTCAGTATTCTCAATGGGGTATTTCTACAGTGGAGTGATAAATCTTTTTCTTCTACATTTAGAAATATATTTTTCTTACTCTATACTCTTTACTGTGATAAGGGACAAGGAAAGTCAACTAACTCTCCTTTTTTATGTTTGATGATCACCCTCCACCTTAACAAATTCTAAAGGGTGGTGTAGCTTTCTAGTTTACAAAGCATTTTCAAATAAAATATATGTTAAGTTTTATTAATTATCTTAGGAATAGACCATGTACTAGCTTAATTTATGTTAGCTTTATTACAGTTCCAGTTTTAGAGATAAAGAAACTATGCTTCCCATAGTGAAGGGGAATAAGACGCAAACAGAACTGACATTTATTGAACATTTATTGTGTGTCACCATTATGATACAGAATCTCTATCTGCTGTCTGAGTTAATCCACACAACACCCTTGACAGATAAGAAATATATGTCTGTTAATAGATGATGAAACAGACTCAGAAGCAAATGTCCAGACTAGCACAGAATTGGGAAAGAGCAGAGCCAGTGATACAATCCAAAAGTCTGGCTTCAAAACTCTGTCTGTTTCACTAATCACATTGCCTTATGAGAAAATGCAAAGAAAATATAGCTCGAATCCAGCATTTTCCATTCCAAATTTAGTTTTCTTCATTGTACATCTATAATGTACAATGTACAACAATAAGTTGATTTTTCCAATCTACTGTTCATTTCAAATTAATTTTATAACAACTTTTAATTAATTCTCAAGCTTGC
Organism: Crocuta crocuta; assembly: GCF_008692635.1. Taxonomy (NCBI): domain Eukaryota; kingdom Metazoa; phylum Chordata; class Mammalia; order Carnivora; family Hyaenidae; genus Crocuta; species Crocuta crocuta. Next base: position 3,514,735 of record NW_027551579.1, on the reverse strand, counting down.
AGATTAATTGTTACCCATTTTATATGACTGAAGTCATTAAGTTAATATATAATTCCATAAGGAACATAATTCAAACCAAACTCAAATTGGTGATTTCTAAAATGTTTAATTTGAACTTTCTTCTTTTCCATATAATTTACAGATATTTTAAACTACAATCACAGAAACATTTTCTGACATAATTGTTCTATTTTTTAAAATTTAACTTTTGACAATTGACTGTAGTTTTATATTTTGAGATGTGTCTGGTTTAATTATTAGCACGTAGTATGTTCTTTTCCAGATGTCAATATTGACTTTTCTCATGCTGAGAGGTGTGTTACGGTTTTCTTCTGAGATTCCACAACTTTCATTGCTGAGAATCATGACTCCAAATGTACAGTTCAAGTTTCCCATAGGATGTAATCAGGGATTCATATGAAGGCAGTTTTTAAAATTTATGCTCAGAATAAATAAGTAAGTTTATAACAAGATAGTACAAGGTAGTCTTATAAAAAGTACAGATACATCTAATTTTTTGTGTGTGGGCATCAACAGACAATTAACGTCATTTTGTTCTCACAATGCCTCATTCTACAATGAACATTTTGGGGCTCTAAAAAAGCTTATGGAAGAAGTTTATAATGAGGCTCAGCACCTCATACTCTCTTTTTAAGAAGAAGACAGAACAGCTTGACTTCAGCCACTAAAGCATTTTGTTTAAATAGAATTTGAAAACACTTGAGGGACGCCTAGGTGGCTCAGTCAGTTAAGCGTCCAACTCTTGGTTTCAGCTCAGATCATGACCTCACGGTTTCATGGGTTCAAGCCTCACATTGGGCTCTGTGATGGTAGCACAGAGACTGATTGGGATTATCTGCCACCTTCTCTCTACCCCTCCACCACTCACACTACTCTCTCAAAATAAATAAACACAATTTAAAAAAATTAAGAAAAAAAAGAAAACACTTGATCTCTCATCAGTCATTTAAATAATACACAAGACTATTAAGTAATGTTTAATAACATATCTTTTTGAGATTTGTTCTCATATCAATAAGCTAACAGCACTTTATTGTTTATAACTAAGAGGAGAAAACAATTTTGGACACTGTGGACCTTAACTAACACTTCTGAAACAATTTCTAATTAGTTTAGGAATTGCATAAGTCTTAAGTACTCTTTTTCTTTTTGGTTTTATCATTTCATCATTTTTTTAACTCATTGCAGAGAGTTAAAAAAATCACACACATTCAGGTTTTGCACAAGTGAAAAACCTCACTAATTTATCTAAAATTACCCAGATTTGGGCAAGATTTGTGTCACTAGAGTTTTATTTTTGCTTGAGCTCACAAAGGTTGTGATCTTACAAATTAAATTTACTGCAGATGTTAATGGACCCTAGTGAGAATTGATATTTTCCCCAGTTTTGCCTGAAGAGGGCAGTGCTTCACCAATGGAAGGAATGTTTAAGGGTAATATTTTGGAGACTTCAGTACTAGAAAAGGAACCATCTGTAATAGACTCGTTGCTCAACATACCCGAAAAACTAAATAGACTTTTTACATATTATCGATATAATAACATATTGCTAATGCATCACCTTGCTCTATTTTAGCCTCATGAGTAATTTCAGAAAATAAAACCTTGCAATTTTAAACATTTAGAAACATTATTACAATAATATATTTCTTAAATATACTATTCTTGTAAAGGCATGAAAAATTCCACTGTTTATCAGTGGAAGACTGAAATTCTTCTTAGGTAAAGAATGGTCTTTATTTAGGAAAATTCCTTAATGAATCTTTGAAGGTCCAGGGTGAGATCAGACGGCATGGGTGGAAGGGGACTAAGAGGAAACGGTTGAACTTTCTGTAAAGGAAGAAAACAAACAGAGCTGGAGACATTGAGGGTAGCTAGATTCAGGAGAGAGTCTTTGTTCTGATTAGTTGAAATGACTGAAATGATTTAAAGTCTGGAGTTCTCTATTTTATTTTTAAAATATCCACTGTATACTCTGGTGAGGTATGTGTCTCACCTGTCTAGAATTTTCACAAAATCCTTTTGTTTCCATTTGCCTTGTGGTTTTGCCATTTAGGTCGAAGCAGGGACATCAGCAGACACATCAGTTGCAGGCGTTTCTCTTGGTAAATAAGTGAACAATGAGTAAATGAATCCATGATTAATTATACGTATATGCATTCTCTGTGACCACCATTCATGACTGTACAAGTTTAGGTTCTAATTTTGAAAGACCACTCAGGCCCTAAAGATACTGAGACCAGTTCACACCTCCATTAAAGGTACTGGATGAAGTTTTCCATCTCGATCTTTCTGTGGGGCTGACAGTTGTAGTTCTGCCTGCAGCTGCTATATCTATAGTATAAACTGAGGAAAAAAGAGTCAGCATCAAAATAGATTCATAAATACTTTATTCATTATCTTACTGAGGACTATAGCCTGGAGACAGTCTTTCAGATTTCTCTGGAGAACTCCCAAGTGGAAAACTGCATTCAGGACCATTTAATGGAGGTGTGAACTGGTCTAAGTATCTTTAGGGCCTGAGTGGTCTTTCAGAATTAGAACCTAAACTTGTACAGTCATGAATAGTGGTCACAGAGAATGCATATACGTATAATTAATCATGGATTCATTTACTCAATTGTTCACTTATTTACCAAGAGAAACGCCTGCAACTGATGTGTCTGCTGATGTCCCTGCTTCGACCTAAATGGCAAAACCACAAGGCAAATGGAAACAAAAGGATTTTGTGAAAATTCTAGACAAGTGGGAGACATACCTCACCAGAGTATACAGTGGAGATTTTAAAAATGAAATAGAGAACTCCAGACTTTAAATCATTTCTATGCAAAAACAGAAGTTTGCAAGCAGCTCTCCAAGGTCTATCACAAGTTGTAATTTGCTTGATTGCAAAATGAAGGTTAACTGGTTTCCATGCAGATGTGTGGAAGGATTCTCAGGTCATCTTAATACATGATGTTGCTATCATATCTGATTGTTCCAAAATATTGCGTAAACGCCTCTACTTGACTGGCTTTCCAGTTCTTATTTTTGATGTGTCCTTGAGGTCACTGAGGTGGTCAAGGAAGGCTGACATCAGTCACCTACTTTAATGCTCTGCAGTTTCAGTGCACACTAGTCTGTGTCCAATTTTCTTCTACTAAAGTCGCCAGTGTGAGGTTAGAACCATAGATAGCTGAAGTCATGACAAGTAATGTAAAAATCTCCTGTAGAAGTCAAAGATTGTGACTCTGTAACTAATTTGCATAAATTTTGGCATTTGATTTCAGTTGCTTAGGTGGCCACTTTTTTCTCTTTGTTGTCTTTCAGATGTGTTCCTAATAGTTGAGTGTACTAAATAAGTAGGGAGAGGTGTTATTTGAGGAGACTTTGGAATGAGGCAGTTAGAAAGAGGGGGAAAAAACCAGTTTGGGTATAAAAGACTGGGGAGGGAAGAAGACTTGGAAAATGAAGATAATGTCAATACTTTACATAAATAGGAAATAAGTATTAATAGTGATATGTACACTAGTATAAAATTTACTTCAGATTAGTAGAAGTATTTTGGACTCAGCCATATGAGTGCAAAAGAAATACGAATGCTATTCTGTGCCCCAGCTAATATATACAGGATTATTTAATGGGCATTGAGAAATGTGCTCTCCTGAAAATGACACTTTGATTTTTTTTTTTTGCTTAAAGATACCACTGCCAAAATGAATGTTAAAGAGGAATAAATTCAGTAAAAGTGAGCAGAACAACACATTAACATAAAAGTCTCAAAAATAGTTCTTCGTGTGGGAGAGAAGATAGTTGCTCTAAACGTCATTAAGCCAATTGTTGAGAAGACATCTGGAATCTGATACTAGGGGAGGCCAGGCAATAAATGCGCAAAGCGGTTTTATGTTAAAATGCAGCAGTTTACGTAGGATTTGTTTGAACAAAATTCATCTTTTTAGTCTTTGCCCGTGGAGTTGCCTTGGCTCGCCAATGGGTCCTGGTTGGTGTGGGCAGAGGATGTGTGAGGGGGGAGATAAAGAGGGGGGCTCAGTCTCCATACAAGGACAGAGGCAAGTAGAGTGATGGGCTGTCTGAGGCCTGCTGCATGGACTGGGTCGGTCTAGATCTGCCACACTTGAGCAGTTTTTTCTTCCAGTATTATAAACTCATTGAGGGTAACAGCCATGTATTTTCTGTATCACTATCAACTAAAATAATGGATGTTTAATGAAAATAATTAATGAATAGTTTATTGCCCACGAAATAAAGTGTGGAAATTTTATTGAAAGAAAAATCATTCAGAATTGAAATGTGGTGGGGAATGAAAGAACTGATCTCGTGCAATATCAAAAAGTTTGCGAGTGTTTGCATTTTATCATGGGATGAACGATTTGGCCCCACTGTGGTAAAGGTGAGTAAGACCCAGCAGCTCCCTTCAAGAAACTTCAAATCCACTGGGGCCTAGCTGTAAATGAGTAAACTCACTCTTTTTTTCATGGAACTCCATATCTAATATTCCCTTACATAACATTAATTCATTGCTTAAGCATGGAAAGTCAAGCCTTGTATTTAATGATTAAAGTGGTTGGAAAAGTACACATTCACGGACATTTTTATGAATCCTTATTTCTACTTTTATGATATCGCCAAAGATCCACCACAATGATGATTTGGGGCCGTTGTCAGATACACAGACTGCAAAAACCTAAACTACCCAAAAAACAAGAGTTTCAAACCAAACCAAGAGAAGAAGGCTTATTTAAGAATCATGTGCTGATGCTGTAATCTTTGTGGTAGTTCTGTCTAAATGATGAGCTTTCTTTTAACTGCAGTATTAGCACCGAACAGCTCGTTTTACAAGTTGCAATTCATTGGTTATTTTGATGCTTTTTTAAATTTAAAAATTTTTTAAATAGTTTATTGTCAAGTTGGTTCCATGTAACACCCAGTACTCATCCCCACAAGTGCCCTCCTTCATGCCCATCGCCCCTCTTNGCTCTTTCCATGTTTTGGCTATTGTTGAGAGTGCTGCTATGAACATTGGGGTACATGTTCCCCTATGTTTGATGCTTTATTTTGTAGACATTTACTGAATACTAGAGGCAGGAAGTGTTGTGGACAGTGGTGATTTAATAATGAATGAAAGAGACAAATTAGAATATGTTCTAATCCACTAAGAGCCATATCTCCCTTCCTATACCATTTGTACAGCCATTCTGTGTCCATTCTCTCCCTCTCTCCCCTCCTCCCTCTCTCTATATATTTTTATTATTTAATATTTATATATTTATATTCTTATTTAATATTTATATATTTAATATACATATTTCATTCTCTGTATTTCTGCAGCTGTGTACCTTGTCCACACTGGTCACTTTCCTACATAAGTTTACTCATTTGTCTCCCCAGGGATATTGAATATGCAGGAGTCCTTAAAGCCACCATCAACTCTTGCCTAATTCTGGTTAATTCTCTCAGTTTTTATTCGTTTGTCCTCTTTCCATTGATATTCTCTTGCCTTCCTCAGAGAACACTTTAAAAGAGCTAAGACTGTTTATTTTCTTTTTTACTTATTTCAAAGCAGCTTTTTTAAGACATAGACAAATGAGCTTCTTTTAAAAAGTATTACCAAGGATTGTACTCAGTCTAAATCTTCTTGTCCCTGATCCCCACTGAGTCAGAGAGCACACTACACGGTGTGTTTTATACACCCTGCCAGTGTTTGAAGCTCCACAAGCGTATAGTGCTTTTTCTATTCTGGGGGGAAAAATAAAGATATTAAAATGTTGAGTAAATATCTGAAGGGATGTGTCAAGCAAATACATCGTCAAAAAAGGTTTTCAAATATTCAGGATAATTTATGTGAGCTATTGAGAGAACTGTAGGAAACTTAATGGAGTTTTTCTTAAGCAGAGTAGAGATGATAAGAATAAATATTTTCCCAAGCCCATCTCCTACATATTTAGGAATACCATGAAATGTGGACATGTCCATTCTCTAGAATAAATGGAAACCTGAACAACTCCCGTTCTTCAGTGTAGACATTTATTTGTTGATTGAAATAAAGCACTGAAATCCAAAACATTAGGTACAAAAGAGGGCATTTTTGAAGGCCGTCATTCAGATATAGTGAATAGACCTTATGATTGAATTGTTCACTGTCAAAGTCTCTTTGTCAGGTAAGCATGTCTGACCAAAAAGTCACTCCTGATTTTTTTGTCATATATCTATTCCGGTCCCTGTCCCAATAACCACCCTTTTCTTGAGACATTTCACATCCCTACCACCTCAAAGTTCCCAGTCAAGAGGCTAACGCTTGAGATGAGAATGACGGATATGGTTCAGTTATCGATGGGTCTCTGACTTTGACTTCCTTTATCATTTCTCATACTCACTGAGCCTTCCAGAAATGCTTGCTTATCTCTTTTGTAATGCTTCTCGCATCAGTGAGAGCCAGCACCAACTTGCCAGGCATGTTGAGTAGGCCTCCTTAGAAGCGATTCTGCAACCAAAGTCAAACCAGCAGATGAATTCAGTCTTGATCAACATCTCATCCACAACCTAATGAGAGGTCCTGAGCCAGAGCCCCCCAGATAAGCTACTCCCAGATGTTTATGCACAGGAGATATGATATAATAAACATCTATTATTTTAAACCTCTAGGTTTAGAATAATTTGTTATGCAGTGATAGCTAACTAGTATCAGCATATTTATTAAAGAAATCACTGTAACTTTTAAAACTCTGTCATTCTATTCCATTATAGCTAGAAAATCTATTTAGACTCAGAAATGTTTTTCTGACAGACTTTAACTACTTTCTGTGAGGTTATAACCGTGAAAACACTCTACGACAGGCATGTTTAAATATATCTTGCTCCTGATCTTTTTCTTTATTTTTAACAATGCCAGCAGTCAACATAACAAGTCTTATTAGAGCAAAGTTATGGAAACTTGGTCTTAGAAATAGTTTTACAGCTTTTGATTTTAAAATACCATGAATATTTAATTCAGATAGTGTTAAATTAAAACACATCTCTTAATTCTACTATTCCCAACTTAACATAATTTAATTTTAATAAGGAGTCCTTAAAATTAAAAGAAAACATGAACCAGGAATATATGCATATAATTTATCTGAAAACAAAAGGATATAAATTTCTAGTTTTTGGCTGGCTATGTTTTATCTATTTTTCAATACTTTTGTAAATGGTGACTAAGATACACAGTATTCAAAGGTAGGAATCAATCTTGTCCTAAATTAAAATGATAGGCTGACATTGTAGTTCATTTCTCCCTTAGCCTTTCTACTGTGAAAGAAATGCAAAGAGAGAGAATAATAGCTCACCCGTCCTCCTAGCAACTGTACTCTCTTATTCTTAATGATTTATTCAAATAACCTTCTATAGATTTTTTTCTTCCAATATACACTCCACTGGCATTATCTATTCCTCACTCTTCCTGAAGAATTTAACATATCCTTCATAAAAAAGCTATATTTTATGCCTCATTTGAATAATTGCATATTTAAGAATTTTGAGCACAGTATTCTGGAGATACAGGTGGTAACTGGAGTAAAGTGTGACTCTCATCACCTCAAGAAGCAACTGAAACTCAGAAGCCTGACCGAGGCAGGTATTGGACTTACTTCTCCTGATCAGAATTAACGACTCTTCGTTGGAAGCTCATCCCTCAACGAGCACTAATATTAAGTGCTGCTCCTTCTTAGGTTGTTGGGGAAAGATTAAACATTTTCCATAGGAATAAATGGTTTGTATGTCTCCCAGATTACTTGCCAATACAGGGAAGGGAGAATAATAGTGTTGTTTTCTTCATCTAACTTCCTTACTATTGAAAAACCATTTGAGACTCCTCTTTATAATAAGGTATATTGAAGATGTTCAGTGCTCCTGCAATAAAAACAAGAGGATTTTTTTTTTGCATTCAATCATTTCTGAGTATTTTCTCTATGATGCTCGAGATATTTAATTTTAGCCACAATTAGGTATAAATCAGATCAACTTGGTTTTGCTACTTACCAGCTGTTTGATATGTTTGTTATTTATGACATAGTCATTATAGTGCATATATATAATATACTAATATAATAATTATTACATATACATTAAGTATATAATATATATGCACTATATAAGAAAATTATATATATGTGTATATATTATTATATATATATTTCTTAGAGAGAGAGAGAACACATGCCAGCATTGGAGACTGAGAGAGAGAGAATCTTAAGTGGAACCCGGCATGTGGCTTGATCCCATGTCTCCGGGATCATGACCTGAGCTGACATCAAAAGTCAGACACTCAACAGACTGAGACACCCAGGCATCCCTAGTGCTTATATTTCTTAATCACTCTAAGCCTTAGTGTTCTTATCCACAAAATGGGAATGGCAATACTCATATTATTTCTAAGAGACATGACTATGATTTTTTTACATTGAGAAAAGGTAAAGTGAAATCACATAGAAAATACGTTGGTTTAGCACACAGGACTCTGAGTAAATGAAGTGAAGAAAACTTTGAATGGGACAATGTCACCAGGCTTCGGTGGCAGCGGTGTCTTCTTTCTCTGGAATAAGGTAAAGCAGATAGCACTGCTATTCATGCCCCACTTCTCTGAGTATGTCTTAGGAAGACATTCGCTTGTCTCCTGGGCAAATGTTAAGAAATTAGTCTTCTGAAAGACGGGGCTTCAGATAGTAATACAGATGCACTTGGAAACAGGTATGCCTGTAATATGGACATGTTCACCAAATACTGAAGTCTTAGGGAGGTTCCCTTTAAAATAACAATGGATGATAGTTAATAGTATCAGAATATCATAATTTAATTCAGGTCTCTGAAATCTGCTGCCAGCGCAGATACTGGAAGGGAAACGATTTCATCTGTGAGCATTCTGTCTTGCATTCTGAGGCAGGACAATGGCAAAAATGGGGGGTCGGTTCTTTCATTGGCCATTGAAACGTATCAGTCTTCATTTTTCCCTTGCCTCATCCTGAGTGCTCAGTGCCAAAACCCATATCTGTAATTCCCCTCTCTAATTCAACAGCACACAGAGCACCAACATGCACACAGCTGTGGTGATGTTTAAGTAAAACATGAGTGAATGTAACACATACCCAAGGCAAGCGCTGGTATATGATAGGCAAATCATATGTATTCCCTTGCTCTATGCTTTGTATTCATTTATCAACAGGTTAACTTTCTTTTTTAAAGTTTATTTATTTCTTTTGAGAGAGAGAGAGAGAGAGAGAGAATGAGCAGGGGAAGAGCAGAGAGAGGGAGAGAGAGAATCACAAGCAAGCAGGGTCTGCACCATCAGTGCACAGAGTCCGATGTGGGGCTTGAACCCATGAACCGCGAGATCATGACATGAGCCAAAATCAAGAGTCGGAAACTCCACTGACTCAACCTCCCAAGCCCACCTCAAACTATAAAGAATCTCATCTAAGTGTGTTGAATGCAGTTGTGGGTGATAAGAATTATGCTAAGATTTGAAGTCGGTTTACTTTTTTTAACAATAAAAAAGACATCTTCTGTCAGTTTTAGGCAGAATGACGCTTTGGTGCTTAGCTCAACCATGGTCAGTGTCTTCTGTCACACATCAGTATACCTTGGGTGTGACATGGGGTCACTGAGCAGCCAAGGGCAAGAAGGAGGGAGCTAGATGTGAGGTGTGGTACTGACAGAACTTTGGGGAGAGAACAAAACGAGCACAGTGTCCAAGGTGCAGAGCACTTTCAGCACGACTTCCAGAGGAGCTTTTCCCAGGATTTCTAATAAAGTGAAAAGTTGCGATGTCTCATGGTAATCCAACTGGGGCTTGAAAATTCGGAAATGGAGGGATGAAGACCACCGTGAACACATCCGTATATAGATACTAGAGTGTTTCTGATGTGTGTTAGGTGCAAGATCTAAGGTGCTGGGGATAGAAGCTATAGAAAGAGTGCGGCAAGGGTCAGATGCAGAAGCTATACATTTGTTCAGCTTATGTGAATAAATACATGACCCTGACCCACCCACCTACTAGAACCTTCCTCAGGAAAGCTGCACTAATTTCATTCCTATATAATATTATTATCTCTGCTTTGGGCAGAACTAATATTCAAATAATTCATATGAATAACACTTCAGTATATTTTAAAAATAATATTCATTTTGGTCCTTAAGTTCTTTCTAAAAAGATCTTCATGAGAAATTTGTGCATTCTTCTCTTCAGGAAAAAAGTCTTCAAAGATTAATTTAAGTTATGTTTTAAAAAGTCAGGTGATGATGGATACCTAAGGAAATTTGTTTTCATTTTTACTAAAACATTCTTCTTAACTCCAATAAGAGTTTAAAATCAAGTGTATTCTCAATAGGTTCTATTTTGCTTTATCTTAAGCATCTTAAGTTTTTCATTATTCCCAACCAGTTAAAGATTAATGGGGTAAACTAGACATAAGAACGACTAAATATAATATCAAAAGGGCTTAAATATAAAAATGTTCATTTGGACAAAATCTTCACTTTCTATTGATTTTCTCATGGAACAAGCCTAAAAAATCTTGTTCAGAGATTCAGTCAGATACTTGAAGTTAAATTAGCAACATATTCTATTCACTTTTGCATTCCTTAAAGGGCAAGGTATTATCAAAATTTACTTTGAGATTTTTAATATTTAAAAGTCTATTAAGGGGCAGCTGGGTGGCTCAATAGTTTTAAGTGTCTGACTCTTGATTTCAGCTCAGGTCATGATCTCATGGTTAGTGAGTTTGAACCCTGAGTTGGACTCCACGCTACAGTCTGTTTTGGATTCTCTCTCCCTCTCTCTCTGTCCTTCCCCTGCTTGTTCTCTCCCTCTCTCTCAAAATAAACTTTAAAAAGAGTAAAAAAAAAAAAGTCTTTATATTCAGCAAGACAATGGAGTGTGCCTTGAGATGTCTTCTTGAATCAGCAGGAAAAGAAATGCAACCTAGTATTGCGCAAGAATACTAAATTATGGATCCTAACATTCTGGATTTTTATAAGTCTCCACATCCATTTTATTAATAAATAAAAACAATGGGTGAGCTTCTGTGCCAAGTTACAAAGCACCTGGGTGGCTTAGTCGGTTAAGCGTCCGACTTTCACTTAGGTCATGATCTCGCGGTTCGTGGGTTCGAGCCCCGCGTCGGGCTCTGTGCTGACTGCCAGCTCAGAGCCTGGAGCCTGTTTCAGTCTGTGACTCCCTCTCTCTCTGACCCTCCCCTGCTCACACTCTCTCTCTCTCTCTCTCTCCTAGAAATAAATAAAAAACATTAAAAAAAACCAAAGACTCCGTATATTCCAGGCTTCACCAATCATGCAATCTAAGAAGCAAGATAGACATTCAGCAAATTAATTACATTTGGACAAATGAAAGCTTTTATCAGAAAAAGAAAATTGACTGTAACCAGAAGGGCCAGAGAACTGTCCCTTGAGGAAGTGGTTGTAGGTGAGTTCTGAAGGGTGAGGAGGAGACACACAGATGAGATGGAGAAAATACAAATCAAGGTCTAGAACAGCCACACTAGGTTTTAATGTTCAGATAGAGCAGAGGGCTGATGGGGGAGGCTACCACCAAGATAACAAGGAGGGGAAAAGGGAACTGAAACAAGGCTGGAATTACTAGCAATGAGAAAGTCCAGGAATGGAAGCCTAAGATGAAGGCCTTGGTCAAAACTGTGATTGCAAAGAGAGCAAAGTAGGATGGAGTTGATAGGCAACCACTCCCTTTGGTGGCCTGGACCATCATCTCAAACCTCAGCGTCTGTGACTTACTGTTGATTGAAGGGTGGGTAGCAAAGAAGGGAATGAAGAGAAATACACACCACTCTTAAGCAGTTTAGCTATGAGAAGCCTTTTTAAAAACCCACTAAATGGGGCGCCTGGGTGGCTTAGTCGGTTGAGCGTCTGACTTTCGCTTAGGTCATGATCTCATGGTTCCTGAGTTTGAGCCCCGCATCAGGCTCTGTGCTGACTGCCAGCTCAGAGCCTGGAGCCTGTTTCAGAGTCTGTGTCTCCCTCTCTCTCTGACCCTCCCCTGCTCACGCTGTCTCTCTTTCTCTCTCTCCTAGAAAAAAAAAAAAAGCCCCTAAAGGAAATAAGGGGATTTGGAGGTTTTGTTTTGTTTCATGTTGCATTGTTCTGAGAATATGGTGCTACTGCTGTGTCCCGTACAACACAGTGAGGTCCACGGTGAGGAAAATAATTTGCACCCGTTGGTAAAACTGAAAATGTGTTGAATGTGGGGCTTCTTTCTCATGAATAATTTAATTGTAAACAGAAATGCTGACAATATGAAACTTAAGCAGAATTATGAGCTGAGTGTCATTGTATTTCGACACTTTAATGTCACATAAAATTTAGAAATATTTTCAATAGTGCTTAAATCTTCAAAGCTAACTCCGTTATTTAAATTGACTTTAATGGTTCACAGCATAATGCCTCATTATTTTCTCTGCTTTCACTCAAGAAATGTAAGGCTACTAAATAAAATCAAGTAGAAACTAATTCTCTTTAAGAAGGGAGGTTTTGTCTACCCTGTAATTGTGTCAGATTAAATGGGTTAATAACTTCTGTTATTAACTATAAACTCTGGATTTGGGTGTTGAGAGAGAATAACTTTCTACACTAATCTCTGAAAGAATAGAACTTTTTAGGCTACTCAACAAAACAAAGAAGAAAAACCAAGAACAGTGTGAAAACATACTTAGGCTTTTGGATGAAAAGTATGCCAAGAGTGTTCATGTCAATTGCCATGATCATTAAATTCAAGCTAATTTGAAGTTAATTAGGAAGTCCCTTTCATCACTGTAACCTACAATTGCCAAATTTCTCAAAGTTCAGTATCATTTATGTTTTGGATTAAATGACTGTCTTCCATTAATTATTAAGTACTTACCATTTCATTAACTATTTAGTAACCACTATGTTATCATTAAGATAATTCCATGGCAGTACTGGATTAATCCATCAGATGTATAATTTTCTGCAATCATGATTCTTCCTGTTAGAATTCTGTTTTCAAATTCAGATATTGTAGCAATAAAATAACTGATAAAGTTCATGAGTTCTAATATTAGAATTATTTCATTCTATTCAAATAGAGTATAATAAAGGATATAATAAAGGTGGCAATTAATCGTTGATAATAAAAATAGTTAATTTAATAAATGACATGAGAAAGACTGAGTAGCTAAAGTTAATAAATATAAAATAAGATTCCCCCACTTCATTATTTTCTTACATCAAAGTAAATTCCAAATGGACCAAAACTTTTAAAACTAAAAAGAAATCTAGTTTTCTGGTTTTGGCTCCAATATGTAAAGAGCTGGGAAGTTTTGGGGTGCCTCGGTGGCTCAGACGGTAAGCACCAATTTCATCTCAGATCATGATCTCGCAGCTCATGAGTTTGAGTCTTGCATTAGGATCTGTGCTGACAGTTCAGAGCCTGGAGCCTGCTTCAGATTCTGTGTTTCTCTCTCTCTCTCTACCCCTCCTTTGCTCACATCTCTTTCTCCCTCTCTCTCAAAAATAAAATAAACATAAATTTTTTAAAAGTTGGGAACTTTGTATTCTCATCCTTACAACAAGAAAAAAATTGGACAAATGCAAATTGAACCATCAGATAACAGAAGTCATGGGCAGAGTGATGCTCCTGGCACATCCAGATACAGGCACCTAGATCTGGCTGTCTGGATCAAAATCCTCTGAATTCATAACCTTGTAGGAGTAAACAAATAGCCATTTAGATTAATTGCTGGAGCCTGTGTGGGCTTGAGCAAAAGCCACTATGTGTGAGCTCTTAGGGGAGCCCTCACACATTCTTCACATGGAAGATCTGAGAACATTCCCTTCCAGATCTGATTGAATGGAGGAAAAGCAATCATTGTGAAAGAAGCAGAGACCATTTCCACCCAACATTCAGAAGGGTTTGTCATTGAAGAGCAAGGAGAGAAAAGACTTGGCCTGAACTCAATTCTAAAACCTTATCTCAGCTGGGATAAGGGAAGTGCTCCATGCTCACACATCAACAGGGTATAGGGCTTTAGGAAAATAGATTGGAAATACTGTAGCCAGAAAGGGCAGTAGAGGACAAGGAGAAAAGGCTTTATGTCTAAAAGAAGGAAAAAATCCCTTGAGAAGTCTACAGTGCAGAAAGAGATCCACCAAATGGCTGAGACTTACCCAGAAGATTATAGAGGGCTCTGCTTTTCTCCATTCTACCAATACATCAGTAGTGCTCCTGTATAATAATAATTACAGCTGAAAGAACAGAAGATATAGACTTTCTTTGGGAAAGAGTATTTAGATAAGCCCAAAGTCAAGAGTACAAACAGAGAAATATGAAGTGTCTGATAGTCACAGCTATAGCAAACACGAAACACAGACAAATTGCTAGTCAGATTAACATAATACTCACACTGAAGATGGTTTACCAAATTCATTATTTGATATGAGGTGTCTAGCTTTCAAAAAGCAGAGTGACACAGCTTGATAAAAGGCAAGAAAAAGCACTCCATGAGGAGATACAGCAAACATCAGAATAAGACATAGATACAACACACATTTTGGACTTATCAGACAGGGAATTTAAAATAACCATGAGCAAAACTAAGAGATGTAATTGAAAAGGAAGACACAACATGTGAGGGAAGATGGGTAATGTAAGCAGAGAGATGGAAGTTCTAAGAAAGAATGAAAATGATATCTTAAAAATAAAAAATAAAGACAGTAACAGAAATGAATACTTTGGCACTCATCCACAGACTTGACATGACCAAAGATGTAGTGAACTTGAACATGGGTCAATAGACACTTCCCAAGTGGAGACGTAATGAGAAGGAAGAATTAACACAATAACCACAGCAAATGCCCCCAAACATAATAGCATATCCAAGAACTGTGGAATAATGTTAAAATATGTAATTTCTCTATACATTGGAATAGAGGAAGAAGGAATAGGGAACAGACCAGAAATATTTGAAGTAATAATGGCAGAGAGCTTTCTAAAATTAATTATGGATACCAAACCACCAATCCAGGAGCCTCGGAATACTGAGCAGAATAAACATCAGCAAAGACACAACAAATCATATACTATTCAAACTATAGTAAACCAAAGAAAAATACAAAATGTTAAAAGACATTAAGGTGTGGGAGAACATTTTACCCATGGAAGAAACAACAGGAATAATGCAGACGTCTCAAAACAAATAATCAAACCAACAAACAAAAACAATGCAAGTCAGAAAACAGTGGAGCAACATGTTTCCAGGACAAAAAAGCATAAAACACCCCCAGAATTCTATCAGCTTAGGGTTCTATACCAATAAATATATGTTTACAAATGAAGATGAGGGTCACCTGGTTGGCTCAGTCGGTTAAGCGTCTGACTTCGGCTCAGGTTATGATCTCACTGTTCGTGGGTTTGAGCCCCGCATCAGGCTCTGTACTGAATGCTTGCTCAGAGCCTGGAGCCTGCTTCAGATTCTGTGTCTCCTTCTCTCTCTGACCCTCCCCGCTCATGTTCTATCTCTCTCCATCTCTCAAAAAAAAAAATAAATGTGTAAAAAAAGTCTATTAAGAAAAATTAATTAATTGATTGATTAATTAATAAAATTTAAAAAAGAAAAGAAGATGAGTGGCACCTTGGTGGCTTAATTGGTTAAGCATCTGGCTCTTGATTTTGGCTCAAGTCACGATCCCAGGGTCATGGGGTTGAGCCCTGAATTGCACTATGTGCTGAGCATGGAGACTGCTTAAGATTCTCTCTCCCTCTGGGGCCCCTGGGTGGCTCAGCCAGTTGAGAGTCCGACTTCGGCTAGTGTCATGATCTCCCGGTTTGTGGGTTTGAGCTCCGTGTCGGGCTCTGTGCTGACAGCTAGCTCAGAGTCTGGAGCCTGTTTCAGATTCTGTATCTCCCTCTCTCTCTGACCCTCCCTTGCTCACGCTCTCTCTGTCAGTAATAAATAAAAACATATATATATTAAAAAAATGATTCTCTCTCCCTCTGCCCCTCTCCACCTTAAATGAAGATGAAATCATTACATATTAACACATACAAAATCTGAAATAAATTATCACCATAAATCCCATGTCAGAAATAAATAATGGCCAGAAGAGGTCCATCAGGCAGAAAGAAAATGATACCTGAGGAAAATATGTATCTATGCAAAAGAAGACTAAGAAGACTGGAAATAGTCTACATTTGAGGAAGCTTGTTTGCTTGCATCATTTTCAATGGTTAAAGCATTTCTGTGAAAATTACAAAACAAATTGGAAAGACTATGAGTGATTACTGTATGGGTTAGATTGTATTTTTCATTAGTAACTTCTAGACAATGACCATATCATAAGAATTTCTATTGCCTGACTTTTTTCCTGGTGTAACAGTCATTCTTTTTGGCTTTTTATAACTTGTTTATTCATTTTTCATAGTAGTTTATGTAAACTGTATTTTACAAAATCAACTGTAGCAACCTTGGGTATTGTTTCCTCCTACCTGCCCCCAGCCGTCACCAACTTTGTTGTAGTTTATAGTTATTTGTTTAGCGCCTGACTGGGTTAATTTGAATTTATTTTACTTCCTATAGAGTGAGACTCTAATGTCACTTGTTGGGAGGTACAGACTTAGTTATACCCACAGTCATGATGGAATGACAGTGGTTTTGGCATAGTTATCCTTCACCATCTGCTGATTGCATTATGGTTATCAACCCTATCCTGGGGCATAAATTCCCCAAAAGACTATACTAATCATTTCCAGACACCTTTCAAAAGAATATTTGCCCAGGGTTATGTTTGAGTTGTGTTTGGACCCCAGTCAGTTTCTTTCCTCCTGTCTCTTTCCCAGGTTCCTACGGATGAACTAACCAGCCTACAGTTTAGAAAGCTGCTATATGCACAATGACTCCATGAACCTTTTCCTCATTGTCCTTCACTTATAAGCCCCATTGTCTTGAGAGGCATCTTAGGAACTTTTCCACCCTCTATTACAAATGAAGTCAATCCTTTTTTTTTCTTTAATATTTATTTATTTTTGAAAGAGAGAGAGCAAGAAGGGGCAGAGAGACAGAGAGAGAAAGAGAGAATCCCATGCAGGCTCCACACTGTCAACCCAGAGCCCAATGGGGCTCAAGCTCATGAACTGTGAGATCATGACGAGCTGAAATCAAAAGTCGGACGCTTAACTCACTGAGCCATTCAGGTGCCCCAACAAATGAAGTTAATCATTGAGGTGAACATCATTAACATTACCTGTTTATTACCTTTGTTATTCCCCTAGGAAAATACAAACTCTGAGACTTGCATCTAGAGCTCGGTTTGAGGATCATAGTGCACTTTTCACTGAGTGACATCACTGCTTTAGGAGTGAAGTGCTCAATGGAGGGATGCAGCTGTCTCTCTGCACCCAATAACCTGGAGATCAAGAGTTGTGTGCCCCACCAACTGAACCACCCAGGTACCCGGGCCATAGGACTTCCATGCTTGCCTCTCCTGGGATGGAATCATTGCTATAGGAAGGGTGACTGGGGCCCCAGTTTTCTCAGTTCCATGTCCAGGGTAGACTCTGTCCCACAGGGGAGGGGTGGGAGAAAGAAAAGAGTCCCCATTATTCACCTGCACTTACCCACAATTTAGTCTCAGGAACAGGTATTGGGTGTAGGATGCTGATGTCTTGCCTTTCCCAGTAAGTAAGCCCTCCATCTGGGAACTGGCTGGACAGGGAAACTTGTATGCTCGGCTATACCAGCCTGGGATTTTCTTCTGGCTGAACTGGTAGGACGAAGGGAGGAATCAGGTCTTCAAATGCAATAAACTCTCACTGTTCTTACCAAATATTAGTAGGATTTCTTGAGTCAGTGTTTCTTCATTTGCTATATATCCATGGGACCATTTCCAGAGACTGGTGAGTGTGTGTGTATGTGTGTGTGTGTGTGTGTGTGTGTGTGTGTGTGTGTATGTGTGTGTATATATACATATATGTATATTTTTATTGTGTATATGTATATAATTTTAATATGTACACATATTTATGTGTATTTATCTGTATATCTATCTATCTATCTATCTATCTATCATCTATCTAATTTTTCCTAGTAGCACTAAGGAATGGGGCCATGGAGTTCCTCACACTGCCACACTAGACTATAAATACTGCAGTGAAATTCTTAATAGCCTCTAGTGTCCAATTCAAACAGAAATAACCATAGAAAATAGAAGAGCCTGTGTTTTAATCTGACTCGGGGAATTACAGAATTAACTACAAAGAACATAAAATGAGGAAACAAAATGGCTCTTATTGCATATTAAAATTCATCTATTTGGAGCTCATGTATTTAATCCAGTAGCTTTATTTATTTTAAAGGCAGAAAATAAGCAGATAATGAATGAAAAAGATTGATGACCACCTGTAATACATGTTATGAAATCCATGCACATACTTAAAATCAAATTATTGGGTCTTCATTCAGAATCAAGTTACTTTCAATTTACACAGAATTCTAACTCTCTTAGTTATCTGGTTTTGAAACCCAAAGCAGATTAAAAGTAGCTCCATTAAGCTGAATAAATTCTACTGCTGCAAAATTTAAAAGCACACCAGAATAGACCCATGTACTATAGGAAAAAATAGTCTACAGAAGTACAAAAATTTATGTTAGTAATGTTCATCTTGACATAAAAATTACTAAAATTTATTTTGTAGATGCATATGATACATTTTATAACAATTCCCTGAAAATTTTTGAAAATGTGGGTCTAGAGCCACGCGTTCCCCCAGATTCCAGCTAGCCAGAGCTTACTGAATTATCCATGCATCTTTCATCTCAGCCCACTAGCTCTAGAATAGATACATTGGAGAACAGATCTGAAGTAACATAGACAGCACTGGAAATTTTGTGTGCCTCACTTTGAGCAATTAAAAACAATGGCATTCTGAGCACTTCCCTGAAGTAAATACAATTACTTATTGATGACACACATAAAAATTATTAAAACCCATTTCTCTTTCAAAGACTGAATTCATTCACAGGGTTGTAGAAATACAGAAACATGAATACATGAAACTGACCTAAAACTTGAGTCATATGGCAAACGCATGCTCAATTCGGTATCCCCTTAAGTTCTTAGTAAGAGATCCGAGGCTAAGGAAACAGCAAGCACGGATGCTAGTATTACCCATGCAGTTTATGGATAGTCTCCCTAGCCATCTCTGAGCTTACTTACTCTTATTTTAGACACAATTATAGAAGCTTGGCAAGACAGTTTTTCAGTGCACAGCAGATTAGAAAGCAAATTAGGGGCCTTTTTCAGGAGGCAGACACACAGGCTGCAGCAAAAACAGTTGACAGTTGATTTAAGAGGAGATAGAGAAACTTAAAAGATACTTGCATAATTCTAAAAGCACTGACATTTTTGTTCATGTTGGAAAGCGTGAATGGCATTACATGCCACGGTAACCCCGGAGGACATGTTTCTGTTATATTACCTTGTTGTGTTCTTCATGATGACCAAGAAAAGTTTAGTTATATTCAGCAGTCCCTAGGAAAAGTGAGGAAATAGGAAGTATAGTTTTGATTTATTTTTGCCAAATAAGTCGAAATAAACTGGACGAACAAATGAATTTGCCTAGTTTGCTTGAAAAATTTACATACATAAGTTGATTGCCCACCAGTGATACTAAATAAGTGAATTGTAACCACGTTTTGGATATTGCTTCTCTATCTTTTTTTCAAAATCATTTCTGTCTTTATTTTTTAATATAAGTGTGAATTACATAGGTATGTTCTTAAAAATAAAAGTGGAACAACGAATTAGTATTTATGCTTTTTTTTTAAAAAAAGAAATATGGTAAGATAAGTGATATTTTGGTTCCTTTAAAAAAAACCTGTCTTGATATCATGATCACCTTGCAGAAAGTCCAAGATTTGGAAATCCCTCTTTATAAACATATGATTTCTGACCAGGATTCTAATCTCTCTCTTAATTACTAGATCACATATTTTTTGTAATTTAATTGGCAATGGATTTTTTTCTTTTTAGATTTTTTGTGAAATAGGCCTTAATTAGACAGTGAGAATCAACACAGAATAGAGGAAAATCTCTAGCATGGAAGAGAGAATCCAGAATAAACAATGACACAGAACTAATAGAAAATAGAAATAATGTATGGAACAGAAAAAAAACACCCTACAACACTAAGATATAAGAGAAAATGTTGCATGGAATCCAAGGAAAAAAAGAAAAAGCCTTTAGAAATGTAGTATACACGTGTTCCGATTTCAGCCGTTTAGTAGCAAGTTTGAAATGCAGGAGAGGAAAATGTTGCAGGAAAAGAAAGAAGAAAAAATAGAGGATATAATTAGACGAAAGCAGAATGAGAAGATCCATGCAGGAGAAATAGACAAAGAGAATATAAATGCATTGTTACTTGAAGGTTTTTCACGAGTGACAGAGCAGTGGCCTTTTGAGCAAAACCAGTCTAATACCCGAGGAAGTGACTTGTGGCTCCCACATCTTGCCTTTTACATAGTACATGGAGAAATTTAATTGTTAAGAATTGTATTTGATAATATATAATTTTAGAAAGCTTTCTAGGCTGGCATATGATATTGTATTTTTATAGATAGAGACAACATAGATGGAGTAGCTATTTCTAGAGAGTTGTTACTGCAATGTTACTCAAATTGTCACATCAGCGTTGTTGAGGGCTGAGCACTTGATGTTAACAAGGAAGGGGAAATGTAGGGAAATGAGCTCTGTGTAGAGAAAAGTGTGTAATTCTGCAATGTTCTAATACATTAATCAAATAGATTTCATGTTTGCTCTCATTTCCCAGTAGTATGTTAGCTGAAGTTTATGAGTGTCATGTAAAAGATATCATTCAAGTAATTGAATGTTGTGGGATTTTTAAAAATGTATTTCGGTAAGATTCGGTAACAACTTTGGTATTAACATAGTAAAATGTTTCTGGGTATAAATTCCAGTAAGGATTTTTATTTTGTCGTCATGTGTAAAGTAAAAATTGTGTTTTTTTAAAGAATACTTCCTAGTAAATCTATTTGCTCATTGCTTAACTGAATGAAAAATTATCTAATACAGGCTATCCCCTCTATTGTGTAAGAGAAATAAAACAAACAGGGTGTAAAGTAATAGTCATTAAAAGTGAGAATAATTTAAAATATAAAATTATTATAAAAGAAATGATTTCTGAAAATTTTGCACTCATTTTAGTATTAAATATATATTTTAGGAAGAGCTCTCCTGCTGTCTTATTTTAAGCAAAAATAATTCACCTTCTTAATAATAAAATCTTTTTATAATGTTAAATTATTCAATCTGTTCTTAGATTAGAGATTGTGTAGAGGAGCAAGTCAGTTAACTAAAAACTTTGCATAAACCCAGAGATTAAACCTGGAAGCTCTTTGTTATTTTGAAGCTTTCAAATGAACAATGAATAAAAACCCTCTTACCATCATTGACCTGAGTCATGAATTAATCAGCTCTCTCTGAATGATCACCTAGTGTTATATGGTAAGTACAGTGTTAGACCCTATGAGCGTCGAAGGAGACTAGCTTCTTAACCTCTAGAGGCTCACCATCCGATTGCAACGAGCGTAGGAAAAGATATTTATTCTAGCACTGTCACTAGATGTGGCTAGCAATAAACTAACTCTGGTTACCCTTAGAAGAAATGGCATTTATGGGAAGAACACTAGAAATTGCAGAGATGTGGAGGGAAGGCTGCTGGAGGCATCATCACCCCTTGGTAAGTGCCTCACCGCTGCTGGATTTTTTTGGGCGGGCTGCTGTTGCTGTGAGTGATTTCTCTTCTGCCCTGGCAACTCTGTGTTACTCACCCAAGATTCAAACTCACAGTGGAGTGTGGGCTTGGCTGGATTTAAATAATGCATATCATGGTCTGGCTTCAAAGGGAGAAAATATTGGCCCAGTCTGGTCCTGAATTTGTATCCAAGGCCGAATTTCTAAAGAATCAAGAGAAGGGAGCATAGGCTGACAGAGCATGCTGAAGGGAGAAGTTAAGTCTCTGGATGGTTCATGCTAGGTTGAGGCATGCTCTTTTCTCGTTTATATAAGTTTGATAATGAAAGGAGAAAAGTATAATTTTCAGTACCTGCTTCAAGCCTGTTTCTACCTGCTCATCCTTTATATTTATCCGTGTAACTACTATGCTTGACTTCTGTACCTGCCTAGATTTTTAAAAATATATTCAAGTTGATGGGAATATGGCATCTTATTTCCTCCTCATTTACATGTAATAAGACATAATAAAGGACTGCTGTACATCTTGTTTTCCGAATTTAGTATATTTTGGAGCTTTTCCTCTATCAGTATATACTTTCCTCTTTTTTTTTACAGTCCCATGCATCATTATAGATTAGCAAAATTTATTTCTCCTTAATTTAAATTACTTAAAGTTAGAAATAAACTCATTTAAATTATTTTAATTTAAATTATCAGAATTTAAACAAATCAATACCTTATTGATGTATATTTAGTGTTTCTTCAAACTTTTGCCATCACGATTTTTGCAATGAATATTCAGAAGTCATTTTGCAAGTATGTATATATATCTGTAAGTAAAATAAATCCCCAGATGTGAAACTTCCAGGTTGGAAATTACATGTATTTGTTATTTTGAAAAATATTGACAAAATTTCCTACAATAAGGTTGAATTTTGACTCCCATCTGCACTCTATGAAAAGAGCTCAAATCATCATAGCCTCTTCAAAAAGGGACATGACATTCAGGGTGCCTGAGTGGCTCAGTTGGTTAAGTATCCGACTTCAGCTCAGGTCACAATCTCACGATGGTTCGAGCCCCGCATTGGGCTCTATGCTGACGGCTCAGAGCCTGGAGCCTGCTTCAGATTCTGTGTCTCCTTTCTCTGTCCCTCCCCTGCTCATGCTCTGTCTTAAAAAGAAATAAACATTAAAAAAAAAAGGAATATGACATTGAACTTTAGTATTTTTGCCCACAAGATAGTTTCAAAATTTTTTAACTTTTCTTTTACATTTGTTTATCAAATTATGCCAGTTTTAAGTTTCACTTTTAAAATTTTTATTTTCACTATTTATTAATGTATTCATTTTTTCTTTCCCTTACTGTTTCTAGATGATGTATCCTATTTATAAAGTATTCCCCACCACATTATTAAAATTGAATCTAATTATTGGTTATTTTCACATTACATCTTTGATCCATTTGGTGAGAACTTAGTGTATTGTATGGGAGAGAGCTCCAAATCTATCAATTTTTTTTTTTGAGAGAGAGAGCCAGAAGAGAGCCAGAGAGAGCACCAGATACAGAGAGAGAGAGAGAGAGAGAGCATGAGTGTGTGCAGAGGTGAGAGAGAGAGAGGCAAGTAGGCTCTGCCCTGTCATTCTTGGATGAATCCCAATACAGGGCTCCAACTCACAAACCATGAGATCATGATCTGAGTTGAAATTAAGATTTGGACGCTTAACCAACTGACCCACCCAGACGCACCTATCTTTTTTTGCACAGATATCCAGTTGCCCATTTATTGAAGTCTTTAATTTGCTTACTATCTTGCATGTCAACTTTATCCTACACTAAATTACAGTACATACTTGATTTACTAACAGATTTTAATCACAATACAATGATCCATTTGCCTATCTTTCTGAAAGAATGCATTTCCTATCCACTAGGCTGATGATTTACTTCTTACAATAGGAAAGAAGACCTTGACATACATTGTTGCACTGGATTTAATTTAAACTACTGAAAAATAATCGGTAACATGAAAATATAAGGAGGCCTGAGAGAAAGGTAGTCACAGGCAAAAAAATCTCTCCAAAAATCTCTCCTCTGCCAGCCTTTCCATAAATAACTCTTGAAATTACCATACAATATATTCTTTAGGGTTGCAGTGTTGACAGATATCTTTCAAATGCACATATTAAACAGCTTAAAATATTTTTTAAACAAAATAAAATGTAGCTTGAGGTGAATCTTTAGACACAGTAGTCAAAACCCAGGTTGAATAACATTGTAACAGAGGCACTGGAGAATCCTCAAAGGCATTTTCCATTTCAAAAGATTTTATACCTTTCTGTTCCCTGCCCATTTATTTCCATAAAATCATATTAGATTAATCCCATAGTCAGCAATTTGCTAAATACTGTATCAGGAACTTAGTAAAAATTCAATATATGCTTCTAAAGCAAGGAATTTTTTTTTTCTCTCAAGTAAGTATTGATGTTACTGCTACCAGTAAGAGGTTGTTATGCAGGCATTTCCTTTTGTCATCCTTATATGTTACTGATGCAACCTGAACTTCATTCCCACAACTCAAAAACATTCCCTAGAGCAGATGCACAAACACAGGTTCATTTGATGGAAAGCCATTAGCTTCTTAACTGCAGCCGTTACAGTGACTTTAAACATGCTGGAATACACGAGCTACCCACTTTATTGCATGCAAGGTCTCAAGCCCGATGGATCTGAAGGACAAAGCCTTCTGGTCTTGAGCCCAAGTTCATGTGCTCATTGTTCATTTGCGATGTTATGTGTAAAATCTAAAATCTTAAGAGAACACCTAAGAGAAATCCTTAATTAGACATTATTTTTCATTTTGATCCCCACTGTTTATTATACTTTACTATATTTTTCTGTACACTTTTAATTGTTACACTTTATACAATGAAACACAGGTCCACTTTGCTTTAAAATTGATTTTATTAACGTGTGGTATCATGAAATGAAAGACATCCATTTTAGTAGCACATTAATTGAGTTTTGACAAATATATACATTGTTTAATATGCTCCCTCCCAGCACACACCTGCTCAAAGCCAAGAAAGAGTATTTCCATCACCTCCACAAGTACCCTGATGATCCTTTGTCTTTGTAGCTGCTTGTGTATTGCCTTTTCATGTTCTTGTCCCCAGGCATCGGCTAATCTGCTTTCTGCCAGCCTAGATCAGCTTTCTTTTCTAGAATTACATATTAATGAGATCGGAGAGTATGCACTCTTCTCAGCCCTCAACAAATATTTTTCTCTCAACAAAATATTTTTGAGATCCATCTGTGTGGTTTATTATCAATTTTTAAATCTTTTGTGAGGTGCTCGGTTATGCCTTTTGCCCATTTAAATGCAGGTGCTGCCTTATTAGGTTGCAGACCTAAATAGATCATATGTATAATTGCGTGATGTAGATGATATATTCTGGACACCAGTCTCTTCTGTCAGATATGTGTGTAGGAATATTTATCTAGTCTGTGGCATGCCTTCTCACCAGAAAGCAGTTTTTATTTTTGATGAAGTCCAATTTATTATTTCTTTTCATTTTATAACCCAACTAAGATAGCTCCACCTATCTTAAAGGGGGGGGGGGCGAGAAGTTCCTCTGTTTCCTTCTAGAAGTTTTATGGGTACAGATTTAAGTTTTTATGATCCATTTTTAGTTAACTTTTCTATATGCTGTGAAGAAAAATATTGTAGCTTTTTTCCCCTTCCAAATGATATCCAGCTGTTCTAGCCCCATTTATTGAAAAAACTTTAATNCACCATTTAAATAGATTGGCACTTTGTTAAAAATCAATTGCCCATTATGTGGAAACTAATTTGACAATAAACTATTTGTAAAAAAATAAAAATCCATTGCCCATATAGGAATGATTTACTTCCTGGATCCTTTCTGATCCATTTTTCTTTATGAACCCAGCTGCCTTCCTAACTTTAGTTTGTTAATGAATTCTGAAATAAGGTAGTATAAGTTCTGTTTAAATAATGTACTTTTGCAAAATAGTTTTGGCTATGCTAGATCCTATTTATTCCCATATATTTTTCTTTCTTCTTTTTTTTAGTAAATTTTTTAGAAGTTTATTTATTTATTTTTGAGAAAGAGACAGAGAGACTGAGAGGGGAACGGAGAGAGAGACAGAGAAAGAGAGACAGAGAGAGAGAGAGAATCTCAAGCAGGTCCTGCACTGTCAGCATGGAGCCCAATGTGGGGCTCAAACTCACAACCTATGAGATCGTGACCTGAGCTGAAACAAAGGGACAGATGCTTAATTGACTAAGCCTCCCAGGCACCTCTACTTTCTCAAATCTACTTATAACTTTTTACCAAAAAAAATCCTGCTGGGATTTTGATTGGGTTTGTATTGAATCTACAGATCACTATAAGACCAATAGATATCCTAATATTTTTCAAACATGAGCACTGTATTTATCTCTTTTTGGAGGTCTTTAATTTCTCTCAGCAATATGTTGTAGTTTTCAGTGTACAGATCTTGCACATATTTTGTTAAATGACCTTTCAACATTTCAGAGTTTTGATTAAATTTTGTTAAATGACCCTTCAACAATAACATTGTTGTGCTCAATGTTATTTTGAAATTATTCATGGCTACTGTGTAGGAATGAAACTGAACATTGAAACCTAAACTTGTATCCTGTTAAATTAGCTTAGTATTTATAGTAGTATATTGGGATTTCTTAGGAAATCTATATACTTAGTCATGTCATCTACAAATAGCAACAGTTTTACCCCTTCCTTTCAAATCTATATCCCTATTATTTCTTTCTCTTGCCTTGTACTGATTGAGATTTTGGGTATGATGCTGAAGAGTAAGTGTAAGAAGGGACATTCTTGGCTTGTTCATTATCTTTAGAGGAAAGATTTCAGGCTTTCATCACTAAGAATACTGATAGTTTTTTTTACGATCACTACTTTTATTTCATTTTATTAATTTTTAAAAATGTATCGTCAAGGCAGCTAACACACAGTGTATACAGTGTGCTCTTAATTTTGGGGGTAGACTCCCATGGTTCATTGCTTACATACAACACCCAGTGCTCATCCCAACAAGTGCCCTTCTCAGTGCCCATTACCCATTTCCCCCATGCCCTTTCCACCCCCATCAACCCTCAGTTTGTTCTCCACATTCAAGAGTCTCTTATGGTTTACCTCCCTCTCTGTTGAAACTGTTTTCATTGCTGGGTGTTGAACTTTCTTAAATCACTTTTCTTCACCTATTAACACAAGTGTATAGTTTTACTACTTTTTTTTCCTCTTAATAATGTGATTTATGCTAATTCATCTTTCCATGTGAAACTTCACTTGGTTATGCTGCATTATCTCTTTGTATATTGCTGCATTCAATTGGCTAATATATTTTTAAGGATTTTTGTGTTTATGTTTGGTGAGGTATTAATATACAATTGTTTTCATCTTCACAGATTTATCAGGTTTCATTTTTATTTGTTTGGAAAATTGTATATACCCATGTAACAACTACTAAAAAATGATATAGGACATTTCAGTCACAAGAGAAAGTTTGGACTTGCTTCCTCACACATGGGCAACCGCTGTTCTAATTTCAATCACTATAAACTTAGTTTTGCTTGTTCTAGAACCTCCTATCAATAGGACCATAGTGAATTCTCACATTTAAGGTTTTTTTTTTAACTCACTTGATATTTTTGTGACTTATTAATGTTTTTCCATGTAGTGTGTTTTTTCTTTCTATTACTGAAGAGTAGTTACTTTAGTGAATATAACGCAATTATTTTATTTTTCAAATATTTTTAAATTTTATTTTAGAGAGGGGGAGAGAGTACAAACAGGAAAGAAGGGCAGAGAGAGAGAGAGAGAGAGAGAGAGAGAGAGAGAGAATCTTAAGCAGTCTCCATGCTTAGCACGGAGCCCAACATGGGGCTTGATCCCACAACCCTGGGATCTTGACCTTGTTATGGAACCTGGTCTGGATCACCCCGCGGAAGAACCAAGTGGCACTCAGAGATCTTCGAAGGCAGGAGGTTTATTTCACAATGGCGGCCTCAGAGGAGATCACTCTCCAGATGTCTGAGCCCCGAGTGTAAGCAGAGGTAACAATTCTTAGTTTGTTACTTCCATATTCTGCATTAGTAGTAGTAATTTGGCATGCATGGCAAGCGGAATAGGAAGAAGAACCCAGAAAGGGAATCTTCAGCTGGGGACTGGAATTTCCCAATCTGTCCTTTCAGCCATCTTATAACAGATTTTTCCCTATCAACCTGAGCTGAAATCAAGAGTTGATCGCTTAACTGACTGAGCCACCCAGGCACCCCTGCAATTATTTTAAAACATTGTCTTATTGATGGGTATTTGGCTTGTTTCCAGCTTTTGATGACTATGAATAAGACTCCTAGAAATTTTCTAGCAGAAGGCTTTTTCTCTTGGGTAAATACTCAGAAGTAGAATTATTAGAACAGAAGTTAAGTATGTATTTAAAATGTAAATGAAACTATCAAAAAGGGTATCAAAGTGGTTACAAAATTTTGCATTTCTACCAGCAATGTATGAATACTAAATTTGCCCCACATCTTCATCAACATTTTGTATTTTCAGTCCTTTTGATATAAGTTCCTTTACTGGGTATAAAATGTATTTGCAAGTTGTTTTAGTTTACATTTTCATGATAACTAATGAGATTAAGAATATTTCTTTGTGATTATTAGGTATTCACATACTTTCCTTTTTAATAACCTGTTCATGTTCTTTACCCATTTTTAAGTAGATTCTTTTTCTTTTAATACTTTAGGGTTTCTTTACATTTTACAGATATTGGTCTTTTGCCTGACTTTGGCCTACAAAAATACTTAATTGTATTTTTTGAGAAGCAGAAGATCTTAATTCCCATGAAGTCCAATGGTCTTTCTTTTCCTTTATAATTCATGATCTTTATGTCTTATATTAAAAAAACAACTTTGCTTATACCCAGTTTGCAAAACTATCATCTTATGCTTTCCTTTAAAAACTATGCAGTTCTAGCATTTATATTTATGCTTATGATGTGCCATGAATTAATTTTTGTATATGAAGCATGATAATGACAGAGGTTCCTTTTTTTCACTTGGATACCCAATATTATACAATTATTTATTAAAAAGATTTTCCTTTTTAAAAATGTAATTGAGGGGCACCTGGGTAGCTCAGTCAGTTAAACATCTGACTCTTGAGTTTGGCTCAGGTCATAATTTCATGATTCATAAATTTGAGCTCTGTACTGGGGTCTGTATAGACAGCATGGAGTCTGCTTGAGATTGTGTCTCTCGAGTGCCCTCTCTCTCTCTCTCTCTCTCTCTCTCTCTGCCCCTTCTCCTTGCATGTGTGCGTGCACATGCAGTCTCTCTCTCAAAATAAATAAATAAACTTAAAAAAAAATCAATGAGCTCTATAGGTTTGATTCTATTTCTGGACTGTTTATTCTGTTCCAGTGATACATTTGGCTTTCCTTCAGCCAATGATACACTATCTTGATGACTGTAGCTGTATAGTAAGTTTGGAACTCAGATAATATGGAGAGTCCTCCAACCAAGTTTTTTTATCTTTTCCTTCCTTTTCTTCTTCTCTTCCTCTTCCTCTTCTACCTTCTCCTCCTTCTCCTTTTCCTCCTTCTTGTTATTCTAGATCATTTGCATTTCAATATTGATTTGAGAAATAATTTGTCAATATATTTTTTAAAAGGTTGTGGGATTTTGAGATTGCATTGAATCTGTAGATCAGTTTCATGAACATTGTATATTTATGTTAATTTGTCCTCTCTGATTTCTCTCAGCAATTTTTAGTAGTGTATAGATCTTGCATATCTTTTGTTAAATTCATTCATGGACATTTGACAGAATATTTTTAATTATTTAGTTAATTTTAAATTTAATTTCAAATTGTTTATGACTATTATAGAAATATAAAATTAATTTTATCCTGAATTGTTATTTTAATTTATTAATAATGATAGACTTTTAGATAATGTTCATAATGTGGCCTACATGCACAGTCATGTTAACTGTGTATACTGACAGTTTACTTATTCCTTTTCACACTTTGCCATTTTCTTGTTAGTATCCTCATGAGTCACTTTATTTTTTAAGCTTTTGTTTTGATTAGAATGTTTTTCTTATTTTGTTCTTAATGGCTTTAGTGAAATATAATTGACTAAATAAACTGTACATATTTAAATTGTACAATCTGAAAAGTTTTGGCATCTCTGTGAAATCATTGCCACAATTAAGATAACTAGCATACGAGTTACTCTCAAAAGTTCCCTCTTGCCTTTTGTAACCCTTTCCAATTGTCATTCCCTGAACCCATCATATTCCCCATTACTGTTTGGCTGCTTTCTGTCACTGTAGATTTTTTTTTTTTTATAGGCTCTACACCCAATGTGGGGCTTGAACTCACAACCCTGAGATCAAGAGTAAAGCTCAGCCTGCTTTACTGGCTGAGCCCACCAGGCACCCCGGTCCCTATAGATTAATTAGAACTTTCTAGAACTGCAGTTAATGAAATCATACAGTATGCACTATTATTTTGTCTTACTGCTTTTGCTCAGCATAATTGTCTTGAAATTCATTCATATTGTAGCATGTATATGTAATTTCTTCTTTGTTTTGCTGAGTAGTATTTTATTGGAAGAATATGCTACAATTTTTTTTTTTTTTTTTGCCTTTCACTTGTTGATGAATATCTGAATTATTTCCAGTTTTTGGCTATTGGTAATAATGCTTTTGTGAACATTTGCATGCAAGTTTTGTAAAGGTACAGTTTTTCTCTTGAGCAAATACTTATAGTAGAATGGCTAGATCACATGGACATGTAAACTTCCAAACTATTTTCCAAACTCGTACCTTTTTATATTCCAGTAATGTATGAGACATCAAGTTTCACCAAGTATTTGCCAGGATTTGGTGTGGGTAGTCTTTTTAAATTTTAGACATTCTAATACATGTATAGTGATAATTCATTTTACTTTGAATTTGTATTTCCATAATTAAATATTTTATACGCTTATGTATGTAATCATAATAACGTAGATAGTTGAAAACTGATATATTTGTAAGGAAAAGGAGTGACAAAAACACAATTATTTATTCTTTAACAGTTTTGAGTGAAATAATTATTATGTAGAAATTACAGTTGCAATATCTTGGCACTAGTAAATTTAACTTTTTCACTGTCTTAAGCTTAAAATACATTTGGATATTAAAATATAAGAATTATCATTTATTCCAAATACTTCTTTCCTTATAATATTTTTTCTAAATATTCCTCCAGTTTCATAGTACACACACACTTAAAAAAATTAAGTGAAGGTACCATTGTTGGAAAACAATGGCAGACTGAAATTTTAAAAATTCTTAAAAGTACTTTTCTTCTAATATAACTACTATGTGATTTAATATCCTCAGTACATATGCAATTAGTAGTGAATAATTTACTTCATATCCTAGGTGTCAAATTAAATTTAGTAGTGTTGTCAAAAACTGAGTTGTATATTTCTACTAGAATTCCTTACAGGAATTAGGGACACCTAGGTGGTTCAGTCGATTGAGCGTCAGACTCGATTTAGGCTCAGGTCATGATCCCAGGGTCGTGGGATCAAACTCCTCATTGGGGTCCACACTGAGTGTGGTGACTGCTTAAGCTTCTGTCTCTCCCTCTGCCCCTTGACCCCCATTTGTGTCCATCTCTTTTTCTCTAAAATTAAAAAACAAATTGCTGTAGAAATCTTTACAGGAATTAAATCCACAAACTTAACTATGTAAAAGACAATTTTTAACCATCTGAGTTGACTTATATTGGCCAAGTTTCTGTTGGAAATAGGGAACAATGGTGAATATTCCTGAATTTTGGACTCGGCAGACCTGGGTTTGATTTTGAAGTTTGATATTTATTAAGTATATAATTTTGGTCAAGGAATTTAACCTCTCTCCCCCTCAGTTTCATAATTTAAAAAGTTGCATTAATTTTGTTTACATGTCAGGAACAATAAATATCAATTTACAGGCATAGAACTGACAGAAAATATTTCAATCAACATGGGTTTCTGACTGTCATGTGGCAGTCACAGTATTAAAGCCAGACATTTATTCATTTATTTAAAAATATATTTAATGTTTATTTTTTAGAGAGAGAGAGATTGAGACAGAGCATGAACAGGGGAGAGGCAGAGAGAGACACACACAGAATCTGAAGCAGGCTCCAGACTCTGAACTGTCAGCACAGAGCCCAACATAGGGCTCGAACTCATGGACGGTGAGATCATGACCTGAACCGAAGTTGGACACTCGACCAACTGAGCCACCCAGGTGCCCCTAAAGCCAGAAATTTAGACGTGAGATTCTTTCTTTCTAGGGAACTTTGTTGTATCAGAGATGTCTATGCCAAGGAAATGAGAATTTAATAACAATATCTAACTAAAAAGTTGAACAAACAAATGTGGAAAGGCAATAATATACCAGGCAGAAAAATCTTCCTTGGGCAAAGCCAGTAATTGAGAGAAAATAGAGTTAAAATTTTTCATCATGGCTAAATTTAGAAAGTAATGGGAAGGAATGGCTTAAGCTGAGCTGGAGGGTTGAGCTGGAGACAGCTCAGGGACCATGTACGTGTTAAGGATATTGGGAATTCTCCTAAAGATGATTGGACAATTAAGTTGAAAAGTACCAAACTGCCATTTTATAGATCGAAACTGCTATTTGGTTAAATCTCAATAAATAATAATAAATTATAAAATGGGGTTAATAATCGTGTCAAACATATAGGAATAGATATTTGCATCAGTCAGTGTTTTTGAAATGCTTTGAAAGATGTGGATATAAGCGTTAGCTGCATTTGCACACAGGTAGTGACGATGATGATGGGGACAAGATGACAGGTAAGAGATTAAGTTTAGAGGGGCACCTGGGTAGCTCAATCTGTTAAGCAACTGCCTCTTGATTTCGGCTCAGGTCATGATCTCATGGTCGTGGGATGGAGTGCTGCATCAGGCTCTGTGCTGAGCATGGAGCCTGCTTAAGATTCTCTCCCTCTGGGGTGCCTGGGTGGCTCAGTCAGTTAAGGATCCGACTTTGGCTCAGATCATGATCTTATACCTCATCGGTTCGAGCCCCGCATTGGGCGCTGTGCTGACAGCTCAGACCCTGGAGGCTCCTTCCGATTTTGTATCTCCCTCTATCTCTCTCTGGCCTTCTCCCACTCATGATCTCTCTCTCTCAAAAATAAATAAAACATTTAAAAAATGTAAAAATAAACTCTGTCCCTCTTCCTCTCCATTCCTCCGTTTGTATGCATTCTCTGTCTGTCTGTCTCTCTGTCTCAAGGAAAGAGAGATATAATGGAGATAATGTTTAGAAATGGGATATAATTTGGAAAAATTTTGGTTATAAAAGAGATGGAATGAATCTGAGGTTTTAAGGATGATCTTCAGGTTCTTGGATTGATGCAAATGACTGTACCATATGTCCTTAGATATATCTAAGGGAACTCACTTCTGGACATGAAGAGTTTGTAATGGCGATGGGATGTGGCCATAGAGGTGTTTGGTAAGCAGTTACTAAATGGGTGAGTGGTGTCAGGAAATATGGATATAGGATTTGCTAGTGCAAAGATGCTAATTGAAGGCATGTGAAAGCATGAGTGGTGGGTGTCTGGGGCAGAGTGTGGGCAGTGGAGTGGGAAGCTGGTGGTGGTGTGCTATATCTCTGAAAAACACCTGCTTGAAAGGGTGGATGGGAGGAGGGAAAAACAAAGTGAGCATCTAAATGAGAGTGTCCTGAAAACAGGAGAATATATGGTCTTAGAAGTTACAGAAAAAACGTATTTTAAGAATGTGGGAAGCAACCAGACTTATTGGGGGTCGGTTCACGAGTCACGGGTGAATTCTGCGTTGCCGCTTTCCAACCACACAGGCTGTATTTTCCTTCTTATTTTCTGCCAAGGAATGTATTGCAAGTGTCACAGGACGGGAGGACAGTGTGTGAAAATCCAGATAAGATCCTTACTTATCATAACATCCTTGATAAAAGCTAGGAATGATAGTTTTAATATATTCCAAAATAGACACTTGATTATTTTTTTCTACACGAAATGGCTACAGTTGTGGCTCAGATAAATGCATAAGAAAAGCAGACAATTTGAAAATAAAAAAATTTCAAGTTGAAAATGTGAACCAAGATCCTTATCATTCACTGAAAATGGAGAGGGAAAAACTGTCAATCTTCTAATTCACAACTAAACAAATAAAATGAATGTAATAAATAAAGATTTCTGGAAAAACAAATACTCCAGATTAATGATGAACTATATGGACCATGCGTTGGAGGCCAACTGCCACACTTCACTTATGGTGCCCTCTGAGAAAGAATATTGACCTGAATCCAACACTGGTCTATGCAATGTGTTTGCCACAACTTCATGGCATAATTTTCAGCTTTGTTCGGAAATTGTGTTGATCCTTAATCATTTAAATGAAGGAATAATTTATGAAGAATTTGCAGTTTCAAAAGTGATGACTACCATGGAAGATATTTCATAATCTAGTTTCTAGATTATATCATTTTAGGCTGTGAAACAGCAAATTATATGTTTTTTTTTTCAAAATTTCTACTTTCTAAAATTATGCATCAGGCTAATAGAGAATGTGCACTTATGAAAATTTATATTTCAAATTAGTTTGCCCCAATCTGAACACTAATGATTAAATATTATTTATGTTTATGGTGTGAGAGGGTGGTCATGAATGATGCTATATAAAATCACTGATTTTATAAAATATATATAAAGCTTATATAGCATTTTATTCTGTTGCCTAAAATTGGAGTGCCAACCTTACTATACTCCCCTCCAGGAAAATGGTATGAAATAATGTGTTATCATCAATAAATGTAGATGAGCTGGGCAAGGGTTAGCAGGGCAATTCCTTATAGTTTCCTTACAGAGTCAGCCTGTTTTATTATTGAGCGCTAAAAAATTGATGTCCTGGTTTAACAGGCTGAGCAAGCACTTTGTGTCTCCTGGCTTACTTTGGAGGGGTGGGGGAGGGATAGAAGGAGATGAGCTCCATCAGTGGTTGGCAAAAAGCAGAGGACATAGCAGCAAGCTAAGTGGCGTGGCTGTAAGGTAAAAACTATTAGAGACTTAGTTTATCAGGAGGTTAACTGGAGGAAGAAAAGAAACGCATAGGAGAGATTAGAGGAGGAAACTGACAAAGTAAAGTATAAATAAAAGTGCAGAACAGAAGAAATTGGGAAAGTGTTACCCTACTCACCCAAAGATGTGTCATCACTAATTTTGAAATACCCACCAGAATTGATGAAATGAACATTTCTGATAATGAACTCTTACGGTTAGCTCAAATATCTAATGTAAGAACACGTTATAGAAGTGGGAGTGAAATAACTCTGAGCATTTGAAAGGTGTACAGCTTTAATGAAATGGAAATGATTTGGGGGTGGGGATTTTAAAATATTTTATTGATTTATAGTCTGAAGTCTTGCCAGGCACAGTAATGTGAGTTATCACTAACATTAGTTATCATTTTCTAAGTCACAGATCTCCACTATGGCTTCCATTAAACTGACAGGGCAGATATATTAGTGACATTTTTCCTCCAAGGTCTGGTTGGATATTCTTGAAATAAATGAGCTGGATGTCACCTTAACGTTGGGGAATGCTAAGATCAAATCCATACATACGGATGAAAATCATTTTCATTTAGATAGGTAATAAGAATCCAAGTAATCACAACCTTATTTGATGGGCTTTAGAAGGAAAGCTTCATTCTCCGGTTCCCTTTTGGTCAGAAGGAACAATATCATTTCATTTTTACTTCTTTTGAAGAGTATTTTAAAGCAAACTTCAGTACTTACCTAAATAACCGAACTACTTGCCCAAAACTTAATTTCTCGGGACCTTCTCAGATTCTGTTAAAGCTAATGTGAACACTCAAATGAAACAAAACAGAAACAAAAATCTAAGAGAGCATTTATATTAGGGTATTAAACCTTAAAAAGTACTTTTTGGAATATCTAGGGTGATAACTGATTCATGCAGTTGTGAGGACTTGCTAAGGTGATCCATGTAAAATAACACCCTATTTTACATAGTGCCAATGTATATATTTTTTCTACTATTGTCTAAGGTAAGCCAGGGATTGCTGACTAAATCATAAATGACAAAAGAAATCAGAATAATTTATAGTTGTGAGATCTATGTAGGCTATTAACAAAATTAACATTGTTTCTTAATTCACATAGACAATTGTCTTCTTCTGTTAAGGTGGCTACAAAAATACCATAGACTAAGTGGTTTATAAACAATAGAAATTTCTCAGTTCTGGAAGCTGGGAAATCCAAGAGGAAGACACTGGTGATTTAGTGTCTAGTGAGAGCCCATGCCCTTGCTCATAAACACTATCTTCTCTCTGTCCTCATGTGGCAAAGGGGTGGCAGAACTCTCCAGAGTCCCTTTTATATAAAGGGCACTGGCCACCCTCATGCTGTAATCACCTTCCAAAGGCCCCACCTTTAGACATCATCACATTGGGGATTGGGTTTCAACATGTAAATTTGGGGGAGATACAAACATTCAGTCTATAGTAACAATCCAGGAAATATGCCCATATGAATGGGAAGACTATCTCTTACAATAGTAGTCCAGGGATAGTGTGACCCAATAGAACATTCTGAGATGATTAATGTGTTCTATACTCTATACTGTCTACTATACAGTGTCTAGCCTCATGTTACTCTTGAGCCCTTGAAATGTGGCTAGTTTGTTTAAAGTTTCTTTATTTTACAGTTTATTTTTGAGAGCAGGGGAAGTGGCAGAGAAATAGAGGCAGAGAGAGAGAATCCCAAGAGTATGTTGGAGCCTGACACAAGGCTTGAACCTACAAACTGCGAGATCATAACTTGAGCTAAAATCAAGAGTTGGACGTTTAAACGACTGAGCCACCAAGGTTCCCCAAAGTGTGGTTAGTTAAAATGATGAATGAAATTTTTAATTTTAATTAGCTTAAATTTAAATAGCCATGTGTGTCGCATGGCTATCATACAGAGTATCACAAGTATAAAAGATACAATGGGGGAATTGGAAATATATTTTTAAAATTCTATTTTGTTTTCCTTATAGGTTACAAAAAGACTGCACAATACATTCAACATATTTGCATGCAATGTAAACAATAATAAAGGAAAAACTGCCTATAACAGTTTTAGAATATATAAAAACAAAATATATAAGAAACAGCCTCCTATAAAACCTAAGTAGATTTTCTCCCAGATTTCAATGAATATGTATAAAAACCCAACACACTTAATGTTTTTTTAATATTGGATATTATCATAATGTACAAAAACCAGGAAGTTTTGAAAAGTAGGTGCTTATCATGATCAGTGTTTTTTGAGATCATTGTGTCCCTCTGACAATGGAGGAGAACCTGTTTCATATTTTGAGAAAAGATGTAAAATCAATATCAGACAAATTCAAATTAACCGATATTCCAAAAAATGGCTGATCACTACTCATCAAAATTGTCAAAGTCACTAGGAGCTTGCTCAGATTGGAATGTAATGTGGGAGACTTAGACCGGGTTCTGAAACAGAAGAGAAAATTGAATTATGAGGGGAAAATGGTGACATTTGAATAATATTTTTTAGCTTAGTTAATAGCGTTTTGGATAATGATTGTTCCTTCCTTATATAAATTGCTAACATTAGGGGAAGCTCAGGGAAGGGATTCTGTGAACTCTGTAATACTTCATACCTCCTTTGTAAATCTAGTTTATTTCAAAAGTAAGAAGGTGTTGCCAAAATATATAGCTTTAAACATAGGCTTACAGTTAATTTTCTTGAATTAAATCAAACCTAAGTTAATATTATGTACCTATATCCCTACTGTATTCCTCCTGCCCCTTTCCATGTATCTTAATGATAATAAGAACACATATCACACAAATTGTGTGTTCTTGGGAAGATTGCTCAATCTCTTAGGTTTTGTTCCTTCACTTAAAAAAAACAAATAAAAATATGTTCCTTGTCTAACTCATAGGATGGTTGCCAAATTCAGATAAGGGTTAAGAAAACATACTTTAGCCCTAATATTTTTTTTCTTATTGAGGCTGAAACTCTAAACCCTACTGATTTTTTCTATAAATATTTAATGAGTTTCTAGTACATCTTAGAAAATCGTAGCTTTCAAAGTGTACAAATCTAATGGAGAAGACAACAAAGACCAAATCCCACAGGGTTTCATGGTAAGAGAATCTTATTCCAGATTTTGGGTATCAGAAAATTTCCCACAGGTGAATGTGAACCTGAAATATAAAGAATTAATAGGTTAGTTATCAGATGAAAAAAGATGTTCCCCAATAAAAGGTGCAAAGACCAAAAGACATAAGGTAACGTATTTAGGAAAGAAACTTTAACATGACTAGACAGTAGTGAGGTGAACAATGGGAACTTTAGTGGCTATTGTGTAAGTTAAGACAGAAACTATATCGTGAAGACTCTTACTTCACCATGCTAAAGGACTGTTATTTTATCTTTAAGGTTTGGGAGAGGTGATGAAGATTTTAAACACTTTTGGGGGGTCCCCATTACAATTACATTTTTGGAAAAATCATACTATTGAGATGTGGAAGGGAGATAATGAACTTGTATGATTTATCCAGGATGACCAAAAACAAGCTTTGGCAGAAATTGCAAAGTATTTATAGGTGCTACTGCTGTTGCATTGGTAATGGGAGCAGGGAAGAGAAGAATCCATAGATTTAAGGAGAAATAACTGGTCAGCCTTATGAACTTGGTAGATATTGGGAATGAGAGGAAAAAGGACAAACTACAAGCCTTCTGACTTGAATGAACAGTGGGGATAGTCATCAAAGAATGGGTTATGTTGGTGATATAAAAATTGAATTTGTCAGGGGCGCCTGGGTGGCTTACTCGGTTGAGCGTCCGACTTTCGCTTAGGTCATGATCTCGCGGTTCATGGGTTCGAGCCCCGCGTCGGGCTCTGTGCTGACTACCAGCTCGGAGCCTGGAGCCTGTTTCAGTCTGTGACTCCCTCTCTCTCTGACCCTCCCCTGCTCACGCTGTCTCTCTCTCTCTCTCCTAGAAATAAATAAAACATTAAAAAAAAATTTGAACTTGTCAG
Source organism: Crocuta crocuta (assembly GCF_008692635.1). NCBI lineage: Eukaryota > Metazoa > Chordata > Mammalia > Carnivora > Hyaenidae > Crocuta > Crocuta crocuta. The sequence goes on along the minus strand of NW_027551579.1, from coordinate 3,475,735 downwards.
AATACAGTAGTTATACACTTTANCTCACGCTGTCTCTCTCTCTCTCTCCTAGAAATAAATAAAACATTAAAAAAAAAAATTGAACTTGTCAGAATACAGTAGTTATACACTTTTAAAAAATGAAGATGCCCAGTTTTCAGTTAATTGTGAAAGGTTTTATATATCAGGGATAAAATTGTGTATGGAGATGTATATTTAGATGTTGTCAGCCAGGGTATCTGGGTGCTCTCCATTGCGGCTCAGATTATGATATTCATGAGATTGAACCCTGCATCCAATTTTGCACTGGTGGTATGGAGTCTGCTTGAGACTCTCTCTCTCTCTCTCTCTCTCTCAAATCCTCCCCCTGCTTCTTCTTTCTCTCTCTTTCTCAAAATNCTGCTTGAGACTCTCTCTCTCTCTCTCTCTCTCTCTCAAATCCTCCCCCTGCTTCTTCTTTCTCTCTCTCTCTCAAAATAAACAAACTCTAGAAAAGTTGTCAGTTAATATATGTAGTTGAAAGGAGAGAAAAATAGAAGATTTCTAGTGGAAATTATACATCACGAGAAAAGATAAGGGCTGGGGGATGAAATAAAAAAGAGTGTATGGTGAAGTGTTGAGGAGCAGCAGCAAGGGAAGTTGAAGAAACACCAATATGGAGAGGTTTTACCAAAAAATTTGTTAGTAATGCCACATACTGAAGGGTGGCCAAGTCATTGACTTGGCACTCAATTGCTTAATAGAGACAAGAAAAATGGATTTGGTAAAATGGCAATACCCAGAACACATGAAGGGAAGAGTAAATGGGACAATCGTAAAATCGGAAAGGCAACTACAGTTAATTCTTTTCAAGAATCTATCCTAAGCTTATTTTCTAAGCTAAACAAAACTGTTGAACTCAATTACCTTGAGAACTCTTAGCAACTCTTAAATCCTATGTGAATAATACTGGATGAACCCTCTGCATCACTTCTCTATAAGTTGTGTATTTGGACCAAATGATCTGAATTCTTAGATGGTATGATCTTATAAGAACCATGTCTTTTTTGAATTCTCTAATTAGCATACACATACGCATGATCAAGAGGGCTAATAATATCCTATTGTTTTTAGTTTTGTCAGAGAATTTGATAAGAATCTGATTCAGCACTTTCTCATTTACCCACCCAAGTAATAACCATACTCTCTAGATCTTTTCTATTTATTTTTGTGTTGAAATATAAATAAAATGTGATCTAAGTTCTCTTTGTTTAAATTTATCTTTAAAATAAAGTATTAGGGATTATTTAATATGCTGTAAGTTTTACCATAAAATAGTGTAAAATGTTCAGATCAAATGGTAGAAACTATTTCTCCAGCCCAACCAATAATTCTTCCTTGTATGTTCCTTGGTATATTAATCAATAACAGACATGAAGTCACAGCTGGTGGTGACCAGTATCACTTGACAAGGAAGTGCTGATTTCCTGAAATAGGTGGTCCAAGGTTTTTTTATGTCAATTTCTTTTAACCCTTCTTCTCTCCTGCATTCTCTCTCTTTTCCCTCCTTCCCCACTCACATATGTATATTGCCAGAAACATAGGTATTTGATCAACTAATTCATGATATCATGATTAAGCACTATACAGATACATATAATTTTTAAAAAATAGCTTGGAAATCATTGGGGTTTGTTATTGTTATTTATTATTAACCATGTGCTCATTTTGCTGGATTATGTTCTTATTTCTTTTTAGAAACTAGGTTGTCCTATTCAAACATTTATTAACACAGACCCCATTCTTGCAGCTAGTTTAAGAAAATACACACGTTAAGGTCATAGACTTTTACTAGGCTGCACTCTGATTCAAAAGTGATATTTTGTTTCTTTGCATTTATTCAAACATTTTTTCTACAGATGTGTATACCCTAGTTTAAATTAATGGTGATGATGATGATAGTGATGACGATAATTATGATGATAATGATGGTGATGATGATGGTGTTGATGATGATAGTGATAATGATGATGATGATGATGGTGATGGTGGTAGTGACGATGGTGATGATGATGATAATAATAACAAAGCTTTGCATTTTACCATGGGGGAGGGAACTTCTACAATCTCCAAAGTAAGTAAATTATAGACTAAGAGAATTAAAAATATATATATTTAAGAACCATTTTTGAATTTGGAAGAATTAATAAATATTCATTGATGCTCTATCACACATAAGACACAGAAGCAATACTGATGCCATGTTGCTGGTCCAAGGATGACCTATTAAGAACCATTGCTTTATATTTATTTCTTCTCTTCTGTTAACATTTATACTCTATGCAAGAGCCACATTGGACTTCTTGAAAGTCCTCAATTATGCTTTTGAGTTTTTATCTCCAGGACTTCTTACAGTCTGCTGTTCTACCTGGAACACAATTATGCCACTCCCATGTTACTGCCTTTCTTCCTATCCCTCACTGCTTCAATTTTTCCTGTTCTGCAGTAATGAAGGTGGTACCTTTGTCATGTGCTCCAACAGGGCAGTCTACATTTTGAATCTTAGCATTTATATTGCATCAGAATGACCTTCTGCATCCCCAATGAGATTGCAGATTTTGTAAAGACTGGAATCTGTGTTGGGCATCACCAACTGCTTACCCCTATGCTTGATACATAGCTCTGAGATCACTGTATACTTACTGAATGACTGTTTAAAATTTTCCAGTTTATGCAATGCCCGGGTGGCTCAGTCATTAAGCATCTGACTCTTGATTTTGGCTGAGGTCATTATCTCATGGTTTGTGGGCTCGAGCCCCACATTGGGCTCCATGCTGACAGCACAGAGTCTGCTTGAGATTCTTTCTCTCTCTCTCTCTCTGCCCCTCCCTCACTCATGTGTGCATGTGCTCTCTCTTTCTCTCTCTCTTAAAATAAATAAGTAAACTTAAAAATAAGAAAAATGTTCAATTTACTTTCAATGACTAGTCATATATTAAAATGTTAATCTAGGTTTCTTATAATTAATGTTAGGCCCTGAATTTTAGAGATGGTGTTCAAATTTTATTGCTGCCCTAATACACTGAATATGGTTTTCAGCCTTGACTTTAATGTATACATTACACCCTCTTGAGTTCCTGGTGCCATTTTTTTCATCCCTTATTATGCATACCTCAAACTAAAAGCCTCCAAAAGTACTTCAGTACTCATTTAGAAGAACCTGTAAGAACTCTGAATTTGTATATTACTATATTACCCTTTTCTTATGGGTAGTGCCCGAGTCATTTGTTTGAAAGTATTATTTATCTTACAGTAATTTTTTTCAGGTGTCATTCTAGAATTATCTCAAAAGTAGATGTTTGTGTTGTTCATAGAAATTATCTAAGACAATGTAAAAATCCCTAGAACTGAATAAAATTCTTTTAAAGAGACAAAACTCACAATATCACGGTGAATTGGAAACTGAGCATGCATCATCTTGGCAAAAACATCTTTGTTTCTAAGTGGCATGAAACAGCATTATTTCAGTATGAGAACGTTAAGCAGTAGGGAGAAAATGGAATGGTAAATTATATGGAAAGTTCTATGTTATAAGAACCTTACATGCAGAAAAATTTTGTTTAAATGAAAAGGGACCAGATTGTTCTCAGCTTAGAAGTTTTGCCAATGAGGAAAATGAAGATGAGGGATATTAAGTCATTTACTCTAAACCACAAAGCTATTTACTTACTAGCACAAATTGAAATGGGGTATCACTTTCTTTAAACCAGAATTATAACTACTTTTTCATTAAAATGGATTTCATTTGCATTATTATGCTTCCAAATTATGATTATATTGATGACAGCAATTCATCTTTTCTAAATAAATATATTTAGTTTCACTTGAATATTTACAGGTGAGAAAGGATTAAGAAATTCTCATTATCTTTATTAGTAAGAGATTTAAATTATTTATTTATTTTATGCTTTTATTTGTTTTTGAGAGAGAGAGAGAGACAGAACGTGAGTGGGCAAGGAACAGAGATAGAGGGAGACACAGAATCCAAAGCAAGCTCCAGTTTCCAAGCTGTCAGCACAGAGCTGGATGCGGGGCTAGAACCCCATGAACTGTGAGATCATGACCTCAGCCAAACTCAGCTCTTAACAGACTGAGCCACCCAGACGCCCCCCAATAGTAAGAGATTTAAATGTAATTTATGTCTGATGAGCAAGAAAACTAAGGGAAACCAAGTAGGCCTTACTGAAAACAATTAATGCAATCATCTAATGAGGACATAAATTACACTGAACTCTACAATGTGTTTGCTGTCCTGTACGACTCCACAATACATTGAATAGATCCATGAAATACACTCACATGCACTTAGTCTTTCAGAGTCTGGATTTAATTGTTCTTCTCTAAAATGGGAACATTGGACTATGTGTTCTTTTAAGATTTCATCTGATTTTTAAAACTTTCAAACAGTTACATCTATATGAAACAATATTGATTTTATGACAAAGCAGAGAATGTTCAGTGTTAAATGATGGCACAGTAAAGACATATTGTGAGAATTGGAGAAGAGTTGATTTCCTTCAGCTCTTTTCTTCTTGCCATTGGTCTCTATATCTGGGTACACCATTCACACTCTTGGAGTTATACAATCTGTAAATAAGGTGATAAGAAAACACAATACAAACCCTCACCCAACTTTCTAAAAAAAATACATGAGGACATAAAAATGATACCAACACCTGAAAAATGCACACACTGGGGTCCTAGACATCTTAGAAGGGGCAGTTGCATGCATGTGTCCCTTTGAAACCTCTTAGAATCAGCTAGATAGTGTCCCTTCTACCTACAACACTATGGAGTCTGGATTTTTTTTCTCAAGAATTAAAATCTGAGAAACTACTGATTGTCAGGATTATCAGGTAAAATGAAAAGTAGGGTTGGGGTTCAGGAATATAAGCATTAAATGAAAGTCTCAATAGCCTGAAAGTTTTCCTAGCCCCCTTGTTCTACCTTATCCACAAAATACAGGTAGCCAAGAGAATCTTCTCCAGAGAGAACATTCCTGTAGGTCTTAACATTTGGGATTCCCACTGGAAAATTAGCTCCTTGTTTGTCCTACAGGAAGGGCTGCATGTTAGTAAGTATTGCCCATGGGCACAGAACTTCCAATCAACACAATTAGTCTGGAAAAAACAACAAAGGATTATACTTCAGGGAATGTGGCCAACTAAGGAGAGTTAGTCTCTTTCCACTGTAAACACACAGACATTCTCGATTAAGTAATTACATGTTAAATTTACCACATTGTTCTGATACATGTATATTTTATTAGAAAAATCAATCAAAATCAAGCCTCCAGTGACAAAGAAGGGAAACAAGTTGAGAGCATTAATGAAAGCTGATGTCAAATAACCCAAATGGAGTTGACCCTATTTTCAAATTCTTGAAAGAATTAGGCATAAGTGTGACTCTCTTAATAGACAGTATCACGTACACAGCTGTCCACAGTAAAACTTTCTTTATAATAAAGAATATGTACAATGATCCTTGACCCAATATATTACTATGTATTTTTATAATAATATAATCTAATAGATATATGTAATAATATATAAATATATACTAAGAAATACTATGTTATTATAAATTATATTAAATATCAGGATTTCTACTCTAATGATGTATTTAGGGAGTTACTTCCAGCAAGTATCTTGCCTTATTTTTTTTCTTCCAAAAAAAAAAAATGAGAAATATCACCTAGGTATAAACTATTATTCTGACGTCTAGTCACTGTTTTGTAACTTTAGTTTATCTGTTAAATTGTTTTGATGATCCTCCTTGTATATAAGGCCAAACCAAAGTAACACCAAGTAATTGTAATTATGGTGTAAAAATAATTTTATTTTTGTTTATTACCTAGAAAAATGTTATTAGCAAAGCTTTTTTCAAAGTGTTAAGAGTGGGTTCAGAAATACAAAAATACTAATTTCAAGAAGATTATAAGATTTAGTATTCTGAGTTTTCTATATATTATTTTTATTGCTATAAAAAGCTTATTAGATGTGTTGAATTCAGAGGGGGTATAAATGGTTTAATTTGTCTCCAGCTGCTGACATCTGGCATGATCATTTTGTCTTCCTTTTCTGGGTGATGTCTCAGGCACACACCTTATTTTTCTAGGAATTGAAAGTGGCAAAAGAGTCAAGAGAGAAAAGGGACAGGTTACGTGTTTCCTTGTTTCTTTGTTCATGTGCTTGTTTGCTCACATTCAATGGTCCTACTCTTGTAGATTTTTCTTCGTTGGTCATAAATGCTCAAGATATAGCTCACTCCACACCTTATTAGGGGATCCAAGCTAAGTTCTTTGGTGGGTTCTTGGGAGAAACACTACTAAGTTTCATGACATGGATCATGTACGTTTTAGCTAATGTCTTTCCACACGTCCTCTATTTCAGTTCCTTTGCCAGACATCAAACCTATACCTTCTAAATAGTTGGTCTCCTAATCTCGACATTACACCTACTGGGGAGGAATATCTTGGGGTGACTCATTCAGCTGTCATCCAAGGCAACCATGTGGAGGGGATCCCCACATCTATAAATGTTAATTCAAGACAGTCCCCATCTCCTTCTCTGCTCAGCCCACCATAGGAACTACTCCAGATCATTTCATATTTTGATAATTCTTAAGACAGTGAGGTTGGCTCCAGTCTGTTTTCACACGTCCCCAAACCGGTAGACACATAACCTTCACTTTCTAACTATGTTCCATTTTTGTGGTGCCAATGGAGAGTCTCTAAACTCAATTTCCTCTTCTTTTATATATCTCAATCTCTGTGAAAGATACTCGTGGAACCCTGCTTACCATTCAGAGCTATAACATTATATAAAGTTTGATATTGGGTGAGATAAACCATCCACATTCATCAACTTCAAAATTGACTTTGCTATTTTTAATAACTTGTTCTTCAATATGAATTTTATGAGAAATATCCATATATCATTGTAAAATACTTCTGAGGTTATTAGAATTACATTTAATTTATACATTATTATGGGGAAAATTGGCATAAGATATTGAATTCTTCCATTTATGAACATGGTTTAATTCTACAATAAGACTCTCATTTGTTTATTTCAATAGAAATTTATAACTTTCTCTGACAAACTTTTGCATATTTTTATTTAATTATATGGTATTTTCAGCTATTGTTGCCATAGCATATAAAACTATTTTTATTATGGTGGAATATGCATATAAAATTGACCATTTAGATAATTTTTAAGGTTACAGTTTTATGGCACTAAATGCAGTTACACTGTTGTGCAACCATCGCAAAAACTTTTCCATAATCTCAAATCAAACTATACTTTCTTAAAGTATTTATTATTTTGAAAGAGAACAGAGCAGGTGCATGCACGTAAGCATGCAAACACGGTCTGGATAGGGACAGAGAGAGAGAGAGAGAGAGAGAGAGAGAATGAATCCACACATGGGATTTTAAGTATACAACCAAAGTCCAAATATGCCTAAACTTTCAGTGATTAACTTTCTAACTCCACATTTTATCAACTCTCTTGGCAGAACTTGCTTTCTGAGATACTGTGTTGTAAACTCTATTGCTTGTCATAATTTGAACCACATCAAGAGTATCATTTCCCTTAGAAATTCTCATAATTTCCCTAGGAGATACTTCATTGAGAATACAAAATACAATTTTTAAGCATTCTTTTAATTCAAGTTCTGAGAACAGTTGTTGAGTCTATATCTTCAAGCTTCACCACATTTTAATAAAAAGAAAGATGCTGGAAGAGACTGTGAGAACATCAGAGTCCAACAACTTCATTTTAGAGTGAATATCCTTATTTACACAGGTTTGGCTGTAGGCCAAATGGAATACCCTTTATATCTCTCCTTTTAGAAAAGAAGTCCCAAAGAAATTTGACTAAAGTACAAAAATTTAGTCTAGCTCTGTTCTATTTCAATACTGGACATTGCAGAATACATTTTTTTAAATTTATTTTTGAGTGCTACCACTTTATTGAGAAATTCCAGAGCAGCAAAAAGAATATAAGGTGGGGAAGAGTGAGAAATACAGGCATGAGCACTAACCAGAAGTCCTTGCTTCATGGAGAGACGCAAACGCTCCCTCTGTTACTTGCAACATCAGTGGATAGGCTATAGAAGAATGGACACATTGCTCCAAAATGGGCATCAAAGAGGAAATGAGGAGGTACTTTTCTCTGTGCTTCTTCCATCTTCCATTGGTCCACATTTGCCAATAGGGAGTCCCGTGTACATCTTACAGCACAGCACGCCTGGGGAGTGGAACTCCTCAGACGCAGCCAGAGATGAGCAAAGTGCCAAGTGCTCCAAAAATGGGTAAAATGAGAATCTTAAACAGCACCTAGGCGGTGTCAATAATATGTCCATAATTCCCATCATCTTATCTTCATCAAATTTGCTTGAGTATGATATGGCATGAAGTTCCCTTTCTTTAATCTCTTATGGTCTCATTTTTAGATTTTAAACAGGCATGGGTGACAGAGGGCTTTCAACATCAGAAACATCTGTGTAGAGCTATCATAACACAATCTGGGGCACATGGCATAGATGACTTGGAGCTTCCAGAGTAGGTATTGACCTTCCAGTCTTGTTATCTAGTCTTGAGCTCCATATAGAGTCACAGCTCTGGACAACAGATTCCAGGACTGCATAAAAACATAAAGTTTGCAGGCTCATCCTAAACTTGAAAAAGAGGTTTATGGTTAATAGAAATTGTGAATCTTCACCTGAGAGACACTCATTTCAGTTATTGTCTAAAAATGCATACAGGGGCGCCTGGGTGGCTCAGTTGGTTAGGCATCCGACTTCAGCTCAGGTCATGATCTCACGGTCTGTGAGTTTGAGCCCCATATAGGGCTCTGTGCTGGGCTCTGTGCTGACAACTCAGAGCCTGGAGCCTGCTTCTAAATCTGTCACTCTCTCTCTCTCTGCCCCTCCCCCACAATTGCATTCTGCCTGTATGTCTCTCTCTCTCTCTCTCTCTCTCTCTCGCTCTCTCTCAAAAATGAATACATAATTTTAAAATATTAAAAACAAACAAATAAATAAATAAATACCCATAGAACCCAGGGAGGTAAATACAGACAGGTTAAGAAGTGGTTTTAATTACACAGTAAATTATTAGGCTAGTCATTAAGGAAGGCAGATAGAGGATCCCTTTGTATTTTCTCTGTGAGTTGTCTTTAAATGAAGGATGTTCTCTGAACTGTAACTTAGGTTTTTTTTTAATACAGTTCAAATGAGTAGATTTTAGAAATTACTTGAAAGTCGTCATAGTTGGGCTTTCTCTGGATTTCTTTTAGTTTTCATCTATGGATTATGAAAATGAACTTGACTAAGTTTTATCTGTCTCCCCACTGTGTTGTAGAAGAAGAGTCACAAAGAGTCCCTTAACCTGGCCTGCTGACTTGCAGAAATAAAATGCCCTAAACCTGAGGGAGCTCTTTGGATAAAAGATGCCGGATGTGACATGCATTTTAATTGGAAAAGGATTGTAGCTTCCGGTGGTTACTTATTGTAATTTAAACTTTAAGGACAATCACCTCAATTCTTTTCCTTTCACCTATGTCATGGTTTTCCATTAGTAAAAGTAAAGTGTATAGCCTGTCACTTTCTGTGAGTAAAATTATATTGTCTTATGCCTTGAAGAGTCCTCAGGATATTTTCTCTACTTTTATTGCCAGTGCCCCTGTGCTTCTCAGCCTTCTTCCTTCTAATGAAACACGCAGAAAATGAAGTATTCTAAAGCCCCCTGAATATGGTGGATAGAGAAGGCCACCTATGGCCCAATGTCACAGAATCACAGCTCCGATCCACAGATCCTAGCCAGCTGCCCTGACGCCTGAGAGAATCAGTAAATGGGTACTTATCATTCATATGTCACAGCACATATGATTTGGAAACTGTGCTAAACAGGACTGTATGAATCATTTCACAAACATAGAATGATACATTTTAGGACTGTCTCAACAGCATTAATTCAAAAGCCTTTATTTAGCATCCATCATCCCGGATGCTGCTGCTGCAGGGGACTCTGTGTACCTCTGTTTGGAGTCCCCTCAGGACCACACCCCCATTTCCCCCAGATTCTTTTTTTTTAAGTGTTTATTTACTTTTGAGAGAGAGAGAGAGAGAGAGCTCTGTCAGCACAGAGCCCGTCGTGGGGCTCTAACACATAGACAGCGAGATCATGACCTGAGCCTAACTCAGACGCTTAACCGACTGAGTCAGCCGGGTGTCCCCATTTCCCCCAGATTCTTGGGAAGTTAGGTGTTGGCAGCTCACAAGTAAGTCTGTCTCCAGGGAATTGCCCTCAACACAAGGGGCTGGCTGTCTCACCCAAGTTTATATCACTCTTTCCCTGGGGACAGCTCCAACACAAAGTTCATTCAGTAGAGGAAAAGGCTAAGAAGCCAATGATGTGAGCCAACTCTGAAGTACCATCGTAGCTCCAGAGCTTGCTGAGGCATCAATCAGTCCTCTGTCCAACTGCCAGGAAGTCCAACTTCTGTCTCCACCCCATCTTGCTTCCCAAATTCCTTGGAGAACTTGTCTCAGAGTATTGCCCAACAAACCTTCTACCAGCAAGTCTTTGCTTCGGTGTCTGTTTCCTGAGGAATGAACCCAAGATGAAACCAAAGCTAAATAAGGTGTACAGTCTACCCTCAAGGAGCTTACAATCCAAAGGAAGGAAAACATGGAAATAAGTCCATATTATCATCATGAAAGATGCTGTGGTATACGTATCAAAGTACAGCAAAGTACAAAAGAGGCCATAGGAAGGGACGGGACTCAGGGGGCCTCTGCGCAGCTGATCACAACATTATCCTCTAGGTCATCATTTTCACTGTGCAGAGGTGATGTTGCATGCTCAATAAATGTTTATCGAATTAATACATTTGGGATAGTCTTAAAAACCCTAATTCTATAATTTATCATTTAAATCACTTCATTACCTCAAAGGAAAGGTTGACAATATAGTAGATGTTGGTGGTGTGTTTAAAAATAATAAATTTAGGACTTTGATAGAGAGAGAGTGATAAAAGCACATTTCATGTAGAGAGAATAACATTTTTGAAAACCCAAATTGGTGCGCAAGTAGTTTGTCCAAGCTGACGTAGACAGTAAGGGCTAGATGGGAAATGTTGGCTTATGGCTTCAAGTTACAACCCAACAGGTGTTTTTCAATTTTTTTCCCCTCACAAATTTCTAAGTATATATATTGACTGAGTTACAGTAATTGTTTGCTACAGTAATATGGAGATCTCAAAATAAACTGGCTTGCATGAGACTGAAACATTTTCCATTTTCAGTTCCGAGTCAGTGGTACAAATTGGCAAAATGTCTAACTTTTAGAGACAAATTCCTTTTTTTTTTTTTTTTTTAGCTCTTCCTTCCCCCAATTTATATACTAGAATCTGGGCACAACCACATTTGTGATCTAGCACTGGAGGGAATGAAGGAAGAATAAAAATTTAAAACTGCTTTCAGGTTATGCCTACAGTGGGTGGATAGTCACTTCCACTCATATGCCATCGGCTTGAACCCTGTCACATGTCTATCTGCTGGATGACCAGGAGCCCAGCTTGCTTGGCAAGGGGGAGAGAGGGAACCCTGATGGGAGAGGTCCAAGACCACTGTGAACATTCAGTGTGTTCAGTGTGAACAATCAGTGCCCTTGTTTAAAGACTTAGAAATTTCAAACCAGAAGCAGGATTTCTGGCCTCTGTTGTAAAATTGGGCCTGCATTTTTGTATGGCATATGTCAGTCAGTTCTGCTACATGATATCAACATCAGGGTAACAACTCTTGGTTCAACATGGACATTTATCAAGATAGAAGTCCCCAAGTAAAGAAAACTTTTGTATACTTAAAAGCAAAGTATTCATCCTTTGAAACAATAAAATATGAAACATATTTGTAAATCATGCTGTAATTAAAATTGTGATAAATAGGAAAAATATCTCTAATAAAATTTAATGAATATTAAAAAAACTAGAATTCCAAATAAGTGTTTTAAAATATACTGTGTATTAAGTAAAAATAACATGAAGTAAAAATGAAGTGAAAATACATATTTTTAAATGATGGGGCCTTTCTAAAAGTCAAAGAAATGATGTATTCTGGGAACCTGGGAGGCTCAGTTGGTTGAGAGACCCACTCCTGTTCTTGGCTCAAATCATGAGCTCATGGTTTGTGAGATCGAGCCCTACATTGGTCTCTGTGCCAACAGCATGGAGACTTCTTGGAATTCTCTCTCTCCCTCTCCCCTGCTCCCCTATTCCCCCCCCCACTCTCTCTCTCTCCTCTCACTCTCTCTCTCTCAAAACAAATAACTAAACATTTTAAAAAAGAAATTATGTATGCTGAACCGGAGTAAGCATTTGAAGACATAATTTAAATTTAGAAATGTCATTGCCCAGAATGTGAAGCTATGGCTAAATTTTTACTGGACACATTGGTGAAACATTTAAACCATCTATGTCATTTGCTCTTATAAATGATGATAATATAGATTTTTTAAAAAATTGCAGTTGCACATACTCCACATAACATAGATGTGGATTGGCATTTTCATTCATAGAAGCATGACCAATAATTTGGCATCAAGTTCACTGTACATTTTTTTCAAAAATACGGGACGGGAATCACAACATACCTGACAGCCTCAGGGGTATTGTTTTCAAGAGGAATACTTAAAATACTTGAGGACATGTTGTTCAAGCAACCCAAGCATCAGTGCTTTTATAAAGGGTGAAACCATGTACCCTGAAGTAGAAGCCACCCTGGATTTGATGAGTCTTACTCAACATTGGACCAGCATCTTGTAACATCCCTTGAGCAAAACCCTAAACTTCCCCCTAGGAACCTGATGTGCCATGGAGGCTCTGAGACCTGTGCCTCAGTAGGTTTTAATAGCTTATTCCCATCCCTGCACACCCAAATGCAGTTTACCACACTTGAACCGTTTGGGCAATAAACATCAGTGTGTAGTGACAGAACTTATATGCTGCAGTTAACTTAAACCATTAGGTTTCCAGGGAAACAGTGCTAGTAGAGGTAAGTCTGCGGTCATTCTTTCCACAGAAAAAGAATCTAGACTTGTTGTTAGCCCTCATATATATATGTGTGTGTGTGTGCGTGTGTGTGTGTGTGTGTGTGTCTGTGTGTGTGTGTGTATAGTAGCTTTGATGAAACTTGTGATGTTAAAAGTACTTTAGGGGTGCCTGGGTGGCTTAGTCAGTTAAGCGTCCGACTTTTGCTTAGGTCATGATCTCGCGGTTCGTGGGTTCGAGCCCCGCATCGGGCTCTGTGCTGACTGCCAGCTCGGAGCCTGGAGCCTGTTTCAGAGTCTGTGACTCCCTCTCTCTCTGGCCCTCCCTTGCTCACGCTGTCTCTCTCTCTCTCTCTCTCTCTTAGAAATAAAATGTAAAAAATAAATAAATAAAAGTACTTTAGACAAGTTGCCTAAGATAGTCTGGGCAACGTGAAGCACCTGACAATTTTGATAACAAGAATCTTGAAACTATGAGGACACATTGGTCAATAGTTGGATAAATAGCCCTCCTGTACCTTATTATTTCATATGACTTGTGCAGATCATTATCACTGGCTTTTTAATTTTATTGTGCTTGGTAGATAGTGATCATTATGTTACTTAAGATTAGGATCATAGTACATATGATTCTCTCTAGTTGATAGTAAGTCCAAACTATTTCATTGCCTACTTATGCTTACTCCTGTAATTTTGTTTCTTTTTTTTTACTTTTAATATTTATTTATGTTTGAGAGTGAGGAAGAGAGAGAAAGACAGAATGCAAATGAGAAAGAGGCAGAGAGAGAGGGAGACACAGAATCTGAAGAGGCTCCAGGCTCTGAGCTGTCAGCACAAATCCTGATGCGGGGCTCAAAATCACTAGATATGATGGAGAGAGGGAGAAGAAATAAATTTGCTCATGTTTCTTCTTGTAAGGGCACTAATTCTATGGTGAGGACTCCACCCTCATAATCTACCAGAGCCCTATCTCCAAATACCATCATGATAAGGATTAGGGTTTCAACATCTATATTCTGGGGGAAGGGCACAGATATTCAGTCCATAGCAGATATGGATGATAGATAGATAGATAGATAGATAGCTGGATAGATGATAGATAGATAGACAGATAGAAAAACTCGAAGGAAACATAATGACATCTCCAAAATTATATGCCTACCCTAAGCCATTTTCTGAACTGCAGACTCATATATATATAAGTCAGCAAACCATAAGAGACCTAAATATAGAGACCAAACTGAGGGTTGCTGGAGGGGTGTTGGGTGGAATGGGCATTAAAGTGGGCACTTGTTGGGATGAGCACTGGGTGTTACATGTAAGTGATAAATCACTAAATTCTATTCCTAAAACCATTATTACACTATATGTTAACTAACTTGGATTTAAATTTAAAAAGTCATTATAAAAAATAACTCAGCATCTGAACTTGGATACTTAAAATATATTCTAACATAACAAGTTCAATAGTGAACACTAGATAATTTTTCTACTTTTAAACTGCACCAATCCTTATATAGAGTTTTTCCATACTATTTAATGGAAACTTCATCCTACTAATTGCTCAAGTGAAAAAGTTTTCTCTAACACCTCCTTTTCTTTCCAATCTTTTAGAAATATATTAGTTTTCTCTTCAAAATATATTCAGATTTGGGCTGCCTGGGTGGCTCAGTTAGTTAAGCATCTGGCTCTTGATTTTGGCTCGGGTCATGATCCTGGGGTCATGGAACTGATCCCCACATAGGGCTCTGCACTGAGCATGGAGCCCATTTAAGATTCTCTCTCCCCCCACTCCACCCTCCCTTTCTCTCTTTCTCTCAATATATATTAACACATTAATTAATTTAATATATATGTATTACATATATATTCAGATTCCCACTACCAGCTCCTGTACCATCCTGATCTGAACTACCATCTTTCCTCTCTTAGAATATTGCAAGAATCTCCTAATTAGTTTCTCTGTTTCCATCCTTGACTCTGTAGATTATTTTCAATATAAAAACCAGCATGATCTTTTTGAAACATAAGTCAAATTGTTAAATGTCTCTGATCAGACTCTTCCAATGAGCCCCACTTCACACAGAGCAAATGGCCCAGTTGGTAAATATCTATAAGATGTTACATGATCATTACCCTATTTGGCTCTCTGGACACATTTTGTGTGATATACACAACAATAGAGCAGAATGAGGAATTCAGAAGTAAATCCATACATTTATGGTTCATTTATTTTCTGCAAATATGCCAAAACCATTCACTGGGGAAAGAATAGTCTTTTCAACAAAGAATGCTGGGAAACTCACTGAGTATCACATGCAAAGGAGAAGAGTTGGAGCCTATGACATATAAAGGTTAACTAAAACTAGATCAAGACCTAGTGTAAGAGCTAAATGTGTAAGGAGAAAACATAGGTATATATATTTGTGAGTTTTGATTAGACAATAGTTTCTTAAGTATGCCACTAACTATAACAAAAAAATAAACAAATTGGCATTTATCAAAATTAAATACCTTTGTGCTTTGACACTATCAGGAAAGTGAAATGAAAGCCTACAGAATGGGAGAAAATATTTTCAAATTATGTATTTGATAAGGTTATCTACTTATAATTTTAAATGTTTTATTATTTTTGAAGGAGAGACAGTGTGAGCGGGGAAGGGATAGCGAGAGAGGAAGACACAGAGTCTGAAGCAGGCTCCAGGCTCCGAGCTATCAGCACAGAGCCNTGAATGAGGTCTAATATTTATTATATACAAATAACTCATATTTCAAAAAGAAAAAAGAAATTTCTCAATTAAAAATGAGCACTTAAATATACAAATAGAGATTTCTTTTTTTTTTTTAACGTTTATTTAATTATTTTGAGAAAGAGAGCAAGTGCAGAAGGGACAGAGAGAGAGAGGGAGGGATAGAATTCCAAGCAGGCTCAGTGCTGGCAGCATAGAGCCCAACTTGGGTTTGATCTCATGAATCATGAAATCATGGCCTGAGCTGAAATCAAGAGTTGGATACTTAACAAACAGAGCCACCCAGGTGCCCCTGATATTTCTTTAAAGAAGATAAACAAATGGCCAATAAAGATATGGAAAGATGCTAGACATCATTAACTATTAGAGGAGTGCAAAATAAAACAACGAGATACAACAACTCACTAGGATGTTTATAAGCAAAAATTCAGATAATAAATAAGTGTTATAGAGGATGCAAAGACACTCAGACATTGTTGGTGGGAAAATAAAATGATGTAGTCACTTTAGAAAACAATTTGACAGTCCCTCAGAAGTTGAACATAGAATTACCATATAAACCAGCAATTTCATTCCCTGGTATATCATCAAGAGAATTAAAGGCATATGTCAAAAATGTGTCTACAGAAAAAATTTTACACAGATATATTACACAGTACATCAGTACTATTTATAATAGCCAAAATTGCAAATCACCCAACTGTCCATCAAGTGATGACTGAGAAACCAAACAGTGGTATATCCTATTCAATGAAATGTTACTCAGCCATTAAAGAGAATGAAATACTGATACATACTTCAATATGGATAAACTTTAAAAACATTATGCAAGTGAAAGAAAGCTGATACAAAAGGCCATATGTTTTATGATTCTATTTATATGAAATGCCCAAGATGGACAAATCTATAGAGACAGAAAGTGGATTAGCAATTTCCAAGGGGTGAGGAGTAATGGAGTGTGACTGCTAATGGATATGTCCTTCCTTCATGGGGTGATAAACCGTTGCAGAATTAGAAAATAAGATGGTCACATACATTTGTAAGTATATACAACTATTGAATTGCTTGCTTTAAAGGAATGAATTTTATAATACATGAATTGTATGTCAATTTAAAAAAACACAACACAATGGTTTGGCTAACAGTCAGTAAATCTTAAGCAAATAAGAGAAATCAGAATCATTATGAGGAGTGAAAATATAGCCAAACATAAAAATATCACAATCAAAACTTCTGGGTTTGGTTCCTTTTGCACTGTTCTTGTCAGAAGCTGTATGCTTCATGTAACGATCACCTTTCTTAGCTCTTAGGTAACAAATACAACTTCACATAGTCATCTCTTCCTGGACACATTTACTGAGTCTTATTTTAAAATCCTTGGTGGGAGTAGACTCTCTCTTGTCCTCAGACAACATATCAATCCCTTTGCCTTCAATTTTTTTGTGTAGATTTATTTTTTATTTATTTTTAAATCTTAATTCCAATGTAATTAACATACAGTGCTATGTTAATTTTAGATGTACAATATAATGATTCAACAACTCTATATATTACTCAGTACTCATCAAGATAAATGTGCTCCTAATCCCCTTTCACTTATTTTACCCATTCCCCCACCTACCTCCCTTCTGGTAACCATCTGTTTTCTCTATAGTTAAGAGACTGTTTTTTGGCTTGTCTCTGTTTTTCCCTTTGCTCCTTTGTTTGGTTTCTTAAATTACACATATAAGTAAAATCATATGGTATTTGTCTTTCTCTGACTGGCTTTTTTCACTTACATTTTACTCTCTAGATCCATTTATGTTGTTGCAAATAAGGTTTCATTATTTTTATGGCTGAATAATATTATATGTATATATAAAATTATAGAGAGCATAAGCACTACTATTTTATATGCATATATAAAATCTCCATTCATTAGTCGATTGGCTCTTGGGGTGCTTCCATACCTTGGCTATTGTCCATAATGCTGTAATAAGCATAAGTGTGCATATATCCTTTTGAATTCATGCTTTTGCATTCTTTGGGTAAAAATACAGTAGTGCAGTTCAATTACTGCATCATAGGGTAGTTCTCTTTTTAATTCCTTGAGGAAGTTCCACACTGTCTTCCACAGTGGCTGCACCAATTTGCCTTCCCACCAAAAGTGCATGGTTTCCTTTTTTACCATATCCTTGTCAATACTTGTTGTTTCTTGTGTTTTTGACTTTAGCAATTCTGAAATGTGTAAGGTGGTATCTCATTGTGGTTTTGATTTGCATTTCCCTGAAGATGAGTGATGTTGAGCATCCTTTCATGTATTTGTTGGCCATTTGTATGTTTTCTTTGGAGAAATGTCTATTCATGCCTCCTGCCCATTTTTTCAAATGGATTATTCATATTTGGAGTATTGAGTTTTTTAAGTTCTTTATATACTTCGGGCACTAACCCTTTATTAAATATGCCATTTGCAAATATTTTTCCCAGTCAGTAGGTTGCCTTTTAGTTTGTTGGTTGTTTCTTTTGCTGTGCAGAAGCTTTTTATATTGATGTAGTCCCAATAGTTTATTTTTGCTTTTATTTCTCTTACCTCAGGAGACATATCTAGAAAGATGTTGTTCCAGCTGATGTCAGAGAAATTACTACCTGTGCTTTCTTCTAGGATTTTTGTGGTTTCAGGCATCACATTTATGTTCTTAATCCATTTCAAGTTTATTTTTTGTGTATGGTGAAAGACAGTGGTCCAGGTTTACTCTTTTTCATGTAACTGTCCAGTTTTCCAACACCATTTGTTGAAGAGACTATCTCATTCCCATTGTATATTCTTGCCTTCTTTCTTGAAGCTTAATTGACCACATAATCATGGGTTTATTTTAGGGGCTTTCTATTCTATTCTATTCTATTGATCTATGTTTGTGCTTTGGCCTTCATTTTACAATGTAATAAATTGGTTCCAGGATTCACCTTGTGATTTAGTTTCCCTGTCAGTTGTCAGGACTTGTCAGTATACTTCCCAGGGAATTTTCAAAGAAGATTTTCTGTAGTATATCTTTCAGAAGATCAATTTTCAAGACAAATGGGGACATTGTGAAGATAGGTGCTAAAGAAAAGAACTTTATGTCTGTAGATGATAAGAACTAGAATATTGACTTTAAAAAATACATAGCCAGATTTTTAAGACTTAAGGCAGAGTCAATGATGAGCGCTGGTCTTGCTAGAAGACATGTCTTCCCATTTTTATTTTTTAGTGTTTAGTGTATGAAATTTGGAAACAACTAACATATAACGGTCATTCACATTAAGGTCAAAAGTCTCGGCCAGAGGAAGATTTTCAAATTTCTCTGAGAGATAAGCCAATTTGAATTCATAGTATTGTTTGTACGGTGTACTCTCCCTGAAACTGTGGAAGATGGAGGCAATAAAATTTTTGATCAAGTGCTAATGTTTTTCAAAATTCCCTTATGATGATTCCAACAAAGTGAGAACTTATATATGTTAAGTATTAAGGAAAATACAGTCCAGTAGTTTCTTTGCCATGGTGACTGCAATGGCCTTTTAAATTCAAGGTTTTCAAAACATTCAGAGAGTTCTAAGATAATCATAGCACATATTCATAAAATTGTGATTGAGCAACTGGATAAGTCTATCTTGAGGAGCTCAGATATCATTTGGAACTGCTTCAGAACTATGCCCCATCTTTGTGGCTTTGCTTTAGACTATTATTGCAGCAGGTGAGGCATGAAGTTGTCACGTCCTCACCTTCAAAGGTGAAACTCCTCCGTTTGTACAAAATGTCCAGGTTATGCAATGATTATTCCAATAATACTTCTGCGAATAAAATCTAGGTGACGTACCTTTTTCAGGCACAACCAAGTGGCTGTCTTCGCCAACCACATGGCCAGGAACGTACCCAGACTTCCTGATATTAGCCAGTGTTTCTTTTCCAAGACTGGGGCCACATTATTCATGCTTGAATTACCTTGTGTATGTAGATAAAAATTTCTACTATGTTCATGATCTCAAGTAACCTCTATGCCTGAGAGTAAAAATGCTGTTTGCTTTTTGTAACAACCTTCCAGTACATTTTCTATGGACTCTTCAGTGTTGCTTTTGCTGTATACCACAACATTTAATATAAATAATCCCACTGAGAGCATAAGCACTACTAAATATATTCTATTGAGTCTCCAGTTTTATTGGTTAACAATGGTAACTTAAAATTACTTAACTGAGTTTTGAAAAATGCTCAGTTGGCTATCAGCATTACAGTTTGATCCATATTAGAACCTCTCCATTCATTGATTTGGCTAGGACCATATCTGCAGGAACATCTACCATTATTTAAGCTGTTTTGTGTGCATAAATAAACAAATTAAGCCCTAGCTTTTAACCTGGAGAAGAATTTATACAGGATATGAGTTCCTAATATTTACCACGTTGTAGAGTTAAAGTTCCTCATGCGCATTCTAACTTATGAACAAATAAACATACATCTGTAAGTATATATACACATACATATATAATTTCTTTTTTTTTTTTTTGTTTTACAAATAGTTTATTGTCAAGTTGGTTTCCATATAACACCCAGTGCTCATCCCCACAAACGCCCTCCTCCATGTCCATCTCCCCCCTCCCCCCCACACCCATCAGTCCTCAGTTTGTTCTCAGCATTCAAGAGTCTCTCATGGTTTGCCTCTCTCCCTCTCCCTGACTATTTCCTCCCTTCTTCACCCCCGTGGTCCTCCGTTAAGTTTCTGTAGACAGATTTTTAGGGCATATATAATTAAGATTGAAGAATGGCTGGCTAATTCAGCTTCAGCAGTCCACAGAAAGAGTTTTTGTTTTGTTTTGTTTTTACACTCTGTTAGTTTTGTAACGAAGTTATATTATGCTGAAAAGGTTGGGATTTTATCACCTGTAATACTCAGTAGATCTCAAAAAACTTCAATTTTCTCATGATGTTGATTTTGGATATTACTTGAGAACTTATTACCATTTTGTGGCTAGAATGTGTCCTTCAGTAAAGAGATCAGGACCTACATAGTATAAATGACAAAATTCTATTTTTTTTTTTTTTTCATTTTGACTGAAGATCTTTAGCTAGCCAAAGTTTCTTTGCAAGGTAGATTGAGTCTTTTTGGGAGATTTTGAGAATAAATATAGACAAGAGATCATCTTGTCTATAAATTGACTATAAAACCTGCCCTATAAATTGAGGGAGGTTGAAAGCCTTGAAAATGTTACATTCTTTGTATCATTATTTAAGTACTGAAGGAAATAGGAATGAATTTGTAGATTCACTAATACCATGTCAATGTATTTTTGATTGTTCCAGTGGAAGGAGCTAGGTTATAAAGCAGAAAATATGGGGCTTCTGGGCGGCTCAGTCAGGTCAGCTCAGGACATGATCTCATGTTTTGCGAGCTCAAACCCCACTTTGGGCTCTGTGCTGACAGTTCAGAGACCAGAGCCTGCTTTGGATTCTGTGTCTCCCTCTCTCTCTGCCCTTCCCCTGCTCTTTTACTTATTAAGTAACATTTATCTATTCAAATAAATTTATAATAAATAAATAAATGTTTAAAAAAAAGAAAATAAAATAGAAGCACAACCCTAAACACTTTATAAAGTCTTTTGTGTGTGTAACTCCAATGGAAGCAGTGAACCTGATCCCCATGAAGAGTATTCTAAATTTCATTGCAGTGTTCTTTCACCAGGTTGATATTCTTGCTGTTCTCAGCAACCAAATATTGGTAATAATTAGAAACAAAAACTGAGAATTGGGTCTTAGAATGAGAAAAGTAAGGTAAAGTGCATGACAACCTTATTCATTCTTTTAGGGAATCGGACAAATGAGAAACAAAGAGGATTGAAACCAAAAAGTCAGGGACCAGGGTCCTTTCCTCAATGTGGGGACCATGGTCGCTGTGATGAGTTGAAGGCACTGAGAGAGGGGAGAAAACTGCCTGGAATGTCCCTCCTTATCATGACATAATCTAACCTGTGTTAATTTCACTATTTTGCGTGCTGGGAAGGTTGGAGGACCCTCCTTCAGCATTTGCCAGCCTGCACAAATTGACCAGGCAGACCCCATTCCACAGTGCTCTGCTTTCTTTAGTACATTATTGGGTCCCTATACTCTGGTGCTTTATACTGAAGTTGGTCTCTCCCCTGCAACATTGCTGGAACAGTGTTATCACTGATTCTGAAGCTTGACGATGAGAATAGCAGACTCTTTCACTGTTTCTGCTCATTAATATTCTAGGAGCCACTCCCCAATGAGAGGATCTGTTGCTATCATATGTATACTCTTTCAGAGCACAGTGCATGAGAACAGGGAGTAACGTCCCTTGTGGTGCTTGAATGTTTGTGAACTTTCTTAAAGTAAGTCCTAATTAAAATTTTTTAATGTTTTATTTATTTCTGAGAGAGAAGGAGAGACAGCATGAGTAGGGGAGGGTCAGAGAGAGAGAGAAACACAGATTCCAAAACAGGCTCCAGGCTCTGAGCTGTCAGCACAGAGCCCAATGCAGGGCTTGAGCCCACTAACTGTGAGAACATGACCTGAGCTGAAGTCGGACACTTAACAACTGAGCCACCCAGGTGCCCCAAAGTAAGTCCTAATTCAAGGGAACATACCCAAGTGGGATGGAATCAGGTGAGGAGGAGAGATCAATAGTGTAACATTTTTCCCCCAGTATGCCCAACCGTTAAGACTTGACACACCCTTTCTCAGGAGCTAATATAGAAAGAGGATCTCATTGATCACTTTACTTGACTTCTGAATCAGTTAAATGAGGTTTACTGCTGTAAAAAATAAAAAATAAAAAAAATTAAAAACCCCAAAAATAAAAAACTACAAAATTAAATGGATTTATGAAACAGAGGTTTATGTCTTGTCAGTGATGAGTGGTGAGGGAAGAGAAGAGACTCTCTCTGCTCAGCACAGACATCTGGTGACTCAGACTTATTCTATAAGTCAGTGCTCAGAAAAAAGGCCCCAGGGAGGAGAGAGGGAGGGAGAATTGCATGGGACGTAATTCCCAGGCCACACTTGCTATGTGTTTACAGCACCGTCACAGTGAGCTGCAAAGATGCTGGGAAATGCGTTATGGCCGAAGGTAAACAGGGCATACGTTTTTAATTACAAAACACTTTTACTGCCAAAAAGCAGCATTTTAAAATACTTTTTAAAACTATCTTTGAAGTCATTAAAAATCCAGAAACTATCTTTTGGAGATTACGTATCATTTTTGTAATATAATTATACATTTAATAATGTAAATATCATGTGGTAGATATATTGAGGAACCAGAACATAAAGTTATATTCTGAAAAGAATATTTTGACCAGATGTTAAAATAACCTAGATATTAAGGGTGCTGTATAATTAAGTCTGGTTAGAAGTTCTTCATAATAAGGTGCCTGGGTGGCTCAACTGATTAAGCGTCCAACTTTGGTTGAGGTCATGATCTCAATGTTCGTGGGTTCAAGCCCCACATCAGGCTCTGTGCTGACAGCTCAGAGCCTGGAGCCTGCTTTGGATTCTGTGTCTCCCTCTCTGTCTGCTCCTCCCCTGCTTTCACTCTTTCTCAAAAATGAATAAAAGTTAAAAAAATTAAAAAAGAAATTCTTCATGATATCAATCAAAATAAAAAGTGCTAAAAATATTGTAGGAAGAAAGGCAAGTCAAATTAACAGTGAAAATCATCCCATGTTTAGGATTTTACCTAAAAATGATGCATATGTCTGATTTCAGAGGTGTGGGCCTAGCAATGCCACATGCATTCTCTCTAAAATTCTAATTAAAATTCTTCTGAAGACATGGGGGCAAGAGACAAAAATTTCAAGGTACAGAAAGTAAAGATGGGCAGAACATCTACTGTCAGAATCTTGGAAGACTTGACAATGATTATAAGGTAGACGGATCTGGATGGAGAATAATCCTCTCAGACTTGAGCACATAACATACTTTGAGTCAGCCTCATGAAACCAAACCTACCTGAGGCAGGCAAGGGGATGTTGAGTTCCTCCTTCACCATATGTTATCAACTATAAATATATAAGATGAGCACCAACCATTCCTCACCTGGGGGAATATTTTTTTCAGTCCAGGCAAAGAATAAGGGAGCCATGAAATAACGAAATGGAGAGTCAGGTTAACTGGTGGTTTATTCTGGGAGTGCAATCTCTTGAGGAAAGGCAAGCATCTGCCTTCAGGAAAAACCCTGGGAACAGTGCCTGCTAGCATATTATAGTTCTTCATTTACAGTATCTACCCAGAGGACTGGGACATTACATGGTGGGAAATGAGGCTCAGTGGAGACAAGAGTGCCGACGTTCCACTGGAGCAGGATTTTCGTATTCACTGCTTCAACTGGGTGCCTTGAGCAATGTCTGGTACATAGTCGTTATTGAACAATAATGATACAGAGAACTGACTGGAAATGTCTTCAGCTCCATTCCAATGTAAATCTTAGGGTAAATCTAAAGGACGTGGGACAAAAGTATAATCATTATCATTATTCAAAAAAAATTTTTATGTCTTTATTTTGAGAGACATAGACAGAGAGCAAGTGGGGGAGGGGCAGAGAGAGAGGGAGACACAGAATCTGAAGTAGGCTCCAGGCTCTGAGCTGTCAGCACAGAGCCTGACGCAGGGCTCGAACGCAGGGACTGTGAGATAATGACCTGAGCCAAAGGCAGACACTTAACCGACTGAGCCACCCAGGCGCCCCTATCATTATTATTATTAGCATCATCATTGATTATAATTATATCTAATACTAATAGAGTTCTGTACTTGACTGCCAGACACTCTGCTAATATGATTTTTTTTTTTAATATTTTTATTTATTTCTAGGAGAGAGAGAGACAGCGTGAGCAGGGGAGGGTCAGAGAGAGAGGGAGTCACAGACTGAAACAGGCTCCAGGCTCTGAGCTGGCAGTCAGCACAGAGCCCGACGCGGGGCTCGAACCCATGAACCGCGAGATCATGACCCAAGCGAAAGTCGGACGCTTAACCGACTAAGCCACCCAGGCGCCCCTCTGCTAATATGATTTTATTTGATGTTATTTATGTAACAACCCTGGGACATAGGCCGTAGTATTATCCTCATTTGAAACAAACCTGCCAGAGTTTCCTAAAAGTAGCAAATCTAGGGTTGAACTCAGTCATTGGTTCCACAATCCAAGCTCTTAACAGACTGAAAACAAAAAGTCATATGGGGGCAGATACCACTCTTGGAATATTTTTCTCATCACGTATAGTGTAATGGAACCCCCAGATATTATTTTGGCATATGGCAGCCAGAAAAAAGACAAGCATTACTGGCTCTGTTGAAAGGGGGTGTAGTCAGGAAAGATGTTCGATCTGACATAATGAAGTGGAATTGATACATACAATATTAGAGATGTTCAGGGAAGAGACTGCAGGGAATATTCTCCTTTGTTCTTTCTTCCCAGTGGTGGCTCCATAGTTGCAGCCTCGCCAGCAGGCATGTCCATGGTTAAACTCTCTTTGCATTCTGGGAGCCTCTTAGAAATAAAGGCCAAATGAGTGCATCATTTTTCTACCCAAAACTCTTGTTTTAGAAAGCTGTGATGTAGCTTCTTCAAGAAAAGAAGAATGGGATTAGAGTTCAGGATCAGTACACATAAGACGGATTAGCTTATAAGCCTAAAAGCTACATCTAGATGAAAATGCTTGGCCAAGATTTCTTGGACATGGAACCAAGCAAACAAATCAAAAGCCTTCACAAAGGGTTGAAATGAGTGAAAAGTCATGAGCCTAGCCTACAAAAATTTGTGAAAAGTCATCCTTTAAAATCAACTTAGGGGGCTCCCAAACCTACAGGTCACAAAATNGCCTACAAAAATTTGTGAAAAGTCATCCTTTAAAATCAACTTAGGGGGCTCCCAAACCTACAGGTCATTGGATCCTACAGGACTTTGGATAGTCTAGGAAAGGCATCCTCAGGTGGTCCATGGAAGATAAGGGACAAAGAACACTCTCCCAAAGACAGAGGCTGGTACTACAGACAAAAGGAGATCCCCCCGCCACAAACCACCAAAAGTAGAATCAGGGATTTACAGCTGAACAGCTTAAGAACTTACAGTACCACCTGTAAAGGAAATCATTCTTGGTCTTATCAAAGAAAGTTTGATAATTGCTATTGACCAGAAGCCTACTACCTATTTATTGCTTGGAAATTTTACTTATGATTACTCTTAACAGTTTTCTATGACTTATAATCAGGACATCCGAAGTCATATCTTGGCTCGATGGGAAGAAGTGAACATCCCTAGACACCTTGCACTTGGAGGGAGCTGTGGTAACTGACAGCTTTGGAATTGTTTCCTTGAGAGTGAAAATCAGTGTGTTCAGTGTGAAAACGTCAGTGCTTATGGATATATTGTATCAGAGACTGATAGTTCTTTTCCAGTTTCTGTGTATCTTTCTTCACCAATAGGAACTTAGAATACAGATTGGGCAGATGAGTGCCTTGTATAAAGCTGGTATTTTCCAAGTTATCTTGAAGCTAAATGTTGCAGTGTGACAATGGTTTGGTCATGGTCAGGGTACTTAAGTAGACGTGGTGTGTATAGCTTCTGACAAGTCTTAACAAAGGCAATGAGGCAATGAGAGGTCTCAGTGTTCCTCTTTCTGTTGGCTTGAATGCCAGTGTGATAGCTGGGTTAGCACAGCCATCTGGGATCATGAGGTAGACATTCAATATGGAGAATCCTTGGTTTAGAATGATATTTAAGCCATAATACCAGTCTTAGAATGCTTATGTTGCATGACAGAGACAAACGTTGTCTTTTTTATGCCTATTATAAACCTCTGTTATTTATTTATTTTTAAAGTTTTATCTAAACTATATCTCTATTAATTCATGTTAATGGAAATTAAATGAGACTCATACTTTGATAACCCCTGGGCAAATGTAAGGTAAATGATTAGAAAAACATAAGAAGAGAAATCTATGAATAATTTTGGGTGCAAAGAAATTACACCAAATTCGTTTACTATTTTTGAAATACTGTGGATGAAATGCTTTTCTGGGCACACAGCTAGAAATGTTGGTTGAGGTATAAAAATACAGTTTCTTAAATACACAACTGAGATGATACAGAAGAAAGGAAAATTTTCAGAAGTGATAAATTCACTGGGGCAAGAAAGTCTTGGAGCTATTGCTTGCCTGTGATATATTTTGCTCATTTCTGTTGACATAGAATCTGAATATTTACTTCCTTGACTAAAGAATCAAGGAACAGGAGGGCAAATGGGAAGTCCATTTAATAATACTGGAAACACTGAAAGTCGACATTCACAGTGAGCTGACTAGACGAAAAGAAAAAACAAAACTCTACAAAGGACAATCATGGGTCTATAATTATTTTGACCTTGGCTCTAAATAGAGAGGGAAATTTTCACTTGAAAACTCTTAAACAATAGTGTATCTTACTTTTATTTAGGGCAGTTCATATTACCTATGTGGCCAGAAAAATACAAAGCTAAAATATGTATTCTAATTGTCCCCATGTTGTAAGTGTTTTTAGAAAATTAGAAAAAGAAAAGTAAAATCTTCTTTGATGGATCATTTTAGATTTTTTTTAAACATTTATTCAGCTGTTGAGAGACAGAGGGAGACACAGAGTATGAGCAGGAGAGGGGCAAAGACAGAGGGAGACATAGAATCCAGAATCTGTCAGCACAGAGCCCGATGCAGCCCTCGAACTCACGAACCATGAGATATGAACTGAGCTGACGTTGGGCACTCAACTGGCTGAGCCCTCAGGTTCCCTGAGGGGTGCATTTTAAAAGCACACCTTGGGGCACCTGGGTATCTCAGTCAGTTTAGCATCCAACTCTTAGTTTTGGCTCAGGTCATGATCTCATGATTGAGAGATTGAGCCCCGCACTGGCTCTGTACTGGAAGTGGAACTTGCTTAAGATTCTCTCTCCCCCCTCCATCTGTCCCTCTCTCTCTTGTGCACACCTATGCCCCCACTCTCTCTCTCTCTCTCTCGAAAAATCAGATCAAAGCAAAACAAAACAAAAACCAAAAAAATAAATTAGACACCAAAAATTTACTAAATAAACTGTCAAGAAACATGAACTTACAATCTAAACCCTTTAAATGTATAAGGGAAAAAGTGATGGTCTAAAAACCAACAGATAAGGACAATTGCAGATAAGGACATTTATATATAATGAGTATAATGTCATTTTTTGTGAAAATAAACTATAAAAAATGAAATCAAAATTATAAAGAAAAAATAAAAATATTAATGTGACCAAGCTTATCTGATTAAATAAAAATAGACTTCTAAGAAATGAAAAATGTTAAAAATGTTTTTAAAATTCAATCAGTGTGTCAGTAAGCCAAAAATAAGGCACAGTTGGGGAAAGAGTAAACTGGATGACACATCTGAAAAATAGAAAACCCAAGATAAGAGACATAAAGATAGGCCTTGGGAAGGGTGAAGGAGATGAAAATTGGAATAGAGAAGAGAGCAAGAAAATTTTCATACAAAATCCAAAATATGATACCTAGGAATAAACCTAACTAAAGAGGTAAAAGATCTATACTCTAAAACATCTATCTATTCTATTCTATAGAACACTAGATCTATTCTATCTATAGAACACTTATGAAAGAAACAGGAGAGGACACAAAGAAATGGAAAGATGTTGCATGCTCATGGATTGGAACAACAAACACTGTTAAAACATCTATAGTATCCAAAGCACATATAATGCACTCCTTATCCAAACACCACCAGCAGTTTTCACAGGACTACAACAAACAATCCTAAAACCTGTATGGAATCACAGAAGACCCTGAATAGCTGAAGCAATCCTGAAAAAAAAAAAACAAAACAAAACTGGAGGCATCACGATTCTGGATTTCAAGCTATAGTCACTAAGACAGTATGGTACTGGCACAAAAACAGACACATAGATCAATTGGTCAGAATAGAAAACCCAGAAATAGACCCACGACTATATGGTCAACTTATCTTTGACAATGCAGAAAAGAAGATCCATGGGAAAAAAGACAGTCTCTTCAACAATTAGTGTTGGGAAAACTGGATGGTGACATGAGGAAGAATGAACCCAGACCACTTTTTTACACCATATGCAAAAATAAATTGATAATGGATGAAAGACCTAAATGTGACACAGAAAACTATCAAATCCCCAGAGGGGAATACAGACAGCAACCTCTGTGACCTCAGCTGGAGGAGCTTCCTACTAGATATATCACCAAAGGGAACTTCATCAAGATAAAAAGCTTTTGAATAGTGAAAGAAACATCCAACAAAACTAAAAGGCAGCCTATAGAATGGGAGAATACATTTGCAAATGACATATCTGATAAAGGGTTAGTATCCAAAATCTATAATGAACTTGTCAAACCCAATACCCAAGAAACTTCTAACCCAGTTAAGAAATGGGCAGAACACATGAACAGACACTTTTCCAAAGGAGACATCCAGATGTCTAACAGACACATGAAAAGTTGTTCAAATCACTGATCATCAGGGAAATACAAATCAAAACCATAATGAGATACCACCTCACACCCGTCAAAATGGCTAACATTAACAACATAGGAAACAACAAGTGTTAGTGAGGATGCAGAGAAAGGGGAACACTTTTCCACTGTTGGTGGGAATGCAAACTGATGCATTCACCCTGGAGAACAGTATGGAAGTTCCTCAAAAAGCTTAAAATAGAACTAACCTATGATCCAGCAATTGTACTATTAGGTATTTACCCAAAGGATAAAAAACTACGGATTTGAAAGGGTACATGCACCCCAATGTTTATAGCAGCACTATTGACAATAGCCAAACTAAGGAGAGCACCCAAATGCCCATCAACTGATGAATGAATAAAGAATTGATATAAGGGTGCCTGGGTGGTTTAGTCAGTTGGGTGTCTGACTTCACCTAACTAAAGTCATGATCTCATGGTTTGTGAGTTTGAGCCCTTCATTGGGCTCTGCACTGACAGTGTGGAGCCTGCTTGAGATTCTCTCCCCTCTATCTGTCCCTCTCCCACTCTCTCTCTATGTCAAAATAAATACATAAATAAACTTAAAAATACTTAAACTTTATATATATATAATGAAATATTACTCAGCCATCAAAAAAGAATGAAATCTTGCCATATGCAATGATGTGGATGGAGCTAGAGGGTATTATGCTAAATATAAGAAGTCAGTCAGAGAAAGATATAACATGATTACACTTATATATAGAATTTAATAAGCAAAACAGATAAACATATAAGAAGTGGGTGGGAGGAAGAGAAGAGAAGAGAGGGAAACAAACCATGAGAGACTCTTAATGATAGAGAACAAACTGAGGGTTGATGAAAGGAGGTGAGTGGGGGATGGGCTAGATGGGTGATGGGTAATAAGGAAGACACTTGTTGTGATTAACACTGGGTGTTTTATGTAAATGATGAATCAACTGAATACTACTCCTGAAACCAAATTGCAGTGTATGTTAGCTAAGTAAAATTAAACTTAAAAAAAGAAAATGAAAACATAATATTTCTCTATATAAACGATATACAAAAGCCAAAAGAAGACTATAGAAAGAACAGAAGAGATGCTGTTTTCAAAATACAAAACAACAGATTCTGGCAGTGCCTGGCTGGCTCAGTTGGTAGAGCATATGACTCTTGATCTCAGGGTTGTGAGTTCAAGTACCACACTGGGTGTAGAGATTACATACAACTCAAATTTAAAAAACAAAACAGAAACTCACAGGTGATACAGTTCCAGTATTGATAGAAGAAGGCACAGGTCCTTCATTTCAGAAGCCCAATGATTCCCAAACAGGAATAAAACTGAAATCAGAAGACACCTCAATTAAAGAGATTTATAAGGCTCCAGAAAGCAGGGCTATATATACCACCTACAAAGGAAGGGCAATGAGTGTGATGATTTCTTGTTTCTTTATAATAATGATGCAGCCAAGAGCCAGTGGGATAAGAATTTTGAATTTGAAGGCAAATTACCATCTATATAGAATGCTATATCAGGGATGCTATCTTTTAGGTCTAAAGTCATTTACTAAAGAGTTCATTATTAAAATATCCTCTCTAAAGGAGCTTTTTAAGATTGTCCCAAAAAAGGAGAAATGTTATAAAAGAAGGAAGGTGTGGTAGGAAAGTGTTCACTAAAGAAACGCTATACTTTGCATAAACCTAAGAAAAACATGAGTTTCAGGTTTCTATGAATCAATTTGTTAAAATCAGTGGAGGTATATTAATGAATTTTTTTAAAGATTAAAATTTAAGAGTTTTAACTGCATTTTTTTCATGTATAAAAGTTATAGGAGGCTCTAATACACAGCATATTGTTTAACCCTGCCATAAAGGAAATAAAGATTTATTAAGAACAGGTAAGAATGAGAAAGCCAGGGGCGCCTGGGAGGTTCAGTTAGTTAAGCGTCTGACTTTGGCTCAGGTCATGCTCTCATAATTCCTGGGTTTGAGCTCCGTGTTGGGCTCTTGTGCTGACAGCGCAGAGCCTGGAGCCTGCTTTGGATTCTGTGTCTCCCTCTCTCTGCCCCACCTCAGGTGGTGCTCTCTCTCTCTCTTTCTCTAATAAATAAACTTAAAAAAATATTTTAAAAAAGAATGAGAAAGTCAAAGTATAAAAAGGTGGTTTATGTGCATTACTTAGCATATAGAAATAGATGAAATGAATATTACAAGTATTGCTACAAAAGAAAAGTAAATATAAATGTTTTTCTCCATAGAATTTATACCTAATGTAAAATTTCATGGACTAATAGCATGCAAACAAAACCTTTAGGAAAGAAGTAACAGGTGATATGAACACCACACAGAGTAAAGACTTGATATTTACCTAATTCACCAGGGTTTTAGACTGTTTTACATTGGTGTAATTTCAGATAATAAATACTTCAGAAAAATGAAATATAATTATTAATAGAAGCCAAAACACTCTGTAAGCACACTCTAGAAAACTGGAGAAAGTGAACACTAAGAGTTATAGTTGGTATCAAAGAAAAATTACAAAAAAAGTAGAGGGGAAAACAATGAAAAGAAGAAAACAGAATGCAATAAATAAAGTCAAAGATATCTAATGTATCACTTACAAGTGCTGGCTACTATAAAAATAAAGAATTCTTCATTATTGTTGCTCTTCAATTCAGCTATCCCATGATGATTTGCCAAATTAAGGATTTATTTTTTATCTAAAAAATTTTTTTTA
This sequence comes from Crocuta crocuta, assembly GCF_008692635.1. Taxonomy (NCBI): domain Eukaryota; kingdom Metazoa; phylum Chordata; class Mammalia; order Carnivora; family Hyaenidae; genus Crocuta; species Crocuta crocuta. Next base: position 3,443,666 of record NW_027551579.1, on the reverse strand, counting down.
ATTTTTTTTTTAATTTCTGAGAGAGAGAGAGAGAGAGAGAGCGTGAGCAGTGGAGGGTCAGAGAGAGAGGGAGACACAGAATCTGAAGCAGGCTCCAGGCTCTGAGCTGTCAACACAGAGCCTGATGTGGGGCTTGAACCCATGAACCATGAGATCATGACCTGAGCCAAAGTTGGACGATTAACCGACTGAGCCACCCAGGTGCCCCTTATCTAAAAAATTTTTAATGCGCAGAGCCTTGAGAGAGAGAGAGAGAGAGAGAGAGAGAGAGAGCATGAGCAGGGGAGGGTGAGAGAGACAGGGGAACACAGAATCCAAAACAGGCTCCAGGCTCTGAGCTGTCAGAACAGAGTTTGATATGGGGCTTGAACCCATGAACCCTGAGATTGTGACCTGAGCCAAAGTCCAATGCTTAACCAACTGAGTCACCCAGGTGCCCCTGCAAAATTAAAGATTTTATTTTAAAGAAAATCAAGTACATTAAAAATAGGAACCATGAAAATACTCATCTTTCATATACTACCTAAATGAGTAAGATTTTTGATATTCATATTTACAAATATATATAAAATTAAAAAGACTAAATATAAATCTATAGTTATATGGATGCTATTCTGCCCTACATATACAAACATTTGTTCCAAATGTTAAAGAATAACTTTAAGTGATTTCCGTAAAGAAACATCAACTGATTCCAACAAAAAATTGAATAAGCCACCAGGTATTATTATAACATCAAGCCTAGCAATCAGTTACAAAAGTAAGAGAAAAAGATATCAACAAAATTATAACATATATGGAAATACTAAAATGAGAATTGTTTAGAATCTCTAGAGAAACAATTACCAATTTTTGCTGAAAAATATAATAATTCAATACATGGAAAACTAACTCACCTGGGATTTGATGAAATTTTGATCAAATCAGCAAGATTTTTTTTCTTTACGAAATAATTCTCCTATCGATATGGACAAATGAATGTCCATATGTCTTGGATGGCCAAGACAATTTTTGAAAAATCTTCTAAGTGTAAAAAATCGACCTTCTAGTTATTAAGTGATATTCATAGAAGTATTAAAAAGAAGTAGGTGCCAAATAAATTTGAAGTAAAGAAAGTGTGAAACATTTTCGAAATGTACAGTTCTGATCTGTCATAAAGGAGCATCTTAAATCAATATGAAAGATTGCATTTTTGCTTTTTTGAACTTGGGAAGATAGACTAAATAATTGGATAGTCCAATTCCTCTCATATCATTTACTCAAGTCCATACTGGATAGACTAAACATTTAAATGAAAAGAGAGAAACTGTAAACATATTTGGGGGAAATGTCAGTGTGGTCGGGAAGGAGTTTGAAGCAGGAACTCAGAGAAAATATTAAAAATATGTAGATAAAACTCCGCTAAGTGAAAACTCCTTTATTGGGAGAGGTTTGTCACATACAAATTCAAATACATGTTAAAAATTATGAAAAAATAAAAGCATCTGTATCATAAAAAGAAATTGATGTAGTCCTTCAAGAGTTCTTACACACAGGAATAAAGAAAACCAAAAATTAAGAAAAATGTAAATGATTGTTAGTTATATGCTGAAGTCCAATTCAAAAATAATCAACAGCATAAATTAAAATTTTAAATTGGGGGCCGCCTGGGTGGCTGGGTTGCTGGAGCATCTGACTTTTGATTTCGGCTCAGTTCATGATCTCATGTTTTTAGCACTGGAGCCCTGAGTTGGGCTCTGTGCTGACAGCATGGAGCCTGCTTGGGACTCTCTCTCCCTCTCTTTCTGCCCATCTTTATCTGGGCACATTCTCTCTCTCTTTCTCAAATATAAATAAAAATTTAAAAAAATTAAATGGATTTTTAGCAGAAATGAAAAATATTTATAATTATATGTATTTTTGAGGGAATACATAAAAGTCCATCAACTGTATATCTGTGTATATGTACACATATATACATATAAGCAACATACGTACATATATATTATTGAGAGAATTATAATGGTATACGTTTGGGCAATTTTTAATAAAAGCCAAAATACTTGGGCAACACCTGTTGTTTGACATATGATTAGCTCTCTTACTTACTGACTGTAACTAGCCTCAATTTTATTGTCCACAACATGAGAATAACAGTAATAATTTCTGTTTATTTGTGTTGTATTTGTTGACATAGAAATAAATTAACTTGCTGTAAAGTAAGAACAAACTACGTAATTCTGTATAATCAGGTACCCAGTTACGTACCTTAATAAATAAAGAAAATGGGTGCCATATAAACAAAAGCTATCCCCTAGTGATTGGATTACATGACTTTTTTTTTAATTTAATGAACTCACATTAATTGTGTAATTAAGTATAAAATATAAATCAAGCCAAAAATTGAGTAGAGTATAAAAGTAGAAATTGTATTTCCTTGCCCTTAACTGAGTGTAATCAAACGTTAGTGCCTTTTACCAACCAACTTTATTAACACTTTCCTTATTATGTTACAAATGGTACTTACCAAGGGATCAATACAGGTCTTTCTTATGGATGTGGCCTCTGTGAGAAGTCAGGTATGATGACATCCCAATTTCTCTCTTTGCACCTGTTTTATTAGGACTTCAATGTTTCCTATCGTTTGCTGGCCTTAACTGTGATACAAACCCCAGCCTGTCATCTTCCAGGGAGGGTGTGACTTTCTCTGTTAATTCATTTCCCCTTAGCTACCTTCTATCATGTTTTCACATTCTCCTGAACTCTTGAATAATCTCTATTCTTATACTAATAGATTTCCTGCTAGTCTTCTTTTTCAACTAGTCCATCAAGGAACCAAACAACAAGCTCATATTAAAAGATTTAGACTTTTACACCAGCTGAGTTATCAAGTGATAAAGTTCAGATAGATAGAAAGAATTTTAGTCATCATGACTTTAATTTTTTTTAGCTGTGCCATTTAAAATACCGTGTCTCCTCGGTGTAAAAATAACATGTTGCACATTCACAATACTCATAATGTATGTCTAACAATGCAGTTTGCAATTCTATCCATGTAATGTACCAAAGAAGAAGAAAAAAAGGATTATAAGTGAAGTCGAGTTCAGTGGCTTCAACAACTGTTATTTGCCATTTGTTAACTTTATTTAACCATTAAAGTACAAGGCTATGCAACTGTAGTGAAACTTCTCAATTGGTTTCAATAAAACATAGAGTTAATTAAGGTTTTTATTATATATATACATATATATGTAAATACATATCTTACCATTTGACTTTCAACTATTTAAAACATATTTGTCAGTTGTCTAATAAATCTCAGAATATCAATACTTAAATTTTTTATCAAGTTCCTTGTGGTTGGATCATGACATATTTTGTCAACTATTTCTATAATATTTTATAATATCATATTCTATAATGGCCTGATATATGGGGTTGTTTTTATACAATATGAAAATAACATTTTAAATATAAAATGTTGTTGCTTAAAAATTGGAATGATAAGATCAGATCTAGGATTTTTTTCAACTGGAGAAGAAAATGTGATAATGAAATCAGAGGACAGTGCCAAAGGGAACCCCATTTTTTAACTATGTTGGGCATATTCTTTTCTCTTCCCCCATAGTAAAATAAAAGTTGTAGCATGGACTATTACCATAATGCTTGCTGAAGTTTTTCTTTTTTCTTAATTTTTAAAAAATGTTTATTTAATTTTGAGAGAGAGAGAGACAGAGTGTGAGCAGGGGAGGGGCAGAGAGAGAGACACACAGAATCTGAAACAGGCTCCAGGCTCTGAGCCGTCAGCATAGAGCCTGACATGGGGCTCAAACTCACAAACCATGAGGTCATGATCTGAGCCGAAGTCATACAGTTAACTGACTGAACCACTCAGGCGCCCTGAGATTTTTCTTTTTTAATAAACTCTGGATGAACTCATGACATCAAAGGGTGAGAGAAAAAAAGAAGTTGGATTAAGCCCATTTCCAGCTTGCTGCTCTTTATAGATGCCTGCTTACTTTCTTAGGTTTGAGTCTCAAAGGATGACACTAGATTTGCTTCTAAAAGAAAATATTGTCAGCAATCCCACACTTCTGAGCAAAACTAGCATAACACATAGACCCCTGACCCTATTTCCTTAGTGTAGCTATTCAGTGTACAAGCACTGATCTTAAAAAACCCAAAGTCTTTAGTTACCTGCCTGTGAGTTGCAGGTAATAAACATTTAATAAGAAGCAACCATCACATTTAAACTCCTAGACCATCACTTATTAGAGGTTTATGGGTTTTTTCCCCGTTAACTTTAGTGGAAATATTTTAGGGAGATGCAAGTAATTTGATGGAAAAAAATCTGTCTGGGGAGTAATTTAATATTGAAGACAAAATTGTATCTGTCCATTGAATATCATGTTGAGTTGATTTAATTCAGAAACAATTTATGAGTTATTCTGTAGTTTTAACTTAAAAATCTTTCCTAGTTTTTGCTTCCTTTAAAAGTTTTAGTTATAGGGGCACCTGGGTGGCTCAGTCGGTTAAACATCCGACTTCAGCTCAGGTCATGATCTCAGTTTGTGGGTTCAAGTCCCGCATCAGGCTTTGTGCTGATGGCTCAGCCTGTTTCAGATTCTGTGTCTCCCTCTCTCTCTGGCCCTTCCCCACTCAAAACTGAATAAATGCTAAAAAATTTTTAAAATAAGTTTTTTTTATAAGTTATAAACATATTTTATCTTACTAATAGATAGTTAAGATGTAAGTGATACATAAAAATTTAAGTTTGCTTTTCATCTTAAACTAGAGCTTTAAATTAAATAAATATTAAAAGGTCTTCAAACTGAGGCAATAATAGATACTCTAGTAGAAATGACAGCAATAATTTCTAATTACCTCTATTAGATGTCAACCAAATGTTATTTGTGCCTATTACCAGATATCAATAATCTGCACACAGTACAAACAGGTCTTCCTATTTTTTATATACTCAAACAGTCTCTAGTTAGTTGTCAAACTAAGGAAAGGGAAAAATCCATGTTAGGCTCAATATCGTGTATCATATTATAATTCAAAAAATGTATTTCCTTTTGCACCAACCTATATCCTAAAAGGTAAACCATACAGAAGAGACTCTAGTTTAAAAAAAAAAAAAAGTACTTATTATATAATCTCATTATCTGAAAAAACAGATCATTCTTTCTTCCTGCCAATCTTTCCAAATTTTCTATCATCAATGTCCATATAAAATAACACACATATCATTTTTTTACTTTGTAGCTTCTTTTTTTTTACGCTCATCAAATTATGCCTATTGAGCTTAGCACTTGGTTAGACAGATTTTCATGGCTTTTAATTTATATACTGCACATCAGTACTCTGATTTTATGACTTTGGAGCGATGATCAAGGGGACAATCCCACCCTTTCAAAGGTAAACACCATCACTATATTGAAATAATAAAGATGACAAGAACATCAATAGTGATGACAGTATCTAATTTTCACTGTGAAACGGTCCGCAAGGTCTTTAGTTAGCTAAAATGAGCTGTATTTTTTGTGAGCTTGTTTATTGTGAGTTTATCATGTTCCAGGAAATAGGCTAGGAACTTGAACTTTCATGAAACTTTTCATCCTCATAACAACGCCATGAGGAAGATACTATTATTATCATTCTTCAATCTTTTCTATTCTGGATGCTAGAGGATCACTCCACTGTGCAACCCTTGATAAGGTCAGAGATGGTCAGCAGGTCAATAAATCAGATAAGCATTTCCTGTCCTTGTGCACCTGGGCAGATTCACAATGCATTCTCTCTCCTGCTCCATCCTTCTCTCCCTTCTCTTCTCTTTCCTCCTTGCCTATCTTAATCTTTCTCATTCTTTGCCCCCTACTCTTTATCTTCCCTGCAGTACAGTGAGTCTGAGCTCCTATGCCCTTCAGAAATACAAAAGTAGCAAAATTAATACCAAAATCAATTTGACTTCTCTAGTGTGTCACACATCTGCCTTTTATTTTCTCCCAAATAACTTTCCTAATCATTTAGTGTCAGGGAATATCAAGTCTTGTTTTGCACTGTGCAAGAGTCTTATACACTTTCATCTTTTCTTAGCGTTTTGTGTTTGTTTTTTATGACGAGCAAATTTAAATTGTAGGCCAGATTGTACTTTACCCAAGAGTTATTTGCTCATTTGAATATTGTATGAACTTAAACTTATGAGCACCTAAGATTTTCTAACACAGTGCTGGGCTCTGGTCACTGGAGATGCAGCAGTGAAAAGACCAAAACACTGGGAGAAAGGAGCATTTAACAAAGCAAATTAACTCAGACTTGGGGACTCAGGGGACACACAGAAAGTGGCTCTGAAGAAATTGTTTTTGAACTGAGATCTGGTGAAAGGACTGAAGAGGTTTCTGGGAAGTGGGGAAAAATATCTTGGCATTTTCTATACCTGTGGTCTCTCTTCTAAGTATTTGTATCAAACCTTTCTGATCTCCCAGGTTGAAAGTCAGTTCTTGAAAGCTAGCATGAATATATGTGAAGCACACCGTCAACTGTGTGCATTCTCCCCTCTCAAAATACAGCTCCAAAATTCTAATTACTCAACTCATTGGTTAGACACAAACACATGCATGCACACGCACACAAATGAATAAAAAAATGGAGATCTAAGGAAGGAGGAAAGAGTTAACTGAATTGTTGGGTACTGATGCAAAACATGCTAACACTTCCTAACTGTGTTGTGAATTTTATCGTTTTAAATTAAGGAGAGTGGCTATTTCAGGGAAAGATGCCAAATTATTTTATTGAGACTATGAATTCCCCTCAACCGAGAGGAATAGATATGATAGATTTCTTAATAGCCATCCATTCAGTCACAAGATCTATTTGTCATTTATCACTCATGTTCAATCGTGGTATCTTTGCTGATTTCATTAATCATAGATTTCAAGAGATTTCAGCTTTTTCTCTTTCAGGTTCTCTCTCTCACATTCTGTACTCTTATATTAGAAACATCAAAATTACCGTCAGTGTTTGTCATGACAAAATCATTTTGGAGTAATACGTTCATGAGCATGAGAGCACAAAAGGGGAGTTAAACATTCCATCTGTTAATCTACATTTCATACTTTGGAAATGCAGAACAGTACGAGCAAAAAGAGATGATCTTCCCCAACCTCACATATCACAACCTCTCAGTAAATAAAGCTTGTCAATGCTGGCAGTTGACTGGATGGGCTGACAGCATTTATACAAGTGCTTTTAGGAGTGAGTGGGCAAACCCACTTAAAAACTGGGACTAGAGCCAATCCACATGCCACTTTTTTTTTTTTTTTGCTCTTAAAATGTTTGACAAGTGAAATACTGTGGTGTCATGAAAGAGATGATTCTTGTCATATTTCCATGTTGGCTGAGTTGAGGAAGCATTGCTGCAAGGTTTTTATTGTTTCAGGATCCCACTCTACCCTGAAGACCCAACTTCCAACATTTTCTCTGTGCTTTTCTGTTTTGTTGTCATTGGCTTTTGTTTTTATGATGGCCAAAACAGCCCTGTCAAACTTAATCACTTTGAAAAAAATATTTCAAAGTTCCGTCCAAAACAATTCATGTGTCACCTTGACATGGATTACATACTGGGAGACCGAAAAGAAAAAATAAAATATGTTATATTTTGTTATTTGTTATATTATACTTGTTATATGTTATATTTTCTTTCAGAAGAAAGATGAGTTTTGAAATAAAGAAAAACTAGTAAGTCATGAAGAGAAGCAGAGAAATTTGGTGTGAAAAATATAGTCTTTGACAATGGGCAAATTTGGGTTTAAATATTTTCTTGGCCACTTAGGAGCCTGTGTGACTTACCAGCAATTTTAAACATGTTCTTAAGATCTCAATACCCCATGTTTAAACTAAGAATAATAATGTCAACTATTAAATGTCCAATGATGGAGGATATTAAGTGAGTTTACATATAAAAGCTACACGCTGTGGTATGTGGTATTTGTTTTAAATGGTATATTTCTTGCTGCTGTTTATTATTATTATTTTTATTATTATTAATTACTATTATTCTACCATCCTCAGGAAGCCACATCAAATGTATGGTATAGGTTTTACCTCCAGTGTTTGAATAGTGACCGGTCTGTGACTTCAAGCATCTTCCTGTCAGAATGAATTTCAGATTATATGAAGGTTCGTACATTAAAAGGAATGAAGAGGCACCTGGGTGGTTCAGTCAGTTGGGTTTCCGACTTCGGCTCAGGTCATGATCTCAACGGCTGATGGGTTCGATCCCTGTGTCAGGCTCTGTGCTGACAGCTTAGAGCCTGGAGCCTGCTTTGGATTCTGCGTCTCCCTCTCACTCTGCCCCTCCTCCACTCACGCTCTGTCTCTATTTCTCAAAAATAAATAAAAATGGTAAAAAAATTAAAAACAGGAATGAAGCACGATAGAGGAGTACCATAGAACAAGGAACAGATCAAAACAACCATGCTCTAGCTAAATAATGTGGCAAATAATCATGGCCAAAGTTTTATTGAGCAGGGTTGGCGCTTATCAGAAGAAAATATATTACTTTAATCCCATGGTCCCTGAAACAAGAAAGGAAATGCAACTTGTATTATTTTAAGTAGCATCTTCTCAATATAGAGTCTACCATCATGGAGGAAAGTATTCTGAAATGGTATTTAAATGAATGCCAAGTTCATTTTGGAACCAGCCTGAATAATAGAAAAGTAGAAATTAAACTCTTGGTTCAACTGGAAAAAAGCTTCTTCATTTCATGCCTGTAACTCTTACTCTTAAGGAGTAAACTATTATGGGGTTGAGACCTCCTACAATTGTGGGAGAAGTTGAGGAAATTAACTCTCAATGGGAGTAGTGGTCGATCAGAGAAAAGTCACCAACCAGAGATCACAGAGGGCGCTGGGGACAAAGTCCATGCAGGGCTATGGACTCTGCTTTTGCTGATGAGTAGCCCTGATGGAAATTCAGCAAGGCAGACAATTTCAGGCAGCTTAAAGGAAGAAATCAACAACAATCTGGGACCTGCAAGACAAATCTGCGAGGAAAATCAGGAAACCTTGAAGACAAATTGGTACCCCTGTTTGTCTTCCACTGACCACGAAGGTGATCCGTAGAAGCTTCTGGCCTTCATGCCACAGTTGCACACACTCTGAAAAAACCATAATGAGGAGATACAATGGGAAGTGAAGGGGTGAGGACATGACTGTCCCACGTCACCGAGGTGAGGCAGCCAATCCATGACAACGTGTGGGAGTTTTGCGTGCAGAGTAGAAGTCTTCCCACTTCTCTCCTGCCTTCCATATCTGCTACTTTCTCCTGTGGTCAACCCTAACCCAGAACTGTAGCAGGAAGAGAATGTGGGAAGCATAGACTCCACTTGGCAAAACTGACACAGTAAAGCAACAAAACAAACAAAATAAAAACATATCAATGGCTTAAAGATAAAGCAAGTAAATTCTGTTGGTATTATGATAACAAATTTGGCAAATCAATTAAGAAAAGATCATAAGAGGTGTGCCAAAGTAAATTTGGGACACATTTTAGGTTCCCGTAAGAAAGCAAATCCTAGTTATAGATATTAATTCTCACTGATCATTGGTGTTTCTCCTGCATTGCACTGAAGTCAGAAATTTCTTGAGACTTTCAGGTGGCTCAGTTATATCAAATACAATCTCTTCCCCTCAGGCTCAGAGTGAGACTTAGAGATACGTGAAATTAGAAGTATGTGGGGCTGGAAACTCTGAGCTCCTCTTCTTGTGTGTATAATATTAGGTGAGCTCACTGGCATCCGTTTCCTACTCTATACAACAGAGCTATTATGTCTTTTGAATCTCGAAATGCTAAAATCTTGAATTTCATTGTAACTCACCACAGCTGAGCAGACTAGTCATGGCTCCTCGGTCCCACTGTTACTGTTTATTCCTTCTTCCTTCTGCCTGAAGCTGTCTGTCTATTCTCCTCATCTTATGCACATCAGGTCATTCTCCTGCAAAGAAACATGCTTTTATTATTTTCATGTCTGACCTTCTTTCATATTATGGTGTCAGGTAGAATGTTCTCTCTCTCTCTCTTTTTTAAAGTAATATCTAATTCCAAGATGGGGGTGGAGATCACAGCTCCAAGATCAATAGTCTCAAGTTCTACCAACTGAGTAAGGAAGGTGCCTCTGGAATATTCTCTTAACAGAGGTTTGTGAAAAGGTGAATGTAACAAACCAAAGCCTTTGTGTGCATCTCTACCTTGTCCTTAGTTGGTAAATACACACATAGTTGCTTTCTTCTTTGATTTGTACATGCTGGCTGGCCAGCAAGTATTTTGAAACCTTGGCCATGTGTTGTCTGGAGCATTGAGTTCTTCCAATATCATTAAATTTTTGAGCTTTTGTATGGTGTATTCTAAATATATTTTAAATTTGGGGTTTGATATGCTATGACCCCATGTTGATACAGAATGAAAGTTGGTTGGCACACTTCCATCTTTCTCTTTTTACTTACTTCAAATAGAAATTGTACACAACTAAAGAATTGATTCTCTAGGAGAGTATTATCATGTTTTCAACAGTTACCTGCACTTATTCTATTTTACAAATGTCCCTAGTGCTTACTCTTGTTATTCTATTACAATTCTTTCCTAGAAATAAACATGTAGAGCATTTTTTCTTCAGGTTTTGCTCAACATTGTCATTAGTTTAGTTAAACTCAGCATTGAGAAAGATGATTAAGAATGTCTTTCAGTTAGGGGCTCCTGGGTGGCTCAGCCAGTTAAGTGCATGACTTAGGCTCAGGACATGATTTTATGGTCCTTGAGTTCAAGCCCCATGTAGGGCTCTGTGCTGACAGCTCAGAGCCTAGAGTGTGCTTGGAATTCTGTACCTTCCTCCCTTCCTGCCCCTCCCCTGCTTATGCTCTGTCTTTCTCTGTGTGTGTCTCTCTCTCAAAAATAAATAAATGTTAAAAATTTTAAAAATACTATCTTTCAATTATAAAAACAATCAAATTTTAAAATATTCTGTTACTTTAAATAATCCTTAAATTTAAACAGTTAATAGTATTATCTCCTTGGTTTTAAATTTTTTTAAGTGTTAATTTAATTCTTGTGTTTACTTATGTGACATATTTGACCTTTCAGTGTGTTCTCTAAACTAGTATAAATTGGAAAAAGAGTTAAAAGCTAAACCTGTACTATAAGCCTGAATAAGTCTAGAAAGTCTTAATCCATGTCAGTTTTACCTATTTACTTTTATACTGCCTATTTCAGTAGCTGCTACATTTATTAATTAATATTACAGAAAGGACTCCTTAATTTCATTTCTTTTTTTTTAAACAAAGTTTTAAAGAAAAGCACTATCTTGTTATTATCATTAGTAATCTGGCAATATAAAAAAGGAAATATTTGAAACTACAGTGTAAATGACTTGATGATTAGTCTAGTATATGATCTAGCAAATGATTTATGTTTTAAAAAATTCTCCTCCATTGACAGTCATATGACCAAGAAAGAGGGTTGCTTATAATGGGATTTCAAAGGATACAAAATCATGTATTTCATCCATTTTTAAAGCAACCAATTTTATAGTTGAGAAAATATTTCTCTGAAAATAGACTAAAGAATTTCTCTAAAGCAGGGCCACTGAAATGAAATAGAGAATCTTAAGCATGAGTGATTTTTTTCCAGTTTTAATTAAATTGACCTTAATAGTGCTGATATGTCCCTGTCTTTAAATTGAGCAGAATTTAATGTGTACATCTTTACAGTAATGGCCTCTTATGAATAACACTTAAAAGTTCTTATCCGCATACTATGATTAAATGCCTTTATCTTGAGGGACCACGTTCTACTTTATTTGATTCATTTTTCCCCCTCTCTCAACTCCTATTCACCAAAAATCAAAAGTTTGGAGTCTGAGTGATTGCAGAAAAATGTTAATGTGAATTAAATAGCAGATAAATGAGGATGTCTCTTAAGATCTTTTCCTTGAAAGAAATTCTGTCACGCTCTCCCCTAATAATCACATCTATGCCATTAGCTTGAACCACAACCCAAATGTGGCTGATTTTGCTTCCTCAAAACCAACCTCAAACATTTGCCTGTGATCACTGATTTCCCAACCTGTCTTCGGCCTTACTACTCCGTGGGAGCAGTCAACACCAATGCTCAAATTACAGTGCCTTTTATGCTCATCAGTGACATCTGCCAGTTATTTCTGGGGGTCACTGTACACGGTGCATGTGCTAGTAGACATGTCTTCTCCTGGTCCTCTGTTTCCCCTTCTGCATCCCCATGAAAGTACCTCACCACCTCTGCTGCGAATGCGAGCTTCTCACTGAGAAACTCCGCTGACCCAGACACGGGCTCTTGCTCTGCCTTCAGGATGTCCCACCTGCACTGTGGTTTCTGGAGCTGTCGCAGAGCAGCTGGCAGAACAGGGCTCTCATTAAACTATGTGCTTCTTAGATCCAAAGAAGCTAGTACAATAAGGACACTCGGACCCTCCGTTGCTCCTCTGAAGGTGGGAAATAAATCTTCTATGTGAAGCTACCCTCCGTGTATAGGGAAGGCTTCCTTATCACCAGAGATAGGGAATCTGGGACTGAAAAGGCTGTATACACAAACCTCATCACTTCACTAATTTACTTCATCAAGACCAACCCTCTTTGTTTCCTTAATTCTTCACAAGTTTCTTGTTTCCTTGTCTAAAAGGTGTAAAACCTCCCTGTTTTGGTTACTTCAGAGAGTCTCACATTTTTGTGGGCCCCCCTATGTACAAAATTAAATTCATTTTCCCTTGCTTTTTAAAAATTTTTTAATGTTTTTATTTATTTCTGAGAGAGAGAGACACTCACAGCATGAGCAGGGGAGGGTCAGAGAAAGGGAGATACAGAATCTGAAGCAGGCTCCAGGCTCTGAGCTATCAGCACGGAGCCTGACGCAGGGCTCAAACCCATGAACCATGAGATCATGACCTGAGCCGAAGTCGGACACTTAACCGACTGAGCCACCCAGGCACCCCCTTTTTTCCCTTGTTAATCTGTGTCTGTCAGTTTAATTATTAGACCAGCCAAAGGAACTAGAAGAGAAGAAGAAAAAAGTTTTCTGTCCCTGCACTAGATGCTTGGACTTCTATGGACTCCATTCCTTTGGTTTTGATGTTTCTTATCATCCTTTTCAAAAATCAGCCTGTTAAATGAATCATTAACATCATGATTAATCCTCTTAGACCTCTCCCACACAAAAATAATGTCTTGCTCAAAACAATAATAACAATAGGGGCACCTGAGTGGCTCAGTTGATTAAGTGTCTGACTTCAGCTCAGGTCATGATCTCCCGGTTCCTGGGTTTGAGCCCCACATCAGGCTCTGTGGTGACAACTCAGAGCCTGGAGCCTGCTTTGGATTCTGTGTCTCCCTCTTTCTTTGCTCCTCCTCAACTCACGCTGTTTCTCTGACTCAAAAATGAGTAAAATGTTAAACATTAAAATAATAATAATAATAAAAAGAAACAAATGATAGGAAACCTTGAGCCCACATGTTTCACCAAGAGGCAAAATCTGTCTCCCATGTGGACTCAGATTTTATATCCTACTACTTGCTGGTGTGCATGCTTTTGCAATTACTTATCTTAAATTCTGAGTTCTTTGGCTCCTTTTCAATTAACTAACATATATGGTCAATCATTTTCAGCACAGAGTCTCCTTCTGGACACCTCTCTTCTTAAAGCTGCCACCCTGGAAGTCTTGTTTTTCCCTGACCAACACATTAGTTTTCTGGAGTATGCCCATGTGTTGGGGGTGTGCATTTAAGATTTGGATCTTGCAGTGACATTATGACAGTGGTTTAAAAATCAGAAGAAAAGGAAGAAGGAGAAGATTAAGAAGTTATCTGTAGGTTTAGAGGGAGGAGCAAAGTAAACCAGTGGTCAGACTTAGGAAGCCCATGAGGAACTGATAAATAGAGCTTAGTATAACATACTATTTTTTCACAAACCCAGGTAGGTGAAAACAAAATGATGCCAAAATTACACCTTATGTAAAGGATAATATGGCTGATGATGTACTTTAAACTAAAAGGCAAAGCTGGCTTATAAAATTTTCAGGTAAGGGAAAAGGAAAATACAGATCAGTCAGGTAGAAAGAGTGGACAAATTTAATGCAATCAAATTATATGAAGATAGCTGGAAATAAGAGATCACTCAATGATGTGTTGGCATCTGCATAGAATTTTAATATAAGCCTAAAGGTGTAGTGTGGGATAGTGGTTAACAATGTGAGGATCAGGAAGCCTGATTGTGGGCTAGAAGGAAACTTTAGAACTCCCATAGTATTTATTTGAGTCTAAATAATAAAGAAGTGGAAATTTACTAATATTTAAGTGCTTTTTTAAATCAGAGCCTTTTTGAGAGAGAGAGAGAGAGAGAGATTGTATGTGTGTGTGTGTTTGTGCGTGCGTGTGTGTGTGTGTGTGTGTGTGTGTGTGTGTAAGCAGAAGAGGGACAGAGAGAATGAAAGACAGAATCCCAAGCAGGCTCTGTGCTGATGGCTCAGACCCCGATGCAAGGCTCGAACCCACAAACTGTGAGATCATGACAGGAGCCAAGATCAAGATTCTGACCCTTAACAGACCTAGCCACCCAGGTACCCCTGTGCATTTCTTAACTCACAAGTTGACACTGACCTACTCTCTTGGTCTGAGTGTCGAACAGTCACATATCATATATGTTAACTGTTTACATATTTCAACACTGAGATGCTGACATTCCTTCATGTTTGACAAATAAGAAAGTATTGAACAATACATGACTGATTTTTGGTATCTACAGATTATATTCCCTGGTCCCAACTAACTCAATTTTCACATATAAACATTTAAATATCATCCTCTCGCAAAGAGGGTTGTGGTCAACTTTGAATCCAGTTTACAAGTATTCTTAGACTCTACCACACTTTGCAAAATTTTCTCACTGGTGCTACTATTGGTTAGAAGTTCAGTATGTGTATTTACATGATTAATATGTATTACTATGCCAGTATCTTTTGAAGTTTAAATAGAAAAGAAATTTTTAAAAGGATTAAGTACCCAGTATTTTAAATGCCTGGCTATTTGCAATGACTTTATACTTTTATTAGCTTACATCTAAAAGGCAAACTGTTCATCAGTAAGAGTAATGATTGCAAATCAAAGCTTCAGATGTTATGGAAAATGTACTAATATTTTGCATGAAACTATTATCATATCCAATTAGATTCCCCTTGAGTTTCCTCCTCCTAGCATTGAAGCATCAGGTGGGCCTCTAAGTTCTGACTGGGTTCTGCTCATTGTTAGAATGTTCAGCCCATGATACAGTTAAAAGTGTATGTAAGACCCTTCCATGAAGCACAGTTTAGTTAATATATGAGAATGTAATCTGTGAAGTTCCTAAATCACAGTCTTTAAATCTTTGATACTTTATAACAACTTCTAGATAAAATAAACCAGTCAAGTTGAAAGTAATAATATTCTACCAAATTTATAAAAAAGATATTCAATACACTATCAAACATTCTTCAACTCTAGCTTGCTATAACACTCTCATTTAGCCACTCATTACAATCCTTCACACCTGCTGCTATACACTCAGGTGGATCTCTTTATCATTCCTTGGTTACATTTCTGCTTTCAGTCTTTGGTTCAAAGTGTTCTTTATCCTTGTGAGGCCATCCCCGCCCTCACAGCTCTGCTTGTTGAAATCCTATTATCTCCCTAGACTCCCTCAAATGTGACCTTTCATATGAGATCTTTCTTCTTTGATCACACCAACAAGAAGTCACCTCTCCCTTCTTTTATCCCCACAGCACTTAACTACATCTGTATTACAGGCACTTTGTTACTGGTCTGTATCAAAGTGGTTTATGAATATTTTTCTCCAACTAAAATATAAAATCAACCAAACCAATATTACTTGCCATAGCCCCTCCTCCCCCTGCAGAAGACCCTCTTGATAAATAAATGCTAGCATGATAAATAAATAAAACATGTGTCTGTTTTACCATTTAAAAAGGATGGTTTAGGGACCCTGGGGTGGCACAGTCAGTTAAGTGTCTGACTCTTGATCTCAGCTCAGGTCATGATCTCCTAGTTTGTGAGTTTGAGCCCCGCATTAGGCTCTGTGCTTATGGTGTGGAGGCTGCTTGGGATTCTGTCTCTCCTTCTCTCTGCCTTGACCCCACTTGTGTACTCTCTCTCTCTCTCTTTCTCTGTCTCTCTGTCTCAAAATAAATAAATTTTAAAAACTGATGGTTTAGAAGCAAGATTTCTTTATTCCTTAAGTGCTACACCAGAAATACTAATGGCAATTTTTTGAACACATGCCTTATTTATCATTCTGAACAATGCATGTGTGTTCTCCATGCATGAAATTTTCTTGGTATGATTTTTACCTTTTAAATTCAGATTTTTTAAAATTCATACACTTTTGTTTATTTTCTCTCTCACTAGCTTCCTACAGTATTGGTTTCTTTTGTACACAACTTTCATTTCATTTACTTTTACTGAGAAGATTTAACCCCTGAGTACAAGTTTACATTATATTATATTAATACAAGAGTTCAAAATCAAACTTCATTTTATTTTAATTTTTTTTAATGTTTTATTTATTTCTAGGAGAGAGAGAGACAGCGTGAGCAGGGGAGGGTCAGAGAGAGAGGGAGTCACAGACTGAAACAGGCCAGGCTCTGAGCTGGCAGTCAGCACAGAGCCCGACGCGGGGCTCGAACCCAGGAACCGCGAGATCATGACCTAAGCGAATGTCGGACGCTTAACCGACTAAGCCACCCAGGTGCCCCAATCAAGCTTCATTTTAAAAATAATAGAAGATGAGTGTCTGGGTGGCTCAGTCAGTTAAACATCTGACTTCAACTCAGGTCATGATCTCATTGTCATGAGTTCAAGCCCTGTGTGGGTCTCTGTGCTGACAGCTCAGAGCCCAGAGCCTGCTTCAGATTCTGTGTCTTCCTCTGTCTCTCTTCCTCCCCCACTCACTCTATGTCTTTCTGAAAAAATAAGTAAATAAACATTTTTAAAAATTTAAATAAATAAATAAATAAAATGGAAAATGTCACATATTTTCAAGTTATCCTTCAGCAGAATTATGCTAATTTTCATTAAGCCAAGCATGTCTTGTATCATTTTAATGGAAGCTATAAATTCTATAGAAATATAGTGGATTTAACTATGAACATTCAGGAAACTATCTCTAGGCACATTATAAGAAGTAGGGAGAGAGAACATCATTGAGGGTATCAGGATACATATTCATTTATATCTATATTTGCTGTTATGCTATACCAAACACTATGGGTTTTACAGCTAAGTAGATAGCACATTAATGAAACTTTTAGTGAAACCAATAAGAAACCTTAATTATCTTTTTTCAATATTTTCAAACTATTCTATCATGTTAAAGGGAATATAGTATGTATATTGTACTGGAGAGAACTTGAAGTCAGAATACCAGATTTTAAACTATTTCTTCCATTATGTATTCACTGTGTATAACTCTAGCAAGGCAGGAGACCCTTTCTATTACTCCTCACTGTGTCTGACAGTAAAGATAACAATATTTGGTAACCTTACATACTGGTGAATATATGTGTTTATATATCAGTTTTAATCATATTATTATTTAAGTCAAGTTAAATATATTAGTTAAAATTTTAATATTGCTTGAATCACTCAACTTGCTGATAGAAATTTTGTGTTATTTAATAAATGTATTTAAAAAGTATTCGTTGTTGGGGCGCCTGGGTGTCTTAGTCGGTTAAGCGTCTGACTTTCGCTTAGGTCATGATCTCTCGGTTCGTGGGTTCGAGCCCCGCATCGGGCTCTACGCTGACTGCCAGCTCAGAGCCTGGAGCCTGTTTCAGTCTGTGACTCCCTCTCTCTCTGACCCTCCCCTGCTCATGCTGTCTCTCTCTCTCTCTCCTAGAAATAAATAAAACGTTAAAAAAATTTTTTTTAAAAAGTATTCGTTGTACTCAGGGGTTAAATCTGAGTACTGCCTGGATGGTAATGTCACATTTTACATCTTTTTATTATGTGAGTGCCTTGACTGATTTTTTACAGAAAAGTGCATTTTTATCACATCTGTGTTTACTATCTTCATGCTCCCATTTTTTGTCTTTCCTTTCCACTCAAAGAGTCTCCTTTACTATTTTTTTTGCAAGGCTTGCTTAGTGGTCATGAATTCTCTTAGCTTTTGTTTGTCTGGGAAGCTATCTCTCCTTCCATCCCAAATGATAGTATTCTTGGCTGCAGGGTTTTCCCATTCAGCATGTTGAATGTATCATGCCACTCCTTTCTGACTTAGAATGTTTCTGCTGAAAAATACACCATTAGGCTTTTGAGGTTTCCTTTGTATGTATCTGTCTTCCTTTGTCTTTTCCCTTTTAAGATTTTTTTCTTTATCATTATATTTTGCCATTTTAATTACAATATGTCTTGTTGTGAATCTGCTTTCATTGATTTTGTTGGAGGTTCTCTGTGCTTTCTGGATCTGAATATATATTTCCTTCCCCAGATTAAGGAGATTTTTCAGTTATCATTTCTTCAAATAAATTCTCTGCTCCCTTTTCTCTTCTTCTTCTGGGACTCCTTCAATACAAATGTTATTATTTTTTGATGGAGTCACAGAGTTCCCTAAATCTATCCTCATTTTGCATAATTCTTTTTCTGTCTTTTGTTTAGCTTGATTACTTTACACTACTCTGTCTTCTAGATCATTAATTTGTTCCCCTCCTTCGTCCAGGCTGCTGTTTATTTCAAGGGTGTTTCTCATGTTATTTATTGATCCCTTTACTCTGCTATGTTATTCCTTATCTCCATGTTAATGGTTTCTATGTGTCTTCCAATCTTTTCTCAAGTCCAGTGAGTATCCTTAAGATCATTGCTTTAAATTGCCAATCAGGCATGTTACTTACATCTGATTTGCTTAGATCTATGGGCTTAGCCTTGTCATGTTCTTTCATTTGGGACAAATTCATCTGTCTTCTGATTTTATCTAAGTCTCTGTTCCTGTCTCTGAGTGACACAAAAGTCGACTATGTCTCCTGTTCTGGAGGGTAATGGCTATATGAAGAAGAGTTCCTGTAGTGCCTTGCAGTATAGTGCCCCCTGTTCTCCAGGCCTCAGACTTGCATGAATATCTCCAATGTGTGCCGCATGTCCTCTGCTATTATGTCCTGTCCACTTTATTTTCCAGGCCAGTCATCTGCAGAGGCTCTCTTTACCTGATGTGGGCAGTGTTTGGTCCCTGGCCTGAATGTGGTGGGTTTTAATTATGAACATCCTGGTCTGCCTGTGAAATGAGACTGGTCACTGCCAAAGTTCCCCAAAAATTCTGGGTTAGGAAATGTGGTGCTGGCACTGTTTTGGGCCTGTCTACTGAGGGAGGGATCCCACTGAACTGGGACTGAAACAAGTGTGCCTGGGAGTGTGTGTTTGGGGGGGAGGAGGCAGAGCTTGGTGTAAGTGAGTTAGGTAACCAGTTTCATCATTACACTAATTTCTGCAGGTGGCTCTGTTTATGTGGAGGGGTCATAGAGAAATGGCACCTGCCAATTCCTTTGTTCCTGGAGGGGTCTTTCTGTGAACACTGCTTCTCTGGAACACCTTCTGAGATGAATGAATAACCTCCTCACTGTGGGCCCCATGTGCTCCTCAGATTGTTGTTTCCATACTGTATATCCATGGACCATTTGCTCTGCCTTTTCTCTAAAAGCAGCCCAATGTCTTCAGAGGTCGTCTAGAGCCAAGCATGCTGACCTTTAAAATTCCAACCTTTAAACCCAGCAGGTTGCAAGAACTCATGAAATTCAGGCCCCAGACTGTGTGCCAGTCTATCTCTTGCCCTTCTCCACCACTGCAGCTCCCTCCCAACCATAGCAGCCATGATCTACTTCTCTCCTAAGTCACATCTCCACACTTCCTACCTTCTTTGATGTGGCCTGTTCTTTCCTTTTAGTTGTGGAATTTGTTGAGCCAGTCTTCAGACTGGTTTCTGGAGTATTGAGTATGATCTGGTGGTAATCTAGTTGTATTCATGGGGTGAGGCAAGCCTAAGGTTCTCTTACTCTACCAGCATCTTAACTTCTCTTTCAAAAGAAATCATTCTTGGGACGCCTGAGGGGCTCTGTTAGTTAAGGGTCTAACTTTGGCTCAGGTCATGATCTCACAGCTCATAAGTTTGAGCCACACATTGGGCTCTGTGCTGACAGCTCAGAGCCTGGAGCCTGCTTCAAATTCTGTGTCTCCCTCTCTCTCTGACCCTCCCCCACTCACAGTCTGGGTCCCAAAACTGAATAAATCTTTTAAAAATTTTAAAAAGAAATCATTCTTAATGATTTTTAAGTATAGGTCATGCATATAATAATTCATATAATAAAACAATGTTAAATCAGGTAGTAAACAGCACAAAGCAATGTAGTAAATTTAGACAAAACTCATAAGCATTTACTGTACTAAAGAAAAATTTTATGGCTTAGAATTATGAATTATTATTTCTTTCAACAAAATTATTATACATTATGCTTTTAATAGGTATCTAGCATATACAAAGCACAGAAAATATAACAATGAAGAGGAAATTAGTCCTGTTCTTAATAGCTTAATCTAATGGGGGGACAATTGATTCCCCTGAAATACCCACCAAAGGCAAGAATTATTTAAAGTGAAAAGGGGGTTCACAACAAAGGAACCAATGAATTCTTTCTGAGTGCTTGAGGAAAAGGTTTGACAATGTTCATGGCAGTTGAGCTCAGTGTTTTGATAACTTACTCATGTAAAATACATTGTATGTAATTTATTTTGTGACTCAATAAAGTCAGATATTGAAAGATTAACTTATTAGTTAATATAACCAGTAAGTTAAACTAGCACTATTCATAGATGAAATTACAAAGCAACTTAGTTTTGTCTTTTGTGTCTCTTTAAAATATATTCAGTAGAAATTTTTTTCCCTGTTGCCCAGGATGAAAACTATGATGGTGTCAGGATTTTGTAATGTCATGTCTTCACATTATAAATTAAAATCTTTCATTTCACAAATTTAATTGTCTGACACCATTATATAATGGAAGCTTTGAAATTAGTTTTAAGTATATCTACTATCCCCAGGTAGATAGTCAGGAAGGGATAATTTGATCAGCAAATACCTGCTCTTTGAGTTCTGGCTTCTCTGTTTACTTATTTTCCCTTGACATTTCTATAAATTTTTCTAACATTTTATTATTTGGTATAATGTTTGCTATAGATTTTTCAAGATATCTCTCCCAAATTATATAAAAATATAAAAAATAATATGAATGTATGCATAAGTTTTGGAATGAGTTCTAATTTGCCTTTTATTATTAGTATGAGAGCTTGTCAGGGAAAATGGAATCAAGATGACAGAAGAGGGAGTCAAGGGTGGTCCCAGGAGATGGCGAGTGTATAAGGGAGGAAATAGTGGGACAGTGATTAGTACACTAGGGTGTTTAAAAATAAGTTCATTTAATTTGTTTATTTTGAGAGACAGAGCAAGTAGGGGAGGGGCAGAGAGAAGGAGAGAGAGAGAATCCCTAGCACGCTCCACACTGTCAGCATAAAGCCCAATGTGGGGCTTGAACCCATTAACTATGAGATCATGACCTGAGTTGACACCCAGTTGGAGGCTTAACCAACTGAACCATCCAGGCACCCCAGGACACTAGATTTTGATATTCTCTACCAACTCCTTGGAAGCGATCATCAATGAGGAAGTGGTGCTTTAGAAAGACCTAAATAAATGTTGAATCATATTGTTTCCAGTGTTCTGCTTCTCAAGACTTTGGCCCAGTATAGTTTCCAGCAGGGAGGGTTTGTGGTGGTGCAAAGGTGAGGATGGCACAGGGCCTCATCCCAGAGTCTGAAGAGGAATTCCTGGGTATACATGGCTTACCTGTAGTGTGAAAGGATCTGCAAGTTTCAGCTTAGTCTAGTGATAAAATGCACAAGTTCTGAGAATGGCCTGTGGACACCCAGAAATCTACTTAGAGAAAAAAACTCAGAAAGCATGAGAAAATGGCTAGAATATGCACTTGTTGCTGTATTCCAATATTAACCCTTCAAAATTCTCAGTGGAATTTGCCACATTTGGGAGTTGCCAACCCAGATAATAGGCCAGTTGGAGATTGCAGCAGAAAGCGAATTTGTAAGAAACCATATGTAACCATAGAGATAGAGTGGACATCTTCATAACCAGATGCTCTTTGGAGAGAAGGGAGAAGTGGTATTTTGAAAGCATTCATCTCAGGAGAAAGAATTGCCAAAAAGACTTTCCAATTCATCAGCCGATAGAAAGCTGAACCTTGGATTCTATATCTACTGGCTCTTCAAATGGAAAAATAGCAATTACACTTAAAAAGACCAAATTATTCCAGTTTTGGAAGTATACATTTTCAGACTGTTCAATCAGGTGGAAACTTTTCTTTGCATGTCTGAGTATATCTTGAATGAATCTTTGATAATTACTGTAAGAATAACCCCTACTTATTTCTTTCTTAGAAAAATGTTGAATTTTAGGTATCATTTGAGAAGATTATATTTTTCTATTATAATGTGTTAATGTAGGACAATGATTCTCAAAATTTTTGACTCATGAACCTTTATACTTTTAAAAGTTACTGGGCACCTCAAAGAGCTTTTGTTTATGTGGGTTATTCTATTAAACTTTACCCACTAGAAATTAAAAGTAAGAAAAATTTGTAAGCATTTATTAATTCATTGAAAATAGTAGTAATAAACATTACATGTTAACCTAAATAACATATGTTTGTTTAAAATAATGGCATTTTGAATTGGTGCCTGGGTGGCTCAGTTGGATAAGCTTCTGACTCTTGATTCTGGCTCAGGTCCTGATCTCACTGTTGTGAGATTGAGCTTCCCAATGAGCCTGGAGCATGCTTGAGATTCTCTCTCTCTCTCTCTCTCTCTCTCTCTCTCCCTCTTTCTCTCTCTGCCCCTCCCCCATTTGTGTTCTATCTCTCTCTCAAAAAAATAAATAATTCATTTAATTAGTTAATTAATTAATTGAATTTTGCAAACAAACAGAAATGGTGAGAAGAATGGCGCTGGTTTACATTGGTGCAAATGGCTTTAGTGTCTATCTGAATTTTTATCTTTGTTCCTGAATTCATTTTTCATACCTCATGTACTTTATTTATATATCATACCTCATGCCACCTCTACAAACTCCACTCTACATTTGTAAGAGAATGGCACTGAAACAAACACAAAACATTAGTATCATTATGAAAATAGCCTTTAAGCCACTGAAATAATGTCAACTTGTGATTTATGGTCCATGTTTATGGCTTTCTTGTAGAGATTGCTAGGTACCAAGAACATATATAAGGTAGAGTACATATCCATTGTTCCGAGTCTTCTGGTGTCTCTCTTCTAGACTTTCCTGATCTACAGGTGATGCAGTATGTTAGTGGCGTCTCCTGGCCATGACTCTTCTGGGCTCTACCCTAGCCCAGACTGGTGCCCTGAGTTGTTAGTGCCACAAGATTCAGGTGACTCCCTGCATTGCATAACTTATATCTCGTGTAGTCAGTGGCTGCTTGCCTCCAATCTTGCAGTATTTTGAGTTATTGTTACATGGTGAGAATACTTCAGAAACTCAAATAATCTGTTATTTACCAATACACATATATTCAAGGTTCAAATTTTTGAAATTGCTGGGCTGAGCATTGACTGTTTTATTATGTTGACATAGATATAAGGGCAAATAAAACCATGAGCTTTTATTTTTTTAAAAAAGTGGTTTAGCTTTTTGAAGACTTTCTGCCTTTTTGTGTTTTCAGCCTATACTAAGTTTGGAGGTAACTTTATGAGATTAGTGTTCTCCAAAGCAAAGCTGTCTCTTGTGATAGGAAAATCCTGATTCATATGCTAACACTTGCAGGGGTGGGGTGGAGAGTTGCTTGTTTTTATTCTTATAGAGCCTCAGGGATATTTTGCTCTATATTCCTTTGTGTGCTTGTGAAGTTAATGATATCTGAGAATACCAAAAAGGAAGCTTCTTTTGGATAAAATTTGATGATTTCCCTCATACAAAATTAATTTACGTAAATTTTGACAACTTAGACATCAGCTTCTCCTTTTTTAAATAAGTGTTTAAATTTTAATTCCAGTATAGTTAACATACAGTGTTATATTAGTTTCAGGTGTGCAATATAGTGATTTGACAACGCTATACACGACTCAGTGCTCATCATGATGAATGTACTCTTTAATCTCCTTCCCTTATTTCACCCATCCCCCAACTCACCTCTCTCTGGTAATCATCAGTTTGTTCTCTATAGTTAAGAATCTGTTTTGGCTTTGTCTGTCTCTCTCTCTCTCTTTCTCTCGCCTTTGTTTGTTTTGTTTCTTAAATTCCATATATGAGTGAAACCATATGGAATTTTCTTTTCTGACTATATATATATATAGACTATATATAAAGAGAGACCATATATATAGTCAGAATTATATATATATAAATAACTTGGCTATTATAAATATGTTTCAATAAACATAGGGGTGCAAATATCTTTTCAAATCAGTATTTTTGTATTCTTTAGGTAAATACCTACTAATATAATTACTGGATCATAGGGTAGTTTTATTTGTAATTCTTTGAGGAATCTCCATGCTGCCTTCCACAGTGGCTGCACCAGTTTACATTCCCAACCCAGTGCATGCAGGTTTCTTTTATATCAACTGCTCTTTATGAAGGTTTTAACTCTTCTACTACAGAGAGCAGGTATATAGGATGTGTCAAGTATGATTTAAACCATATAAAATTGCTATCTTTTTCAGATTAAAATGTAGTTCCTCACCCTCCACTCCTAGGGTCTACGGTCTCTCAACATTTCTGGCTAATTTCTTAAAACCCCAAAAAATGTATTAGCACAGACTAAACTGAAGAAATTTATGCTAGTCTTTTTCTCAACCAAAAAAAAAGTCACAGTACTAGAAAGAAATTAAACTTGTTCTAAAGTAGGAAATGAAAGTTTTTGTATCATTGAGTCATTTAGAAAACTGATGAAGTCTGTGACTCTTCTCTCCAGAATAGAAAAATGAACAAATCTACAAAATGTTCCATAAAATTTCACTGAGTTCATGATATTCATCTGTGAACTTTGAAAGGTTTCATGGATCTCAGATAGTTGAAGAAACTTTACAAATGAAAACACATATAAATTTTAATGAAATGGAAATTACCAGCTGTACTAATTTTGATAAATGTTTCAGCCTTTTACATTTAATGATCGTTATCTATTGGTGTAGCCAAAGCTGAAAATTCAAAAAATTATTATTCCAGTCAACATTCATGCAGCCTGCTTCTGAATTAAAATTCTGTCAACTTCACAATGGTGTTTTCTGACTTGTGTCTTTTCAATGCCAAAACTCAGAGAAAAATTCAGTTTGTTGAAAAAAATCAGTAAAATGATGTCATTAAGCTAAAAAGCATTTTGAGTGAGTTTATCGCATTTTATTATAAGTCATCAGATGAGCCATTACTATATTACTCATGAAAGTAAGGCTGATGAAGAGTTTTGTGTTATATCCTTCTGGACCAGCTGTCCAAAAGAAATATAATGAGAGCTAAATCAAATGTATTATTCAGTATTCTACTATATTTAAAGAACGATATTAATTTTAATTTTAATATTATTCAACACAATATATCCAAAATATCATTACTTCAATATGTGATCAATATAAAATAAATGTCCATTATATATATGTGTATATATATGTATATATGTATGCATTTTTTTACTAAGTCTTTGTAGTCTAGTACTTATTTTTTATTTACAATTTATCTCAATTTCAGCTAGCTACCTCTCAAATATTCAATACCCATATGTGGCTCGTGGCTACTGTATTGGACAATGTATATCTGGAGACTGAGCTAAAGTAAGCACAGAGGGTTTTTTTTTCCATTGTAACTCTGTACACAGTCTATATTATTTCATTTTAAAAGCATTTTATTAAGGGGACGCCTGGATGGCTCAGTTGGTGAAGCATCCCACTCTTGGTTTCAGCTCAGGTCAGGATCTCACGGTTTGTGAGTTTGAGCTCCACTTTGGTCTCTGTGCTGACCACACAGAGCCTGCCTAGGATTCTCTTTCTCCCTCTCTCTCTGCCCCTCCTCTGCTCTCTCCATCTTTCAAAATAAATAAACTTTAAAAAAAATAAAAAAATTATTAAGACTAAAATGAATAACATTGGGTTTCTATGTAAATGTCCAGGTTTTAGAAATTTTAAGAGTTAGGAATCCGACAAAGATATTATAGTTTATAGATATTTTTAGTATGCAGTTTGACTCACAAGTCAAAGTGGCAAACCCCTGTCTGTCTCCTAAGGTTAGACAGAAAGGCAGGTGGGGACATGAATCAGGTAAATAATCTTCCAGGTATAATAAGACACTGATAAAGCCCTTTTCTTTGGAGAACAGGTCTCTGTTTTGAGGAGTGTTCTGGTTGTACTTGACATGATTAATTTTCTTCTCCCCCTGCCAGAGCCATGATATTATCTTTCAGGGTCTTCACTGTGAGAACCCACTGAGTTCCTTGAGGCAAAATCTACAAACTTAGGGCCTTAGTGGACCTAAGAGTGGCCACCAGGAGTTCGCTCTTGTACCAGTCTTACTCAGACTCTAACAAAATCTAAAATTCCATTTATTATTATTCTTTATTTTATTTTTTTCATTTTATTTTTTTCTTAAATAGTTTATTGTCAAGTTGGTTTACATATAACACCCAGTGCTCATCCCCACAAGTGCCTTCCCCCATTCCCAACACCCCCCTTCCCCTCTCCCCCACTCCCATCAGCCCTCAGTTTGTTCTCAGCATTCAAGAGACTCTCACGGTTTGCCTCCCTCCCTCTCCCCAACTATTTTTCCCCTTCTTTTCCAGCATGGTCCTCTGTTAACTTCCTCCTAATCCACCTATATGTGCCCCAATGTTCGTAGCAGCACTCTCAACAATAGACAAAACATGGAAAGAAACTTAGTGTCCATCAACGGACGAATGGATCAAAAAGATGTGATTCATCTATACAATGGAATACTACATGACAATGAGAAAGAATGAAATCTGGCCATGTGTAGCAACATAGATGGAACTTGAGGGTGTTATGCTGAGTGAAATAACTCAGGCGAGAAGGACAGATATTATTATATTTAATGTTTATTTATTTTTGAGAGAGAGAGACAGAGCATGAGCAGGGGAGGGAGAGAGATAGACACAGAACCTGAAACAGGCTCCAGACTCCGAGCTGTCAGCACAGAGCCTGATGCGAGACTCAAACTCACAAACTGCAAGATTATGACCTGAGCCATGTCAGACACTCAGCTGAGCCACTCAGGTGCCCCTATCCAAAATTACATTTAAATGTCCTACCTGTTCAATGTTCTTGTGGCTTCTGCTCCTAGTAAGCAGATCACTGCTGTGACTCACAGTTATCTGTTTTGATTCGGGGATGACCAATTTCTCTGTCTTGAGTTATCTGATGAGTCCAAGAAAATTCACTAATTTTTAGTTCAGTTTTTTCTTTCTATAAGGATAAGAGAGACACAACTCAAATGTTTTATGTGTCAGAATTGAAACCATAATTATCAAACTCCCTCTCTATAATGTTCTCAATCAGGTGAGATCTCTCTTATTCTCACACATTACTCCCTCACATTGGTCCCTCTCATGCACAGGCATACGATCACACACATATGCACACTCTTCAAGATGTCTTATATCAATTTTAACACCTCAAAAGTGTATTGGAAGGACCTTTATGGGTATGTGGGAGTATCTGGGAGTAAGGGGTTGAAAGCATCACATATAGTGATTTCCTAAGGCCTTGGAGATTTTAATGCTACTCTAATAAATAGATGTAAACTGTTCTTTTAACAAGCACAGTAAATCAAGCAAGATATATAGTGGACATTATTCTGCAATATTCACACTGAGATGCTTTCTTTGTTAGGCTGAGCAAGACAATAGATTCAGTTTGTATAGGAATCTGTCTGGTCTTCCAAAAGAGACTAGCATAATCTCAATATATCTTAACATTTGGTTCAGGTCTCTATATGTGTCCATCTGTATATATAATACCTTACTTAAGAATGGATTAATTATCAGATTTCAGACATAATATATGAATTCTCACCAGTACCCCACAGACCTGTAAGTTTCTGTGCCGCAAACTTATTATTCATAAGTTAGCCTCAGATCCTGAAAGTTATATAGAAAACTAGTGAATAACTGCCGTATGGTTATGGAAATGTATCTGGGAAGAGGTAAAGAATAAAGAATATACATAGAGTTTAAAATAACATTTATTTTATTTACATGTTTAGCTCTAATGGTTATTAGTGCTGCCAGATGTACACTCCTCATTTGGAAGAGTATACCCCACATCTTAGTGACACTGACAATTTGATCTTGAAAGAAACTGAAGCTCTCACATATTCCAGGAATTTCAATTCCATCTCTAGTAATCATAATGTTGTTAAGAGCATTCAGCAACCACTTTTTGGGGAATGTGGTCTCACTGTTGATGAGATGAAATGTCATGACTAGGCCAAGTTAAAATAAAATTAGAGGACATATTCGCTGGTTTCTCCCAAAATCATCTTTTGAACAAGCATATTCTTGAAAATTGTCAAGGAATTTGGGGATTTCAGCTGCTTTGTAATTGCTATGCCACGGTCAGCTTTACAAAGCATCTTCTTTGTCATTGACTAAAATTCTGCTGAGATTATCCAGCTCATTTGAAATAAAGAAATATTTACAGTTATTGGAAGCATTGACTAACCAAGACTTTTTTTTTTAATATTAAGGATTTAATTACAGACATACTTTGAGGTTTATAATATTTTAATATAAAAGAGGCACCACTGAATAAGATGAATCATTAGTGTCTAGTAGGACTAATGCAAAGAGGAAAAATATCTAATGAATGATGCATTATTACTTTCTCTCCCCTTAGATAAACAAGTGTAATTTGATATACAGTGCTCCAGGAAGTCATTAAGAAATAAACTAAAGCACATCTGTGTGTGTGTGTGTGTGTGTGTGTGTGTGTGTGTTTCTGTACAGAGTGTTATAGAGAAAGACATGTTAGCAGTTTCATCTGTAAATCTCAAAAGCATAACTTAATGGCAAGAAGCAAGAGAAAGTCAAATTGTTTCCTTTGAGTGTATCTTGTATAACTAAACACATCTATTAGTTGAGAGTACATGGCAATATAGTTCACTCTTTGAAAATGAAAAAAAAAGCATAATTTCAGAGCTTTCTCTGAAGAACATTTAAATATTTATGCCATTTTTCCCTTCCCTGCTCTCATTATAGACAGAATGTTTTTAAATTGAAAGGAACTCTATGGTCAGATTTTCTCAATATTTGAGATACAGACAAAGTTTGGAATTTTGAACAATTCTGGTAAAAGGAAACAACTTGATATGCATGTATTTTAAATTATATTAATCATATGAAAATTTCTGAGAAAACCTATCTAAATTATATGAAAAGTATTTGCAAAGTCTGTAATTTAAATAAGTGTTGAATTTGAGAATAGCAAAGAAAACAATCTGCTTTAATATTTCTGTGAATCAATACATTTTCTCCACACATACACTGGCATATGAAAATAAATACTATACCATGCCATTAGAAAAGTTTATTTCTCATTATAAAATTAGATATAATTAGGCTGTACTTTAATAATTTGAATTCAACATTTCATAGTGTATGAACTTTGAACGATCTCCTCAACAACTATGATAGGCCTACATTTGATGGATGGTCAATCAAAATGAATGTTACATTAGGTCTTTTGCAATACTTAGATAAAAGTGAAGCTCATTTTCTAAGATGATTATATATTAGGAAACATTGGATATATATTAGAAAATATATATTTGTAAAAGCTTTAAATATGCTCATTTTTATGGTGAATATAATTCAATAACCTTATTTGAGAATCCATGAAATACAAGTTTTGTAAGTTCTGATGGGTTACCAAGGTTTTTTTTTTAAAGCATTTCTAGAGATTTCAACTTCTGTCCTTAGTAGAATAACTTGTGTTGATACTTTTTGACTTTGGAAAATAGGCAGTTCAGGGCTGTAAACTCTAAGGAAAGGAAAGAAACATGTGAGCCTGTAGCTGATTCAGGCTTTCTGCCTGTAGACTTTTGTTAGAATAGGGCTGAGGAATCAAAAGAGTGTATATATCTCACTGAGTTGAAGATACAGCTATTAAGGATTGGGGATTTAGGAGATATAGAATTTGAGAGGCAGACAATCAGAAAGAAGATAAGCAGAGAAGCACTCCCAATACTCACTGTTTTCCTGAATATTCATGTGCACATATGAAGGGTAAACATTAGGTATGATATTAGGTAAATAATTACAGGTTGCTGTAAGCTGCAAACCCAGCAAAGCATGCATGGTTTGAGCCTCAGTTCATCAGAGTGGAGATAGATTGATGATATTGGAGAGAATCAGGAGGGACTAAAGAAAGAGATTCCTTAGGAATAAGGTCAAGGAGGCCTTAAAATGACCAAGCTGATCTGCAATTATATTGATTTCCTCAGGGCACAAGACTCAATAGAGTTTAGAGAAAGGTGATAACATTCATATGCTTAATAATCTAAGATTCAGTATGCCAAGCAAGAATCCAAATGTACCATAGAGGAAGGCATGTCCCACAATCAGGAAAAATTAGTCATTAGAAACAGATCTAGAAAAAAATGTTTGGAAAATTTTCATTTTTTAATAAAACCTATAGCAAACCATCATAACCAAACTGTAGAAAAACACTGATAAAGAGGAAATACTAAAAGCACATGTTAGGGGGGATATAACAAAAGGGGAAAATAATGACAACCATTCTCAGGAAAAATGCTAGCCAAAAGAAAATTAAATAACGTTCTTAGTATGCTTAAAGAGGAGAAGGGAGGACATCT
Source organism: Crocuta crocuta (assembly GCF_008692635.1). Classification (NCBI taxonomy): domain Eukaryota; kingdom Metazoa; phylum Chordata; class Mammalia; order Carnivora; family Hyaenidae; genus Crocuta; species Crocuta crocuta. The sequence continues at coordinate 3,412,664 of NW_027551579.1, read as the reverse complement.
AAAATCTATGCCTAACATAATAATATTTCAAAAACAAAGACTGAACAGACTTTTCTAACAAAATCAGTTGGTAGCAGGCATGTAATAGAACACATGCTAAAAGGCTATTTACAGGCTGAAAAAAATGATGCCAAATATAAACTTGGATCTCTAGAAAAGTGTGAAAAGCAATGGAAAAAATACATATGTGGGGAAATTAAAAAAGCTTTATCATTTAAACATTTTAATATTAAAATGTGAGTAAAGATATACCATATCATAAGAGAATGATTCTTAGTATGGAAACAAATAGACATCAGAAAAAAGGTTATATTACAATGGACAGTGAAATACATTTTATACTGAAATTAACTCCTCAAGAAGTTAATCCTAAAAATGCATGCATCTAATGGGGGAGCCACAAAATGCATGAATCAAAAACTGATGGAATTAAGAGAAAGAGACAGGGCCACAAACTTGAAGATTTCAACCCTTCTCTCTAAGTAATTGATAAAATGAGTACACAGAAAATCAAGAGAGAGATAGAGAATGAACAACTATCACCCAATGGACCACACTGACATTGTTGAATTTTACTGCAAACTTGTTAATACACACATTCAAGTAAAATGAAACATCCACTGGAAGGATCATAAGTTAGTCATAAAAACAGCTGAAATACTCTTAGTGCTTTTGAAGTTATATATAATGTATTTCTTTTGATTGAGAAGAATTAAATTAGAAAGTAATAATAATGAGATATCTAGGAAAAGAAAAAATATTTGAGGTGAAAATGATATATTCCTCCATAATCCATGGTATAAAGAAAACATCATAAAGAAATTAGAAAATATTTCAAAATGTATGAAATTTTAAATATAATCTAAATTCTGTGAAGCCACTAAGACAGTTTATTGAGGGAAATTTAGACATAGAAATACTTAAATTGGCAAATAATAGCATAATAATAAATAATAACATAGTGAAGGTCTAAAATTAGTGATATAAGTTCCACTTTGGGAAGTTAGAAATAAAAGACCAAACTCAACCCAGAAGAAGTAGAAAACATGGAAGTAACCTAAGTATCCATCAATAGGTGAGTGGATACAGAAAATATGATTTATACATAAATGGGATTTTACTCAGGCATAAAAAAGATGAGATTGTGCCATTTGAGACAACATGGAAGGGCCTAGAGGGTATGTTAAGTGAAATAAGTCAGGCTGAGAAAGACAAACTCTATATGATTTCCCTCTTAAATGGAATCTGAAAAAAAAAAAAAACGAAAAAAAGAATAACCAAACAGGCAAAAAGCAGAATCGGACTATAAATACAGAGATCAAAATGATGGTTGCCAGAGGGAAGGAGAGTGTTGGGGGGATGGGATAAATGGATGAAGGGGAGAGAGAGATACAGGCCTCCAGTTACAGAATGAATAAGTCACAGGAATAAAAAGTAGAGCATAATGAATACCGTCAATGATAAAGTAATAGTGATGTAATGGAACAGAAGGCAAACTATACTCATGAACATAGCATAATGCATAAACGTGTCAGATCACCAAGTTGTACACTTGAAACTAACGTAACGTTGTGTGTCAACTATACTAAAAAAAAAAATAAGTAGAAGAAAGTAATCAATAAAGATGAGAACAAATATTAACAGAATAGAAAACAGGCAACAGGAGAAAATAAAACTAGTAAACACCTGGTTCTTGAAGTTAAGCAAAATTGATAGATCCTTAAATAGATTAAGAAAAACAAAAGAGGGGTACCTGGGTAGCTCAGCCTGTTAAGCATCCAGCTTTTGGTTTCAGCTCAGGTCATGATCCCGTGGTACCTGAGCTTGAGTCCCACATTGGGCTCTGTGCTGACAACTCAGAGCCTGGAACCTGCTTCAGATTCTGTGTTTCCCTCTCTGTCTATTCTTCCCCGGCTCATGATCTGCCTCTCTCTCTCTCTCTCTCTCTCTCTCTCTCTCTCTCTCTCAAAAAAGAAAAATAGGAATGTTATTACTACAGATCCTAATGACATTCAAAGGAAAGAAAGTGATTTTTGTTGCCATACTTGTGACAACTTCTATGAAATGGATGAATTTCCTAAAAACTATAATTTAACAAAGTTGGATACAAAATTTAAATAGTTCTGTATCTATTAGAGAAATGAACTCATCAAAATTCCCACAGTGGTAGCTCCAATCCCACACGGTTTCCCCGGTGAAAAATATGAAATATTTTTACTCAAATTTACTCACTCAATTTACTCACATTTTTACTCAGTCTTATACTGGTTGTCCTAGTCATCGTGAGAAAAAAGTAGATTGCACAGTTGTCTACAGAGAAAATTCTAAGAAATCCATAAGACTTCTTTAACTATCCAATGAATTAAATAACCTTGTTGAAGCACAACCTTAAGACCTAACAATCAAGTGTATTGTATGTGTTCAATAAATGATGCCTACCATGCTTTTTATTCCTATGTTTTAATTGAGCAAATGAAAATAACATCTTATAAGACTGGCTCATGGTTTGTTGAAGGACTGAAATGTAGACTATTATGTGTCAATGATATTCAAATGACATTTAATTACTAATATCATAATTTTAGATTCTCAAAAATGACCAAGTTCTTTAACAATAATAATAAAAAAAATCCATTACGGTTTTTGGTGCTGGAAGGAAAAAAGTATAATATGAAAGTTAACAGATGATGGTGCTCACAACATAGAATACTTAAGGGTAAGAGATATGCAAGACTTCTTCACAAAACTTCTGAAAATTGCTGACAGATACAAAAGGAAAACTAAACAAATGCTGAGATTTATTGTGTTTACAAATTGGAAGGCTCAATATTTTCAAAATGTAATTTAATTAGAGATTGATCTATAGTTTCCAAACAATTCAATCTATAATTCATTCCATCAGGAACGTTTTAGAAATTATCAGGTGATTATAAGAGAATATAGAAAAATTAATGACACAGAGGAGCCAAACCATGTTTAAAAGGATAAACAAAGTTGGAAGTTGGAAGAAAATACTGCTTGATTTCAGTGCTAATAATGAATTTCAGTGCTTGCAAGGAGTAACTGGATGGGATTATCCTCCAACCTTAAGAACTAAAAAACAAAAATAAAAATAAACAAACACACAGTAAAACAAAACAAAAAGTCCCATAAACAAACAAACAGACAAAAAACAGAAAAAGGTTTCTGTCTTCAGATTTTCATTACATTTTTTTTTTTCAAGGATGCTCCATGACCACCATGGAGCACAATGAAGGGCTTGAAATCAGGTCTTAGGTAAAGACCTGATCTGAGATTGAGAGTCTGATATTTAACTGACTGAACCCAGGTGACCCTCATTACATCTTTTTAAATTAAATGTTTTAGGGGCTCCTGGGTGGCTTAGTAGGTTAAGCGTCCGACTTTCACTTAGGTCATGATCTCGCGGTTGTGGGTTCGAGCCCCGCGTCGGGCTCTGTGCTGACTGCCAGCTCAGAGCCTGGAGCCTCTTTCGGTCTGTGACTCCCTCTCTCTCTGGCCGTCCCCTGCTCACGCTGTCTCTTTCTCTCCTAGAAATAAATAAAAAACATAAAAAAAAAAATTAAGTGTTTTATACTGTTTCATGTGCTGTCGTCCCCACTAGACTATAAACACCTTGAAATGCAAAGCCATGTCTAGTACTCTCCCTACACATACTCTGACATTCATAAGATTTATAAATTATCAACTTGAAAGAGAACTTAAAAGACCAAGTTTAGGGGCCCCGTTGACTCAGTCAGTTGAACATCCAACTTTTGGTTTCAGCTCAACCCATGATCTCATAGTTCATGGGATCAAGCCCCAAATTGGCCCCTGTGTTGACAGTGGGAAGTATGCTTGGGATTCTCTCTCTCACTCACTCCCCCCTTCCTCCTCCTGTCCATGCACACTCTCTTTCTCTCTCTCTCAAAGTAAATAAATAAACTTAAAAATACAAACCAAATATAAAGTATACTAATGCTAATGCCATTATATGCTTATGTGAAGTAAAGAGCGTCTTATGAAAGATTGCATTTTGAAGTTTTTCAGACCTGTGTTTGAATTCAGCTCTGCCACTAGGTAAGTGGACCTCCGGAGGCAAATCGTTTATCCTCAATTTTCTTACTATAAAAACAGCTAAAGGAATGCCTAACTCATTGATTTGTTTTGAGAATTCAATAGATTAAAAAGCAAATTACGTTGCATAGTACTGGGCACGAACTATCTGCCCATTAAGGTAAATTCTCAGATTTCTTCTTATAAACTCCATATTTTATCTAGAGAAAATCATGTTATACTAAGTGTTTTGACTTTTCTGTATGCTATCGCTTTTGCATGGAAATTTGAAGGCATGAATGTCATGAAAATTCCCAAGGGGCACCTGAACACACACATTCATTTTCTCTGATAGGCAGTCACTGGTAATTCCTAGACTCAAGCTTTATAATTGCTGCCTTTGAACTCCCAATGGACAGGGTTGATTTAGGACAAAACTCAGGAACGAATAAAAAAGAAACAGGCAATCAAGACAAAGTAATTTCCCTCAAGGGAAAAGAATGAGGGCACCCTAGGAATCTGTAGATATCATTCCAAATCCTGAGAGAGATAAATGACTTTTAGGGAGCAGATGGTTGCAATCAAATAAATGATCACAAGTCTTTACACTGAGTCAAATACCATATCATTGGAGAGAAGATAAAGTACAAGCTTTAGTGAGTTAAGAATCAAGCAAAGACTCACACAGAATATATTAACAAACTTTTTCAATAAAAAAAGATTCACTTTGAGATGGATGCTGCCTTTACATTTTTACTACATGTAGTATTCTCAACTTTTTCCATCAAATGGAAATCATTTCCATATGAACCTAGGTATATTGGAAAACATATAGCGCATACATGTAAATTTTCAACATAGTTATTGATTTTAAGAATTTCTTCTCACTTTTTTCTTTTCTCCATATATACTTGTTTCTTATATCTTATAGTGACAGTCATCTTGACTTTTTTCTTGGACATTACATTAGAAATAAATACATGGATTACAAATATAATTGGCATTTTATTTTTGTAGTTTTATAGTAAATTTTTGTAAATTTGAAATATTATATCATGTCCTTGTTAAGCAAATATTTATTACATGGTTATTAAGGCATCTTTGGGTACCTTCATCCATTCAGATTGCTATAGCAAAATGCCACAGACTGGGTGGCTTATTAACAACAGAAATTTATTTCGCACAGTTCTAGAAGTTAAAAATCAAAGATCAGTGTTCCAGCATGGTCATATTCTTGTGAAAACCCTCTTCTGGGTTACAGACTGCGGACATGAATACATCCTCATATGGTGGAAAGAACTAGGAAGCTCTGTGGTGTGTCTTTTGTAAGGACACTAATACCATTTATGAGGGCTCAATCCTCATGAACTAAGCACCTCTCAAAAGTCCCATCTTCTAGTACTACCACATTCGACATTAAGGTTACAATTTGGGGAGGACACAGACATTCAGATCATATCACTAGGCTAGGCTCTGAGGTTATAATATTAATATGGCTGTAATTATAACATAATATACATAATCAAATATATTCAAAGTACTGCCAGTATAAAGAAGGAATGATTGGCATAATCATTGTTCTCTGTTAGGATTATCTTACCCTATCAGAACACAGAGTAGAGACGTCTAAACTAGTTGTAGCAAGGTTTGTGTAAGGGATTGGTCAATGAGATGGAAGAAGTCTAATGTAAATATAGTTATAAAGGGTAAGTAGGAGCCAGATTTGGCAGGGAGAAGTGGGTAGGATGAAGATATTCAAAATTGAATGATTAAAGAACATAGTATATACATTATTAGAAACTAAAGAGAACATTTAAAAAGTATTTAGAAAGTACAAAAAAACCCCTCAGTTTATTTGTGGGGGAGACAGAAAGAGATATGCTGGAAAGGGGGCCATCTCAAAAGAAAAGAAGAAGACATAAGTAGGGAGTAGATAATGATATCATGATGGTGGTAAGGATTTCATTCTAAAAAATGAAACCACCAAATATTTTTAAGCAGAGAATTAAGTTGGCTAGGTTAGGACTGAAAAAGTACCAGTCTGACTGCATTGTCAAAATTGATTTCAAAAATGTCAAGACTGGAATCATAAATATGATCTGGAAGAATTTCCATTCACTCATCTGTAAACTGAATAAATCTTGGGACTATTTTGTGACTCTACCTGGATCCGATGTAGCACTCAAAGACATACCAGAGTGGAATTAAAAATAATCACCAGGCAATTTTAAGTATTTCCAATAGTTTCTAAGAACATACCAGCAGCTTGTATGATAAAGTTAAATTTACAACAAAGAACACAATTTCTCAAATCCGCTTTCCCTCTTTCTTAGTATCTCATATGTTTCTCAGTTATTCTCAGTTTCTTTCTTTAACAACACACCCAAGTTACTAAAACATGGTTTCTAAACTTGCTCTAGAAAGGCTCTTCAGCTCTTTCCTCCTTTTAAAAACCATATCTGTCTTAAAGATAGAAAAAGACCTTTTAGCCACTTCTGTTGTAACTTAAGCTAGACTCTAAACCTTAAGGAATCTCTACTCCTAGCTTTACCTATTATCTGGATCTGTGAAATAAAGTCTAAAATTATATTAAGTAAAATATAATTTATTCCATTTTGCATTCATCCCGTGAAAATGTATTCAGCATAGCTCCATGCTGGAAATAGTTAAAATCCAGGGAGAGATAATGATAGTGATAAAATTAAGTATGGATTTAACAGATAAATAGAAAATCACCAGGAAATGGTGGTAAGGAATAAGGAGAGGGGAAAATTTTTTAAACTTCAAAGTTATATGGTTTGCTAAGTAAATAGATGTTTATGCTATTCAAAATTTAAAACTTAGGACTAGTCATAAGTTGGTGTGAGAATAAAAATTTCCATTTTTGACACTTGGTACAAATAGAGATACTCAGTAAACATGCAATTTGATGTATGTTTCTAAATTTCATACAGACTTGGTTATCATTAAATTTGGGTTGTAAATTAACACAGTGGAAAGGGAGTAATAGAGATTGAGGGGAAAAAAAAGGTCAATGATTACTACAAATTAGGACCTCATTTATAGAAGTCAAGGACAGAGATCAATTTAAGATAGAGGAAATGGTTCTCTTGGAGGCCCAAGGCATGGGGGGAACAAACTTATATTCAAAAATGCCTTCTGAGACAAATACCATATGTTTGCATGTATAGAAAGATTAGGAGGAACTTAACGGAGGACCATGGGGGAGAAGAAGGGGGGAAATAGTGGGGGAGAGAGAGAGAGGCAAACCATGAGAGACTCTTGAATGCTGAGAACAAACTGAGGACTGATGGGTGTGTTGGGGGGAGGGGGGAGATGGGCTGGAGGAGGGCACTTGTGGGGATGAGCACTGGGTGTTATATGGAAACCAACTTGACAATTAACTATTTGTAAAAAAAAAAATGCCTTCTACATCTCTCAGAGAAGTTAATTTCTTTGATGAGAATCACTTTCAGTTGAGTGGCAAGCATTGATAGACATATTCACAAAGCTTCAAGGGAAATGGGAAGAAAGGAAGTAGCATACTTAGTATAAAAAACCTTTAGGGAGTATACTCGTGAAGGTGAAAAGAAGAGAATATTATAGACAAGTACATGCTTTTTTTGATGCAGAAACTCCTTTGTGCCTGATTCAATACTGCTGGCTTTTCTGTTAATATGGACTCTGCATACATGTGTAGCTTGGATTTCTTAATTATTGAATCTCTATGATAATCACCATTGTCAACGTTCTGAGAGATGGTGAGCATTCTTGACACGTTTAATATGTGGGACACATTGGCATTTGATGAAATAGAGTACTTGTCAAAAGCTGTTGCCAAATTAAAGGGTTGGCTTTATTGACTATCTTGAGTTCGTGAGACCCTACTGTAGTCCTAATCTCCCCTTTTCCTAAATTATCCCAGATTGTTGGTGTCTTTACCTTAGAATCAAAACTGACCTCTTTCTTCCAAACTATACATTCAGTCAATCAGGAAATCCTTGGTTCTGCTTCAACATAAACCTAGCATCTGACAAGTTTTCTTACATAATCATCTCCCACTTGGATTTTTGGAACAAGTTCCAAATTTATATCACTAATTATGTTCTTGCTGCCATACAGTCTATTCTTAACGTAGCAACAGGAGTGGGTTTTTTTCTTTTAATTAAGCCAGTGTCTAGCAAACAAAAGATAATTACAAGCAGCTCTTACTGAGAAAAACTTGAGCCAAGAACAATAGCAGGAATGTGGGGTCCTTGCTGCCCAGTGCATTATAAAAAGTGCATTGTAATCTAATATGGATGGACATAAGTCGTAGGCAGAGCAATGAGGCTTTTAATGGAAGTGCTTCCAATGGCTGGACCGGAGACTGAGATAAAGTAGTTAAAAGGCACGGAAAATCCTGGGCTCTGACCCTATTCTTCCTATGACAGGTGTAGAAGCCCAATTTCTGGAGTGATGAGAGACTAGTGATGCGGGCCCATAGCTGCAGCTGTGTGAGGACATGATTTGCCACCTCAGCACTAATGGTTGGAAAGAAGAGGAGGGCCTTTTGAGCCAAGTCTTGCTGGGATTATTATTATTTTTTTAACCATGAGGCTATAGCCGGTCTCCACGGAGCCCTCTAAGAAGCCGGCTCTTTTTCTGGGAGGTGAGCCTGCAGGATATCATTCTTAGACAAATTAACCCTTACCCTGTGCCAGATAATGTCACTCTCCTACTCAGTATTTTCCAATGGCTACTCACCTCACTTGGGGTAAAATTCAAAATCATTATCACGGCAAGTGAGGCCCCACATGAACCCGTCCCCTGTTCTGTCCCTGATTCAATTTTCTATCATTCTCCTCTTTATCATTGCCCTTTATACACGCTGGTCTTTCTTCTGTTTCTTTTTTTTTTTTTTTAAATAGTTTATTGTCAAATTAGTTTCCACATAACACTCAGTGCTCATCCCCATAAGTGTCCTCCTCCATGCCCATCCCCCCTCCCCCCCACATCCATCAGTCCTCAGTTTTTGTCAGCATTCAAGAGTCTCTCATGGTTTGCTTCTCTCCCTTTCCCCCACCATTTCTGCCCTTCTTCTCCCCCTTGTTCCTCCGTCAAGTTCCTCCTAATCCTCCTATACGTGCAAACATATGATATTTGTCCTTCTCTGCCTGACTTATTTCGCTCAGCATAACCCCCTCAAGGTCCATCCATGTTGCTCCACATGGCCAGATTTCATTGTTTCTCATTGCCATGTAGTCTTCCATGGTATAGATAAACCACATCTTCTTGATCCATTCATCTGTTGATGGACACTTAGGCTCTTTCCATGTTTTAGCTATTGTGGAGAGTGCTGCTATGAACATTGGGGTACATGTGCTCCTATGCATCAGCATTTCTGTATCCCTTGGGTAAATTCCTAGCAGTGGTATGGCTGGGTCATAGGGGAGTTCTATTGTTAGTTTCCTGAGGAACCTCCACACTGTTTTCCAGATGGGCTGTACCAGTTTACATTCCCACCAACAGTGGAGGAGGGTGCCCGTTTCTCCACATCCTCGCCAGCATCTAGAGGTCTCTGATTTGCTCATTTTAGCCACTCTGACTGGTGTGAGGTGGTATCTCAGTGTGGTTTTGATTTGTATTTCCCTGATGAGGAGGGATGCTGAACATCGTTTCATGTGTCTGTTGGCCAGCTGGATGTCCTCTTTGGAGAAGTGTCTGTTCATATCTCCTGCCCATTTCTTCACTGGGTTGTTTGTGTTTCGGGCGTGTAGTTCTTTCTTCTGTTTCTTGTACATGGCTTTGGATGGATGTTTTTAGTGTCATTGCAATCTCTTGCCATCACAACATTGGGGATTGGTGTCTACCAATGCTTTGGCACATTTTCAGCCATTATGCCCTCTATTGGTCTAAATGTGATTTTTCTTTAGTTTGTTGATATAGTGGATCGTGTTAATTTATTTTCAATCGTTTAAATCTGCATCCTTTTAAATTTTGCCATTTGTGGACATGTGGTGTCTCATTGTCATTTTAATTTAAATTTCTCTGTAACTAATGATAAGATGTTTTCATGTATTTGCTACTAGTATATTTACATTTTCAAAGTGTCTTTCAAATCTTTTATCAATTTAAAAAGTTTATTATATTGTTATATGTTATATATATAAAGTTTATTTTTGAGAGAGAGAGAAGAGAGGAGGGGCAAGGAGAAAGGGAGAGAGAGGATCCCAAGCAGGTTCCGTGCTGTCAGTGCAGAGCCCGATTTAGGGCTCAAACCCACAAACAATGAGATTATGACCTGAGCTGAGATCAGAAGTAAGATGTTTAACCAACTGAGCCACTCAGCCTCTTCTCCATATTTTCTTTTAGAAGTTTTATACATTCAACAACTACATTTAGGTCTTATGTCAATAATTTTTCTATGTGGTTAAAAGTGAGAGCTAAGGATTATCATTTTCTTTGTGGCATATGAATATCCAAAAGCTACAACACAGTTTATCAAAAACTTTATCCTTTCTCCATTTAATTCCTTGGGATCTCTGTCAAAACTGAGATAATTTGACAATTTGAATGTGTCCATTTCTGGACTCAGTTTGGTACCATTTATCTATGTATGCATTTTTATGCTAATTCCATACTTGCTGATTATAGTAACTTTAAAATACTTCCTGAAGTAAGTAGTGATGGTGTTCTAAATTTTATTTTCTTATTCTAATTTGTTTTTGCTATTTTAGGTCTTTTGAATTTCCATACTAATTTTAAAATCAACTTATTTATTTCTACTGAAAGCAATCTGAGATTTTGACCATCATTGCATTAAATTTGTAGTTCAATTTGTGTAAGAATAGACATCTTAACAACATAGAGTTTCCGGATCCATAAGGGGATAGATCTCTCCACTTATATTGTTCTTCTTTAATCTCCCTGTGCAATGTCTATAGCTTTCAGTATACAGATCTTGTGTACCTCCTGACAAATATAGCTGTATTTGTTTTGTACTTGTTCATGCTATTTAAATGGCGTGTTTTAGATATTAATTTTATATTTCCTTTTTTAGTGTATAGAAAACCAACTGTTTCTGTATATTGATCTTGTATTTTGCAAACTTGCAAAAGTCACTTATTACTTTTAGTAGCCTTTTTATAGATTTCTTCAAATTTTCTACAGATAGGATCTATGAATAAAGATAGTTTTAAGTTTCTTCCCTCAATCTCTATGGACTCATGACTATTGTGATCGGCACACCTGTATCCATCTGGCTAAAATTATTGGTGCACAAATGGATATGTATCTTTAAATCAGGCACTTCATATGTTTTACAAGATTGTATTATTACACACAGAACAGGAAGGGCTCTTTTTCAGTTCTGGAGCATGTAAAGATATATATAGCTACGTTTCTTGGTCGTAAGTCCATGTGCATGGAGAAATTTAGGGAATAGAAATGAGAGTTGAAGAGAAAATATTCTGAGAGCATGCATGTGAGTTTCTGGATATAGCTAGATCCACCCTCTGGCTACTCTTATCATTTTAGTACAGAAGACAATATATTCCTCTTCCTTTTAGTTTTTGTTCAACTTAGTTTAATTTGGTTTTACATCATTTGCAAGTGAAATGATCTTGAATAATACAATAACGATGAATTGCAAGGATTATAACACTTGTAGATGTAATATGAATGCCAAATATAACACAAAGGCTGGGAGAGAGAGAATGGAAGTACACTTACTGATTGACAGTCCCAAAGGTGAATGCATATTTATACTTTGGCGCCAAACAGCCACTCATTACAAAGGGGTTTTGTTCTGGGTGAGGCTAAATATATATACATATATTCCATGTAACTCTAGTCATTAAATAATTGGAAAACAAATGCAAGTGTAGAAATGAAAGCAATATAGTTCCTAAAAAGAACAATTACAGTAGAAATTCTGTCGAAATATAGCAAAAATAAAGACACATGGACACTCAAATACACACATAATGAAGAATCATTGTGGAATAGATGGAGAAAAAGCATTAAAAAGATCCAATACCCATTCATGTAAACTAGGAACAGAAAGAAACTTGTTCAATTTGATAAATAATCTCTATCAAGAGCTAATAATCTCTATTTAGAGCTATCTCTGTGTTAGCTATAACTAACATCGTACTTAATGGTGAGAAATTCTAAGTTTTCCAACTAAGATCAAGTACAAGACAAAGATGTCCCTCTACATTACTTTTCAACATTGTACCGGGTGTTCTAACTAATGCAATAAGAAATGAAAAGGAAGTAAGAAGCATAAAGATAAAGCATAAAGCATAAAATGACAACATAAAACTGTCTTTGCAGATGACATGATCATCTGCAGAAAATCTGAAAGAACTGACCAAAACCACCAACTCCTGGAACTAATAATTATAGCAAGATTTCCAGATACACGGTTAATACACATAAGTTAATTGTTTTCCTGTATCATTGAATATATAATTATACATATACATATATATGTATATATATATATACATATACTTATAAGTACATACACTTTCCTATATACTTGAATGAATAAGTGGGATTTGGAATTAAAGCACAATAACATTGGGGCCCCTGGGTGGCTTAGTTGGTTAAGCATTCGACTTCAGGTCAGGTCATGATCTCATGGTTCATGAGTTCAAGCCCCACATCAGGCTCTGCACTGACAGCTCAGAGCCTGGAGCCTTGCTACGGATCTGTCTCCCCCTCTCTCTGTCCCTCCTTGCTCATGCTCTGTCTCTCTCAAAAATAAATAAACATTAAAAAAGAATTTTAAAAAATAAAGCATAATAACATTACGTTAGCACTCCCAAAATGAAGTGCCTAATTATGTATCTAACAACATACGTATAGGATATTTATGAGGAAAACTATAAAGCTTTTATGAATGGAATAAAAGAGTAACTAAAATAGAGAAATGTCCCATATCTATGGATAGGAAGATGCAATATTGTCAACATGTGAGCTCCTCCCAAATTGACCTGTATATTCATACAATCTCAATCAAAATCCCTGTATGATATTTTGAGGATGTCAGTGAATCAATTCTTATGTTTATATGCAGAGGGAAAAGACCCAGAAGAGCCAAGAGAATTTTGAAGAACAACAATTAGAGAACTAACACTACCTGACTTCAAAACTTACTATAAGCCTACAGTAATCAATACAGTGTGGGACTGGTGAAAGAATATACAATTATATCAGTGGAATAGAAGAAAGAGTCCAGAAAAAGACCCATATAAATATAGTTAACTGATCTTTGTCAAAGGAGCAAAGCCAATACAAGGAACAAAGACAGTCTTTTCAACAAAAGGTACAGGGACAATTTGACATCCACATGCAAAATAATATAGACACAGACATTATATTTCATAAAAACTAATTCAATATGAATCATAAAACTAAATGTAAATGATAAAACTATAAAACTTCAAGAATACAACATAGGAGAAAACCTAGATGACCTTGGCTATGGTGTTGTCTTTTTAGGTACAACACAAAAGGCATGATCCATGGAAGAATCGGCAAGCTGGACACAATTAAAAAGAAAATCCTCATCTGTGTGAAAGACAATGTAAAAAGAAGACAAACCACAGACTAAGAAAAAGTATTTGTAAGGGTACATCTCATAAAGGAATATTTTCTAAATTATATAACAAACTCTTAAAACTCAACAGTAAGAAGACAAACAATGGCCCAAGAATGGAACAAAGACATGAACAGACACCTAACTGAAGAGTATATACAGATGGCAAATAAGTGTATGAAATGATGCTCCACATTATGTGTCATGAGAAAAATACAAATTAAAACAACAATGAGAAACCATTATAGACCTATTAGAATGATGAAAATCTGGGACACTGACAACACAAAATGCTGGGGAACATGTGGGGCAACAGGAACCCTCATTCACTGCTGGTGGAAATGGAAAATCGTACAGCTACTTTGGAAGGTAGTTTGATGTTTTCTTATAAAACTAGAGTACTCCTACCACATGACTCTGAAGTCCTGTTACTTGGTATTTATTCCAAGGAGCTGAAAACTTATGTCCATAGAAATACCTATACACAGATGTGTATCAAAGCTTTCTTCATAAATGCCAAAACTTGGAAGCAACCAAGAGGTCTTTTAGTAGGTGAATAGATAAATGAACTTTGATGCATCCAGACAATAGAATATTTTCCATTGCTAAAAATAAATGAATTTTCAAGCCATTAAAAGACATGGAGGAAGCTTAAGTGCATACTACTAAGTGAAAGATACCAATCTGAGAAGGTTACATGCCATATGTTTCCAACTATTAAAGGCAAAACTAATGAAGACAGTAAAAAAGATCACAGGTTTTCAGGGTTGGTGAGAGTAGGAATGAATGGGTGGAGCACAGAAGATTTTTCAGGGCAGTGAAAAACTCTTATGATACTATAATGATGGGTTCATGTCATTATATATTTGTCTAAACCCATAGAATGTACGAAACCAAGAATGAATTTTAAGGTAAACTACAGCCTTATGGCACCTGGGTGGCTCAGTTAGTTAAAGTTAAGTGACTGACTTTAGCATAAATCATGATCTCATGGTCCATGAGTTTGAGCCCCACATCAAGCTCTGTGCTGATAGCTCAGAGCCCGGAGCTGCTTCAGATTCTGTCTCCTGCTCTCTATACCCCTCCCCTGTCCCCTGTTCATACTCTGTCTTTATTTTTCTCTCAAAAATAAATAAACATTAAAAAATAATTAAAAAAAATAAACTACAGTCTTTTGTAATTATCATAGGCCAACATAGGTTCTCCAATTATAAGAAATGGACCATTATGGTGGGATGTTGATAGTGGAAGAGGCTGTACATGTGTGGGAGTGAGGGCATATGGAAATCACTATTTTTCTCTCAATTTTGCTAAACTGCTACCACCCAAAAATAGTCTACAAAAAAATAAATTGAAAGTAGACTATCTGGATAGTCTAATAAATATATGCCAAACAGGTGTTAATGGATTCCAGCCAAAATGTCCGAGATATAGATTATTTTAGAAAGAAATAATTTAGTTAACTTCCAAATAACATGCTATGTAGGTAGCATAATAATTTTTCAGGCAATGGAAGACTTTATATATTAATTTTCTCAATTTATTTGAAGAATATAGTATTGCTTTAAAAATAAAACACACAGAGACCTCGTTTACAGAATATAAAGTGTTTTTCCCAAGGTCTTGTTCCTCTTAGCAAATTTCTGTATTTGTTTCCATCTGCACAGTATCCCATAGAATTTGTGATAAAGAAGGTATGAAGTAATTAATTTATTTCTCTGGCATCTGTTTATTTCCTACTTCATCCTACAATCAGGTACTGTAGTTGTCCTGATTTAATATCAAATTCTCTATTGAGAGGATTTTACTAACTTTTTAGATGACGCTTGTTGCTCTGAATGAATTCCTCTCATTAGAATGGAAGGAAAGAGAAAATATATGTATGCTGAGCACCTAGTCTTTTCATTTGCAAGTTTGCCTTATTCGGGGGGTAGTGAATGTGTTGAAATGTTGGGGTTTAGATGTGAGTTATAGCCTATTAAAAACCATATTTTGCTACTGGACTATATTTTGTCATGATGTGCTTTTTACATATATTAGTTGGAAGACTAATTAGTTGGAAGACTGTGCCATAAAGAACTGTGTTTTGGGCTCCATGTCAAAGCAGGTCTAAAGAAATCTGATGAAAAGGGAAAGAAATGAATATGTCCCATGTATATTAGTTGGCTATTGAGAGCCACTTTTTAAAAATATCTATCTAAATAATTATTGATGTGGCAAAATTCTTATTTCTGACTTTGATTCAATTGCTGTTAGAGAAGTGATCTTGGGAACATTATCTCACCGTAACGTGAAAATGTTAACATTATTTGTGACAGTATTAGTAAAGAAAATTAATGCTGTTAATGTTCTGTGTGTTGTTAAATTGTAAGAAATTTCTATTTAAAATTAAAAATTGACAAGTTATTCATTATGCAAACTAATAGTAACAATAGTGCTTCATATATATTCACAAAGAGTAACTGCTCAGTGTGGTCCAATTTTCCTCTCAGTCAGCTTTTCATCCTGACATTTTGTTTTAAAATGGAGCAACATGTTTTTCTTTTAATTTTCTCTTGCATGAATAAGTTCAAGGCAATCAGTCTATAATTATCCATTCACAAACAATAGCTAATTGATTTTTGTAAGTTTCTACTCTATCATCTACCTGCAGAGAAAATTAAACACACATCAAGAAAATCATGTGTTCACTTTCAGTATAGTGTAGGTTTCATTTTACCTTTGGATATGTTGATTTGAATTTTCCTTTGACAGTTGGATTCAGAGTTTGTTGGCATCTAAGCTAAGATGTTTACAAATGAGGAAAAAATTAATGTAATAGTCCTATATCTTGAGGCAAAGCAAAATATGTTTGATGCAGTAAATACTACAATGCTATATATCAAAAACCCAAAATATATTAGTTGCTGATTTCTATAGAAGATACCTGTCAATTCTTAATTTACAATACTTGGCAATAAAGAGGTCAAGTGAGGATTTTTCTGGAAAAAGTGGCAAAGCTACAAAAACGTCCTGTCGTTGCCAGAGATGGTTCAAAGAATTAAGAGAAATTAATTAAGAGAAATTAATTCATGACAAATGAAACATTATAGGGTAGCTTTGTGCTCTTGGGTGCACATGGGCTATCCAATAAAATAGCCCCATGTGGTTATTTAAACTTTAAATAAGTCATAATAAAATAAAAATTCAGTTCCTCAGTTGCTATAGCCACATTTTAAGGGATCACACCCATATGTGATAGTAGTTATGCTATTGGCAAGCACAGAGAATGTTTCTATCATCTTAGAAGTTCTACTGGACAGACCAGAGATAGACCTACAGATGGGGATGTCCAACAGCTGGGAATGTGGATTTGAAAGTGAAAAGTGGGATTCTATATAGAATAACTAATTTTATGGCCACCCATATAAGAGTAAGAGTTGGAACCATGAAATAGATAAGATTGCTAGGAAAGGTAAGGCACAACCATTTCAGGAGCAGGAAGGAAGGATAATAAAACAGAATGTTGACTTAGAAAGGAAGATTTATACATCAAAGTCTTGAGTAACTGGACCAGGACTTTTAGAATCATCCTGAAATTACTCATTTCCCAAAATTTGTGCAATGTGCAATGTCACACTGAAGAGCAGAGACATTCCTCAAAGTAGACAGATTTTAAAATCTCATCCTTTGGAGGGACCGTCACCACCTTTCCTTTTGGAAAATTTGCTTCTCTCTCTCTCTCTCTCTTTTTTTCTTTTGCCTATTTTATAGTCTGTAGCAAACTGAGTCCCCAAACATATGATGTCTCTTTCTTTCAATGCTAATGAAAGAGGCAAATCTTTCTTTTGGGCAACTTTAAGGAAGTTTTATATCTCTGACAGATATAATGAAAAATGCAAATAAGTACTTTAAAAATGAAATATGTTACATAGTATCATTTGCTAGTCCCAAGGCTTTATCAACTGACTTAGCGTCTGTATTAGCGGATCATTCTGTCCCACAATTGGACTCATGATACTTATGTGTTTCTTCCCCTCCCCCAGGTGATAGGACAGTCACATCTTCAGCCTTGCTTGAGGAAGCCACTTTAGAAGTCCCTGTTTATACTCTTAGTAATTATTGATGTTGTCAGACATTTAAAATTGTATGTACCTCATTGGTGTGAAATGGGATTTTATTTTAATTTGCATTTCCCTGAATATTAGAAAGTTTGAGCCTCTTTCCATCTGGTATCAGCCACTTAGCTTGTTTTTCCGTGAAATGGCCTGTTCCTCTAGTGAATTATTTTTCTTTGTTTTCAATAAGAATGCCTCTATTTAAATGCATTTATTAAAATCCTTAATGTACTCTATTGTTTATTTTTGTTTTCAATATTACCGCTTTTTTCCATTGCTTGTCTTTTACGTCTCCTTATGGTATCTATCTGTGAACCTTGGTTTTACATTTTAATATAATCAGATTGATTGAACTTTACTTTTATAGTTTATACATTTTGTACATGCATACATCCTACCCACCCAAGGCTAATGACATGTTCTCTGACACTTTCTCTTAAAAGGTATAAAACATTGCTTTAATTTATATACATATTCTAAATTGATTTTATATTTCCTATTGTAGGAGACAATTAAAAAATGAATAATCAATTGCTTACAACCAGTTATTGATGAGTTCCTCATTTTAGTGCTATTCTGTACAGACCCTTCTGTCATTTTTCAGGGTTCCATATATGGGTGGTTCTGGGTGGCCTCCTCTCTCTGTTTCATTAGTCTCTTTGTCCCACTGTGTCAATACCATAGTGTCTTAATTACTATTGCTTGACATTAGATCTTGATATTTCATGGGAAAAATATATCTGTTCCTTCTTCAAAATTCTCATCTTGCTGCTGGTCCAGGAAGCTGCTTAGATTATTTCTGAGCTGAATAAGCACTTTTATTTAATGTCACTGTCAATATTGTATCTATCTTTATGGCCCGCAGCATTCTCCCATTCTGAGTTTACTATGCAGTCTTGACCTCACAAAAAGCTTGAGTGTCTCAGTGTTGATCTTGTTCCTATGTGTGGTTCACTCGCCTGTGGTTATGGTGTCGAACACATATGGTGCTCCAACTTAAGCTTGGAAATGGGAGCATGCAGAAGGCCGGTAATTATCAGCAAGGAAGGGAGCTGTGCAGATAACCCAGATGAGTCTTCAACACATCTCTACTGCTTCTGGTATCACTGCAGTTACAATTTAAAGCATTTCCTATTGATATTAGCGTCAATCATTAGGGTCAATTATTATGGGCCATCTTGTGTCTGTCTTCTAAGCCAGCTCCCAGATTCATAATTTGGTATCCACCAACTTGTGAAATAGGCATTATCTTATTATGTTACGTCTTTGCATGCAGTTCATAGACTGCATGATACTAAGAGTGAGTCAGTTCTATGGCTCCACCTCCTCCCTCCTCCCCTTTCTTACAAATCTTATGTGTACCTGTGTCAGGAGCAATGAGGTGATCTAGAAATACTCTCTGATCTAGAATATGACACTTAACTTGCACATTCCTATAGACTAAAGGTTTGTGTCCTTCCACCTACAAATAATCATTATGAATCCATAATAACACCATACATTTTACAGCATAAAAAAGCCCCTTAATAATTCTATGCTTACTTGGTAAATTAACTATAATCTCGTGCATTTAAAAAGGAATTTAAAAATCACTCCTTTAGTATGTTATACAAATATCAAAATTCCATTTTCTGGCACCATAGAGTTAGATTATAATTTTCTTATTTAGTCTTTAAGGTGAACAGGCTGTATTCATAAGCTAAATGTCAGGGGGTAATATAATAGAAAAAAATACGTGTAAAGTTTTGGGAGATCATAGTGGTCAAAATTCTTACCTTATTAATTTTTATTTTTTTTACAACCACAGTATCAAAAAAGTGGTTAAGTGTGGGGTACAAATTTGAAGATAACCTTTATAAACCCCACATACCTCTATTTATACATTTATATTATTGAATTTGTACACAGACCCAGAGACCATTAGCCACTATTTTATATCAAAGTAATTGCACTTCTCTAAATAGAACAGGCCACTTTAATAGCAAAATCTATTTAATTCTGATGGCTTTACCATACTTTAGGGAAATGAATCAAATATAATAATATTTAAAAATAGAGAATCACTATGCAAAATAACATTGTAAGCCTGAAATTATTCAACATTGCACACATGGTCTAGGTAATTCCATTTATGCTCCTAATTAACATCTAGTCTTAATTTAATTGGTGTGCTTTCTTCTTGTTATAGTTCATTTGTTATTTTTAAGAATATATTTACTGGGAACACACGATATGTCAGACTGTACTAAGCACTCATGGAAATTATAATTTGGTGAGGGAGTAAAAATAATAAATTAGGCAAGAAATGAACATATAATTGCCAATGTGAACAGTACTAGCAG
The DNA here is from genome assembly GCF_008692635.1 of Crocuta crocuta. Lineage (NCBI taxonomy): Eukaryota > Metazoa > Chordata > Mammalia > Carnivora > Hyaenidae > Crocuta > Crocuta crocuta. The sequence goes on along the minus strand of NW_027551579.1, from coordinate 3,392,583 downwards.
CAAAAACAGCCTCTGAAGACATTGGAGAGCTTATCCTGAATACAAAATCTAAAGAAAGTAGGTTAAAAGTTGAAGAAGGTGGAAGACAGAGTGATCAGGGACCTCTAAGCCACAGCAGGTTCTGGAACTTTACCCTGAGTGTTTGGAAGTCATGGAAGGGTTTGAAGGTTGAGGCAATACTGCATTGGTGAAATCTGAAGTCATTGGAAACAGCAAAAGCAACAACTAAACCTGAATCCAGCTGACCTACTTATGAGATTGATTAAACCCACAGTAATGTGCTGAGACAGAAAGACTTGTGCTCATAAGATACAAGCATATATTATGTGCCCATAAGATATGGCATAAGTGGCAACTATCTAAAAAGGGTGGGAAAATAACCATGCGTAATGCATTCAAGGTTCTGGAGGAAAAGTTAGGAAATATATGAAAATAAAATAAAGAAGTTAACTTATAAGCAAGCAGTGGAGATAAAATGAAATAAAAGAAATAGTCAAAATAGTCCACAGAAAGGGATATAAAGAAATAAAATCAAACAAAGAACATATGGGAGAAACAGAAAACAAGATGTATCTTTTTAAAAAAAATTAATTTAATTTATTTTTTTAAATTTACATCCAAGTTAGTTAGCATATAGTGCAACAATGATTTCAGGAGTAGATTCCTTAATGCCCGTTACCTATTTAGCCCATCCCCCTCCCCCAACCCTCTGTTTGTTTTCTTTATTTAAGAGTCTCTTATGTTTTTGTCTCCCTCCCTGTTTTTATATTATTTTTGCTTCCCTTTCCTTAGGTTTATCTGTTTTGTATCTTGAAGTCCTCATATGAGTGAAGTCATATGATATTTGTCTTTCTCTGACTGACTAGTTTCACTTAGCATAATACCCTCTTGTTCTATCTAACCATACCCATCATTGCCTTAAGCTAGACTAAACAAAATGCTCCAACTAAAAAAGTAGAAGCTGTTACATTGAACTTTAAAAAAAGACCAAATTTCATGCTGTCTCTCTATAAGAAACTTCCATTAAATATAAAAACATGGGTAAGTTAAAGTTAAAGATTTGATAGACAAACACGTAACAAAAGAAATCTGGAGTAGGTGTGCTAATTTCCAGTAAAGCAGACTCCAGAGCCAGGAGTCAACTCAGTGGGGAGACAAGACAACCCTAAATGATTTTGCAGCTAACAGTTTCAAGATTCTAGCAAAACCTTCAGGGCATCTGGGTAGCTCAGTTGGTAAAAGCATCAGACTCTTGATCTCAGTTCAGATCTTGATCTCATGGGTCTTGAGTTCAAACTGTGCTCCATGCTGGGCATGAAGCCTCAAAAAAAAAAAAAAAAAAATCTCAGCAAAACCTGATTGAACTGAAATGAGAAATGAAGCAAGAAGTTCAGTGTGCTTGGGTGGCTCAGTCAGTTATCTGACTTTGGCTCAGGTCATGATATCACTATTTGTGAGTTTGAGCCCCATGTCGAACTCTGTGCTGACAGCTCAGAGCCTGGATCCTGCTTCAGATTCTGTGTCTCCCTCTCTCTCTGCCCTCCACCTCTTGTGCTTTGTCTCTCTCTCTCAAAAATAAGTAAACATTAAAAAATCCAACCTATGGTGGGAGACTTCATTCTCTCAATAATTGATGGAACAAGTGAAGAAGAAATCAACAAGGTTATAGAGGACCAAAATAACACTGTCAATTTGGCCTGCATAAAATTCATACTCTATTTGTAAAAGGCAGAATCAATATATATATTTTTTTGGTCTTAGAGTATTAACTTCAACTTAGAGGATTATTTTTCTGGTTATGAAATTAACATGTTAATTGTAGAAAATCAGGAAAGTACAAGAAATATATTAAGAAATATGTAATAAAAAACCCCTTAATTTCTTTCCCAGACATAACTACTACCTTCATTTTGGTATAAATACTCTCAAAAGAAAAAATATTCAATGACGCTTGTTAAAGATGGTTAAGGCAAATTTTATTCGAGACTGTTAGGAGTGATGTAGGTCCCACTGCAATGGATTTCACAGTGAGGGACAGAGATTAGGCTCAACACCAAAAAAGCATGAGTATGTGGGGATTTACAGTCAAGGAGGAGGGCGGGGGGCAGTGAATAGAAAATTACTAAGAGGAAATATCATGTATAAGGCATCTGGCTAATCAACCTAGCTGGATTCTTTGTACCCTAGATCAGATTTCTAGAGTGATAAGATATTGAAGTTAGGGGGTTCTGGCTGAACTGACTTAACAGGGTTCTTGCTAGAGCTGGATTTTCAATTGCGCGCCCATGGGCCTAGGAGAAAATTTAGGCCTGACTAAAGTTTGATCAAGCAAGCAATCTTAGTTAGCATATTTAGATGAAATATGAGTAAGTACACTCTAGGCTATTATTAATACAGAATAAAATTATATATAACATAGAGTCTTATAATTTGCTTTCCCTACTCATTGTTTGCACCATATATGGTTGCAAGTATATTGTTTGCAAATATATGGTTGTATTTATTCTATGTAACAAGATAGTTTATTTGCCAGCTCTCTGTATTTGGACATTTAGGTAAATTCCCTTTCTGTTGCTATTGTTATGATAAGTGACGAATGAATTTGTGCGCATATATCTCATCAGCTCATTTAATTTTAATAATGGAAACTTCCAACATAATATAATGTGATTACATATAGTGTCAAAACCTTAGAAACAGATGTTTGAGTAAAAAGGTAGGAAGACTTAAAATACTATTGTGAATACAGTGTCAAATTGTTTTTCATAAAATTAGTTTAGTGTGTAATAAATGGCATTATCAATCTGGGAAATCCTATTTCCTGAACATTAATACTTCTTAAATTAAACTGGTTTTAAGTTGTTTTCAGGCAGTTGTACATTCACATGCAGTTGTACAATTCAAGATGGAGTAATCCCACAGACAGGCACGTTACCCGGTGTGACCTAATGGTAACCCCATATACATCTAATGGAAGAGATCTTTACCAGAATATTGCACTCAGACAGCCAAGGTACAGAGCATTGCATCACCACAAGGTGAGCTCATTATTATTCCATTCCATTCCATAGTCACAGCTCACGTCTCTTCTGCCTCTACGTTTTATCCCCTGGCAACCAGTAATCTGCTGTGCATTTCTAAAATGTTGCCATTTCAAGGATATTATCATACACTACATAACTCTTCCAGTTAGGATTTTTTTTTCCACTCATCAGAATTCTCTGGAGAGTTATCCATATTGTGTATATTAATAGTTTCTTATGTATTATATATAAAATTACATAACTTTATATAACTATGTAACTCTATATAACTCAATACAACTATCTATATCTATATCATCTATTTCTGTAGGTATGTATCTATATCTATATCAATATCTATCCGTATCATCTATATATATCTACATCATCTATATCTAATTGATATCTGTATATCTATCTATATCTATCTATATCAATGTTTATCCATATCATCTATATCTATATCTGTATCATCTATATATAAACCTATCTGTATCATCATATAGATGATGATCGTATACTATGTATATCACCTATATCTATATATCTATCTATATCTATATCATGTATATATCTATATCATTTATATCTACATCTGTCATCTATATCTATATCATCTATATCTATATTCATGTATATCTATATATCATGTATATCTATATCTATATCATCTATATTATCTATATCTATATCTGTATCTATACCTATATCTATATGTATCTGTATTTCGAGAGAGAGGCTCATGCAGTTCTGGAGGCTGAAAATTCCTGCAGTCTGACATCTGTGGTGGGCAAATTAAAGAACCAGGAAAGCCCGTGGTACAGTTCAGTGTGAGACCGGAGCTGGAGGCCGGAGAAGCAGGAACTCTGTTGTCTCAGGGCAGGAGAGGGGGGAAGTCTCAGATCCAGAAGGAGAGAAGTCCCTCACCTCTTTGTTTTGTTCAGAGCCTCAAGGAGTTGGATGATGCCCACCCACACTGAATCACCCACACTGATGCGAATGCTTATGTCTTCCTGAAGCATCTTCACAGATGGGCCCAGAAATGTTTTACCGACTACCTGGGCATTTCTTAGCCTAGTGAAGTTGGCACAAAAAATTAACCATCACAGTCTTACCATTTTAATTTTTGTATCATTAGTTTTAGGAGGTTTTTTTCTTCTTTTTTAATACATTCCTTAGATTTTATGCATTGCTAATTGTCTCCTCCCAAAAAGACAGTTTTGTTTCTTCTTTCCTGATATGTAGGCTTTTTGTTTCTCTTGTTTCTTTTTTGTCCTGCTTTATTTCATTGGCTAAATCTTCCAGTGTTAGGTTGGATAAAGTGCTGAGAGCAGATATCCTTACCTTGTGCTGAATCCTAGAAAGAAAGCAATCCAACTTCCATCATTAAATAGAATGTGGGTTACAGGGTTTTCATAGATTCTATTTTTTCCTTTATTTCTTTTTAAAAATATTTATTTATATTTATTTATTTATTTTGAGAGAGAGAATGAGCACAAGCAGGGGAGGGGAGGAGAGCGAGAGGGAGAAAGAGTAGATTCTACTTTTCTAATTGAAGAAGTTCCCCTCTATTTTTTTTTATCTGGGGTTTTTTTTTTTTTAATCACAAATGACCATTACATTTTGTCACATACTTTTACTCCACCAATTGATATGATCATGTTTTCTCTCATTCAGATTGTTAACAATAGTAGATCTCATTGTTTGATTGTAGAATATTGATCAAACATTGCTTCTCTGAAATGAATCAAACTTAGGTTTATGATTCTTTTGTATATTTCCATATTCCATTTGATAATACATTGTCAAAGATTTGCATCTGTATCACAAGGGATATTTTCTGTAGTTTTCCTTTCCCTCCCATCCCCTCCTCTTACCTCCCCTATCTTTCCCTTCCCTTCCCTTCTCTGCTCTTCCCTACCGTTCCCCCTTTTCTTTCTTGCTTGCTTGCTTTCTTGTGCTCTCTCTCTCTCTCTCTGATATTGTCTTTATTTGAGTTTGGAATCAATGTAACTCTAGCTTTATAAAATGAATTAGAAATTACTCCATCTTTTTTCCTCTTCTGGGAGGGATTGTGTAGAATTGGTCTTCATTCTTCTTTAATGGCTCAGTAGAACTTCAGTGAAACTACCTGGGTCTGCAGACTACTGTTTTTTTGGAGAACTCTTAAATTATTAATTCATTTTTCTTAATAGTCATAGGACTGTGCAAATGATTTATGTCATATTTGGTGAGTTGTGGAAGATCATGTTTTTTAAGGAATCGGTCCATTTTATGTAACTTTTCAAATATATGTGTGTATAGTTGTTCTCAGCATAATCTTGTCATCCTTGGGTGTTTGTGGGATCTATGGTGACATCCTCTTTCATTTCTCATATTGGCAATTTGTGTCTTTACTCCTTATTTCTTTGTCAGTAGTGCTAGAAGTCTGACAATTTTTTTCGATACTTTCAAAGAACCAGAAACACATTATTTGAAACTGCACATAGAAAATTCATGAATAGACCATACACTGGATCAGAACAAAAATCTCAACCACTTTAAAATCCAACAAATGATGGGGTACCTGGATAGTTAGGTGGCCAACTTGGGCTCAGGTCATGATCTCGCGGTTTAGCAGTTTATGGGCTTGAGACCTGCATCAGGCTCTATGCTGACAGCTCAGAGCCTGGAGCCTACTTTGGATTCTGTTTCTCCCTCTCTCCCTACTCCTCCCCTACTCATGCTGTTTCTGTATCTCAAAAAATAAATTAAAAAATTTAAAAAATTTTAATCCAACAAAGTGTGTTTTCTGGTCACAACAGGATCAATAACAGATGTTTAGAAAATACCAGTTCATTTGGAAATTAAACAGTATGCCTTAAAATAAGAGAAGAAAAGTCTAGAAAAATTAAAAGAAATTCTGAAGTTAATGAAAAATGAAAACTGAGTGCTGTGGAGTGCAGCTACAGAAGTGCTTAGATGGAAATCTAAAGTGATGTTCATATTAGAATAGAAGAAAGGTCTCAACCTGATGATCTTAACATGTACTTCAAGAAGTTAGCAAAGCAATATTCAATTTAAACTAAAACTAGCAGGAAAAAGAAAATAAAGAGCAGGGGAAGCTGGGTGGTTCAGTACGTTGAGCTTCTGACTCTTCATCTGAGCTCAGGTCATGATCTCCAGGTCATGAGATCGAGCTCCAGTGAGCCTCCTTGCTGGGAGTAGAGCCTGCTAGGGATTCTCTCTCTCCCTTTCCTTCTGCCCATTCTCCCCACCTTGCATGCTTTGTCTCTCTCAAAACAAACAAACATTGAAGAAAAAAAAAGAAAAGAAAGAGCAAAGGTCAAGGACCTAGAATGGTCAAAATATCTTTCAAAAATTCTATAATTAGTATATACTTAATGTGTTTAATTATATAAATAATGGAAAGCTATAATGATCAAAATTCCTTTTGGGGAAAGGGTAGCTATATAGGTCAGTGGAACAGAATAAATAGTCCTTATGTAGACTATATGTATGGTCCATTTATTGTTATAAAGAGGTGTGTAGGGAGTCTGGGTGGCTCAGTGGGTTAAGCATCTGACTCTTGATTTCAGTTCAGGTCATGATCTCATCGTTGTGAGATTGAGCCCCATGTCATGCTTCACACTGATCGTGGAGTCTGCTTAAGATTCTCTCTCTCCCTCTCTCTCTGGCCCCCCTCTTCCCTACCTGCACTTTCTTTCTCTCTTAAAAAAAATCTTAAAAAAAATAAAGAGGTGAATCAGTTGAGTAAGGATGAATCTTTTCAACAATTGCTAGACTAACTGGAGGTCTATATGGTAATAATAATGATAATAATTACATATACTGTGTAAAAATTAACTGGAAATGGATGATAAACCTGTGAAAGATTTAAAACTATAATTCATATAGAAGAAAACATAAAAGTGTTCTTCTGTGATCTTGGCATAAACAAGTATGTCTTAATTAGGACACACACAAAAAACAAATCATAAAAGAAAAATGATAAACTGGGTTTGATAATAAAAATTAAAATATTCTGGTTTTTGAAAGATTCTATCAAGAAAATGAATAGCCAGACCCCTTACTGAGTGAAAATATTTGCAAACATATATTTTATAATATACTTGTATACAAAATATATAAAAAACCCTCGTAACTCAATAATGAGAAAAACAAACCATTTAAATAAAATGAGGAAAGGATTTGACCAGATGTCTCACTAAGGCAGAAAATGGCCAATAAGCATAAGAAAATATTTTAACATCATTAGTCATCAGGAAAATGCAAATTAAAATCACAAAATTATGATAATACATAGTAGAATGGCAAAAATTAAAAAGACTAACAAGACCACATCCTGGCAAGATTGTGGAGTAATGGGATACTGCATATATTGCTAGTGGAGTGCAAAAGTGCACGGCTGCTTTGTAGAATTTGTCAGAAATTTCTTAGAAAGGTAGATATGCACTCACCATACTATCTAAAAATCTCATTCCTGAGTATAAGATGACATACTACTTGAAATTTTTAAAAAAATGAATGAACTACTGGATAAATGCAGCAATATGAATGAATCTCAAATGACTAATGCAAGAAACCAAAACCAAAATGCTACCTTATGTATTATTTCATGTCTATACATTTCTGGAATAGACAAAATTATAATAATAGAAAAGAAAGTAATGGTTACTGGCAACTGGTTTCTGGACAAGATTGATTGCCAAGTGCCATGAGAAAATTTAAGGTGCTTAGTAAATATTCTGTTTATTTTGGTAGTTACTTGACTATATTTTAATCCAAATTCATGGAACTGTATGCTTTAAAAGAGTGAATTTTATTGTGTGGAATTTTAACCTCTATATAACTCACTTAAAAATCTGTCCTTTTATTCCATGGGCTGATCTACTTACAAAAATAGCCACTAAAATTAGATTCCATTGTAATTTCTGCTACTTTGAGTTTATTTGGTTGGTGACAGTCAGCGAGTTTGAGGGTAGGTGTCAAAGAACAGCAGCATGGCTAAAAAACATGGGAACCAGGTTGAATAGCTGTTGCTTAGGGAGCTTTTAATTAAAATTATAGGCCAAGAGTTTCTCTAATAGATTGTAACCCTCATTAATAGAATTGGTTTTTTCTTTGAATTGTTTTTGGCTTTGGTTTCCTGGGGAGTCCTTTTCTGTTTTACTATGGACTAATAGGGTATTAGGTTCGTAATAATGTTTATTAAATGAGTGAAACAATGCATTTAAGAATTATGAAAATTAATTGGGACAGTTAGAAATGGATGTTTCAAAAGGCTGTTATGGCCTACAAGAAAAGCATTCATTTGGATATGTTGGTGACTTCATTTTAGTAGTTTTCAATTGCTGGGATTTAGAGGGATGGCAATTCCATCTTTTATAGCACACATTTTGCAAATATCTGATTTTAAGTTGTAAAGATGATTAAGGAGTGCTACTGACATTTAGTGAATATGGGCCAGGTATGATGCTTTCCTTCAGTGCCTGTGATAGTTCCGTGCAATTAAATTTCATCCTGTGTCTTTCTTGATTTTAGAATATCAGATAGGGGAGACATGTCTTTATAATTATCCGAGCTTAAAAATAACTCCATTTTACACATAAACAGAGAATGTTTCTGCATTGTTTAATGCACTCTGAGCTTTCCAAGAATGCAAACATCATGCAAACTTAGAGAAGAGTATAAGTTATTTCATTAGAACTTTATTGAGACGTATGCACCACATGGAGATATAATGTAATGTTGTTGATCCTTGAATAAACATGTCTGTAATGCATTTAGAGTTGTTGTGTTTACAGTGATATACTCTGTAAGTGCAAGCATCTGTGAACTTCATTACAATTTCTTGTGTAGTCTGGTCTAGCATTTCCATATTGAAATCCCAATCCTTTTTTTTATTGTTTTGTTTTATTTTTGTTCATGTTTATTTATTTATTTTGAGAGAGACAGAAAGAGAGAGGGGGAAAGGGACAGAGAAAGAGGGAGAGAGAGAGAGGGAGAGAGAGAGAGAGGGAGAGAGAGAATCCCAAGGAGACTCCATACTGTCAGCACAGAGGCTGATCTAGGCTCCATCCCATGATCTGAGCCAAAATCAAGAGTCAGACACTTAACTGACTGAGCCACCCAATCTTTTTTATAGATCATTTTTCTTTTCTCTTTTATGAAATAACTTAGGCATTCTAATGATATTCTTAGAATTAGATTGTAGATAGATGATTGATAGATAGATAGATAGATGATAGGTAAGTTTTATTCTGCATATATTTTCTTTTAGCTTAAGGAGCACTAAATCTGATATAGTTGAGAACAACTTATAAGTCATCATTGAGTTACTTAATATTTCTCTTCAGTGTATCCACGTGGCACAGTTCCAATCATCCCAAATTTTATTCTCTTCTTTTAATATCCTTTTTTTAAAATTAATTAGTTAATTAATTAATTTTAATGTTTTGTCTATTTTGGAGAGAGCACAGCAAGGGAGGGGCAGAGAGAGGAGGACAGAGGATGTGAAGCAGGCTTTGCACTTAAAAGAGTGGATTTCAAGCCTGGTTTGGTGCTTGAACTCAAGAACCGTGAGATCATGATCTGAGCCGAAGGCAGATGCTCAACTGACTGAACCACCCAGGTGCCCCTAGTTTTCTTGTTATGCTTTTAAAATTTGTTCCCAGCTTTGCTGAGGTATACTTAACAAATAAAAGTGCAAGTTACATAAGATGTACAACATGATGATTTGATATATGCATATGCTGTGAAAAGATCCCCCCATCAAGTTAATTAACACATCTGTCACTTCACTTATTTACTTTTTTTAAGGAACATTTAAGTTCAACTGTCTTAGCAAATTTCAATTATGCAACACAGCATTGCCAATGATAGTGTCTATGTTACACATTAGATTCCCCAGACTTTATTCATCTTATAACTCAACGGTGATACTCTTTTATCTCTCATTTTAGTTCTGAATTTCACATGGTTTCCATCCAGATCAAACAGTTCATCTGTCATATTTAACCATAAAAATGGTAAATAGGAAGAAAAGCATGACCTTTCCAAAGGAATTAAGCCACACATTTCAAATACTTATGATACATAATTCTCATGACCTTCCTTAATGATACCAGAATATTTTATGTCTTAAATTTAATACTAGAAAAGTTATTTGAGCCATGCAATGACAGAAAAAAAAATAAGGGAAAATAGGGAAAAAGATTTGGTGTCAAAGAAATCAAGTAGATTAATAATTGATCTAGTAAACACAATGATATGAATAATAGAAAAATAGATGAGGTAACATTCGATTTTTTGGTATGAAATAAAATAATCTTTTTTGTTACCTTTTAAGGGCTGAATTGTGTTTCCTCCAGAATTCATATGTTGAAGCCCTAACCCCCCAATGTGACTAAATATAGTTACATATTAGTGACATATATAGACACATATAGTCATACTGGAGATAGTACTTTAAGAAGGTAAATGACATCATAATGATGGGGTCCTGATCCCTTAAGACTGGTGTCTTATAAGAAGAGGCAGAGACTCCTAAGATCTCTCTCCCTCTCTCTCTCTGTGCCCACAAACACCATGTGAGAACATAACAAGAAGGGAGCCGCCTGCAAGTCAGGAAGAGGGTCCTCACTGGGGCATGAATTTTTCAGTAACTTGATCTTGAACTTCTAGCCTCCAGAGCTCTGAAAAAAATAAATGTCTGTAGTTTAAGTACCCCCTACGCCCATGAGTAGTATTTTGATATGGCAGGCTTAGCAGAGCAACCCAGTACCTCTTGTCCCCACTAGCCATTTTTAACTCCCAGAACAGAGCGAGTGTCCCTTTTATTTTGCCATATATTCCCAGATATGTTTTCTTTTTTCTTTTTCTTTTTTGAGTTTGAGATACAGCTGTTTGTTTGTTTTTAATTTGCATCCAAGTTAGTTAGCATATAGCGCAACAATGATTTCAGGGTAGATTCCTTAATGCCCCTTAACCATTTAGCCCATCCCCCCTTCCAGAATCCCTCCAGCAACCTTCTGTTTGTTCTGCATATTTAAGAGTCGCTTGTGTTTTGTCCCCCTCCCTGATTTTATATTATTTTTGCTTCCCTTTCCTTATGTTCATCTGTTTGGGTCTTAAATTTCTCATATGAGTGAAGTCATATGATATTTGTCTTTCTCTGACTCTTTTCACTTAACATAATACCCTCTAGTTCCATCCACATAGTTGCAAATGGCAAGATGTCATCCTTTTTAATTGCCGAGCAATATTCCATTGTTTATATATACCGCACCAGATGTATTTTCTACGTCAGATATTGTTTCGTTTGCTAGAGATATAGCAGTGTACTAGATATCTAAAAATTCCAGCCTCATAGAACATAAGTGGTAGAAAAGAGAAAAGTAAACAGGTTAATAATTTCACAATGTAGTAAAAATTAAATGCTAGGACAATGATGATAAAGATTAAGAGGACCATAAGGGTAGGTATAGCTACTATACAGAGTCGAGGGAGTTCTTTCTGAGGAAAAGGCAGCTGGATGGAAACATGAATAAAAGGAGTGAGAAGTCATATGACTGTCGAGCGAAAGAAGGGCCCATAGCAAGTTCAAAAAGCCTTGACGCGATGATGTGCTTGGAACGTTTGAAGAATCACCCAAAGGCTGGAGTCATGAGCTCTGTGAGCAGGTGAGAAGCAAGATGAACAACTGGGAGAATATGAAACTTTGGTAGGAACTTTGGAGAGAATTGAGGAAGAGGTGTGGCTGGCAATCCCATCCAGTTTTAGGGCTGTTTGGGCAATAGTTGGAATAATTGACTTTAAGAGAGGCAAGAGGGGAATGAAGGATAACAGCCAGGGTATTATTAATAGAAACAGTCTCCTTTTACTTTCTCATTTTTATTTTTTATTTATTTTTTAATGTTTTTTAAATTTTATTTCTGAGAGAGAGAGAGACAGAGAGACACACACAGAGAGAGAGAGTGTGTGAGCAGGGGAGGGTCAGAGAGAGAGGGAGACACAGAATCCGAAGACAGGCTCCAGGCTCTGAGCTAGCTGTCAGCACAGAGCCTGATGCGGGGCTTGAACCCACGAACCGTGAGATCATGACCTGAGCCAAAGTCCAACCCTTAACTGACTGAGCCACCCAGGCGCCCCTACTTTCTCATTTTTAATTCCTCAACCATGGTCCAGCCCCTCAGAGACTGCAGGTAGGGAAGAAGAAGAAATAGGAGGATAGAGGAACATCATGAATTAATTCCCAAGTAACTGTAAACTGGTTTCAGGGATTGAGACAGTGAATTGTTCCATAAACAAATTTACTTCAATAAACCAAAGATTTAGTGAGTTAGATGAAATTAAGTCTGCCTGGGTGGCTCAGTCACTTAAGCATCTGACTTCAGCCCAGGTCATGATCTCGCAGTCAGTGAAGGTCTGTGAGTTCAAGCCCCATGATGGGCTCTGTGCTGACAACTCAGAGCCTGGAACCTGCTTCAGATTCTGTGTCTCCCTCTTTCTCTCCCTCTCCCCAATCATGCTCTGTCTCTCAAAAGTGAACAAATGGTAAAAAAAAACAAAAACAAAACAAAACAAAAAAAACCCTTAAAGAGATAAAATTCCTGTTATAGTAAGAAATTGTGATTCTGAAATCAGTAATTGCACATGTGCATTTAAAATATGAAAAAAGGTGCCGGAGCATCCCAAGGCGCAGGGCCAGACGAAACCACCACCTCCACCCACCCACGCACCCCCCGCCGGCCATCGGGCTCCTGGATGCACACTGACATCATCCCCTCCCCACAAGCTGCGCCCCAGGGCCCCCGAGGAGCAGCGCTACTGGAACCAGGCCCACCTGCACCCTCCACCCCCTCACTCCCAGCGCAGCCTGCCCCTGCTGCCTCCTCGGCGTCCCCAGCCTGCGCCCCCTGTGACCCCTGCTCCCCACCGGGGCCCCTGTGCCCCCCTGGCCAGTTCCCAGACGCTGCTGGGACCGCACACCCACCAGGAAGTTTGGCTCTGAAGAAGGAACAGGAGCAGCCCCGGAAGGGTAAGGTAAACAGAAACAGTAGAAAATGAGAGCTGTGTAAGGAGGGTGTGGTCTCCTCTGGACTCTATATCTGAATCTCCTTGAGAAGAAACCTCTCCCAGTAGAAAGGGCTACATCAGAAAACAAGCCAAAGTACACATGGTGGAGAGTCCCAGATACCACTATGAGTAGGGAAATAAAATAACCAAAGTCTCAACAAGAGAGACCAAGAGACACCATTCAAAGAACACTTCCTGAACGGACAGGCCCTGGACAGTCAAAGAGCCTTCTCTAATACAGCAGTACTCGCAGGTGCAGAGTGCACATCAAGCTTTTAAAACTAACAAGAGACAGAAAGCTAGCCAAAATGACGAAACAGAGGAACTCTCCTCTGAAGAAATTCCAGAAAGAAATGACAGCTAAAGAACTGCTCAAACAGATATAAGAAACCTAACTGAACAAGAATTTAGAACAATAGTCATAAAATTAATCACTGGGCTTGAAAAAGGCATGGAAGACATCAGAGAAACTATTGCTACAAAGTCTATGGTGGAGCTTACAAATAGTTGTGATGACTTTAAAAATGCTAAAAATGAGATGCATACTAAAATGGAGGTGTCCAATGCACGGAATGAAGAGTCAGAGAGGAGAATAGGGGAATTAGAAGACACAATTATAGAGAAAGAGGAAGCCGAGAAAGAGAGAGATAAACTGATCCAGGAAACTTCGAGAGTTGAGTGATCCAATCAAAGGGAACAATATACCACCATGTATAATATAGCTTTTTTCTCTTTTCTTATCAGCAGTGATCACATGGATCTCTGCTGTTTCTGATGCAAAATTTCTCTTTCATTGGCCAGTAAGTTTCAAAAATGTCAACTGCTGGTCAAAATCTTATGATACTTTAATCCACGTTCCCTCAATTTTGTCAGCCCCAAAATCAGGATCTTAAAGACACTGGTGTTTGGAGCCTTTTATTTTTTATTTTTTAAGGCTTCCTCTGTTTTGGGAAAACTGGGCTAGAGGGTTCTTCCAAATAATATGTACTATGTTGTATCCAAATGCAAACTATATCCTCAGATGTTTAAATATGAACATTCTGCCAAGTTCATGCACACCAGCTCTCTGTTAGAATGAATGTCTTATGCAAATTCTTAGCCTTCATATCTCTGAATGAATCAAAATGATTAAAATATAACTCTGAATGAGTCAGAATGATTGAATCTCAAGCATCCATATCATCCCAAAATATAAATCTAAGAATTCAGGTCACTGAGGTAAACCAAGCCCCATAGTGAGTGGTTTAGGATTGCAGGTAGTACAAAATCCCAACTGAGACATAAGGTCAGTCAAAGGAGAGCCTTCTGGAAAAGTTTACTTATTCCTAAAATGAAACAATGTGATACATAGCTCTTTTTCTCTCAATTCGTCATATGTTAACATAATTCCTAGAACTGCGGCAACCATCTGGGATCACAAGGGCCCCCATTGCTGCCCCCTGAGGATGGCCAGGGAGAAGCAGAAAGTACCCATGATAGTAATGAACAAACTGGAGTTTGAAGTTCACAGCCATTATTACTCTCAGCTCTTCCAATGCTATCATGAAACGGGAACATATAATTGCACAAAATTAATTAGTGAAACAGGTAATTTATCTAAAAAAGCTATTTTCATTTATGAATATTTATGGAAGAATCATTAATTGGGCATAAATTTTATGGTACAACAGCTCGTCTCAAAGAGCTCTCTGGGTGTGGAAGAAGGTGTGTGCGGCAGCATATGTATATTCAAGAAATTCAATAGCAAAGAAACTAAGGATTTTGTCAAATCTAACAAAGATTGCCTGTTAAGGGACATATCTAATTAACATGGAAGAGGACTATAATATAAATGTATTTTCCTCCACATATGGAAAAAGTCTAATATTTGCATAGACTTTATCCATTGCTCTGTCTTCCATGTTGGTTTCTGACAGTTCCTAGATTTGGAATCTGTTTTGTTATTCTCTGTATTTCTACAAGTTCCCTAACACCTGATCCATACTAGGCTTTAATAAATACATGCTGAATAAAGAGTGAATCAGATTCCCAGACATGAAAAAACAAAACAAAACAAAACAAATCAAAGCATAGCTACTAAAACTAAACTTAACATTTTAATTAGAAGATAAAAATAATTTCTATTTATCTATTATTAGGAGGTTTTGGGGATTGGGATGAAGTATAATTTTTTTTTGCTTTTGAACTTTTAAGAAGTTGTACTTTAATTTCATTATCTTTTTTTTGGTGAAAATCCATCTAAAATGAAGTAGCTTTCTTGTTTGCAACAAATTATCATTTTATATCTATTCTTCTACTGCCCTAGTGTTATGCTTATTTAAACCTGCATTCGGTTGATAAAATTAATCATCCTATTTGTTTATTTCCTAAAATAGGTGTACTACAAATTTAATAGTGCATATATCAATATCAATATTTTGTTTTTTGCAAATCAGTATATGGTTGAGATGTTTAATTATGCACATGATGGCGATTTGCAAATTTCAATTAGCGAAGGCATAATTAGTAAGCTCGGTGTCAGATGTCCCTCGATAGTTACATCAGATTTCAGTGGTAATATCCTACCTGGCATCTATGCAGAGATTCTTGGCACTAATGTAAAATCTGCCGTGGCAATCTAGACATGCTTCCTTTGTGTTCTCTGAGAATTGGCTCTGTTCTTGTTTTCTGCCATCGACCCAGTGAGACATTCAGAGAAATTGCCAGATGGCTCGTCCTGTGAAGAACTTTATGTAATCAGGAAGAATTTTGAAATAAAGCGAGGCTTGGCAGAAACCAGTTAGCAGAACTCATCATTATTGCTGTTGTTTGAAGATCTGTTGTCTTGTTCTCAGAAGATGCGATAGAGGAAACCCAGATTTCCAGGGTGAGATCCCCAAAATTGATTTAGCTTATAGGAAACTTCACTAATTATCCCAAATAAAAACTTTCAGCTTATGTTTATGCTCAATATTTGATTTCTTTATGAGGAGAATCAGTCATCAGAAAATTTAGTAATTGAACATTCAATGTACATTTTAGATTTGAGACCTTTGAGATTGAGACTGTCTTTTATATATAATGATGTCCATCAATGTATCAAATTAACAACATTATTTTTGTTGGAAAAGCATGGAAAGGAAAACATGAATAGTCCTGTTGACACTGTGTATCTCTTACATAAACCCAGCCATCTGTTATTACCTGTCAAACTGATCGAAATAATAAACATGAATCTTCATTGGATCATTTTGTATGTAAGGACGCATAATTTTGCCTAATTATTTACTGAGTCAAATACAAACTCTGGAACCTGAACTATTCCTTTTTTAATATTCATGCTTCTTTCAACTACTGACACACCCTCATGTCCACTGTTAGTTAGGTAATAGCAAAATCCACATGTTGTTCCCCGGCTTAGAAAGCATTTTCTCTTTCATGCCAACCCAAATTCTGTGCTAATTTCAAGCTCTGTTTTTCATTCTACTACACTTTCCTGGTTGTTCTTGTTACTTTCCTCATCTCCTTTAGTATCTCTATAATATTGTTATAAAGTGTTCCTTGAATGCTTGTCCTTTGCTTTCCTCTTTCTTTTTATTCTATATACTCTTTCAGGGTTATTGAAATCATTGCTATTTCCTTTTCTGTTTGTTTTATGTATCTTCTCGCATTTTTAAACTCTTTTTAATGTTATTTTTGAGAGAGAGACAGAGCATGAGGGGGAGAGGGGCAGAGAGAGAGGGAGACACAGAATCCAAAGCAGGCTCCCGGCTCTGACCTGTTTGTACAGAGCTCGACACAACTCATGAACCACGAGAGCATGACCTGAGCTGAGATCGGATACTCTACCAACTGAGACACCTAGGTGCACCTTACATTTTTAACTGCCACGTATGATTAATCCCCAAACAAATCTCCAACCAGAACCCCTCTTGCAAGCAAGCCACAGACTTGTTTAACCACTTGCCTATCTCATATCTTAAAGATTCCCCAAATGGATGTCATCATATCTGGAACCCTTGCCCTAAAACTTGTACTTTTGTCACCTGCTGCTTATATGGGAACTTGGAGATCGCTGTTGATGCTCACTCATCCTTACACTAGTTCCTCAACCTAATATCAATAAATGATATGTAGTTTCTACATGTGGTTCCAAATTGTAAATATCTACTGTTCTACATTCATACTTAAGCTAACACAAGTTAGTGATCCATTTTTTTAATGTGTTTATTTTTGAGAGAGAAAAAGCATGAGCAGGGGAGAGCCAGAGAAAGAGAGAGCAACACAAAATCTGAAGCAGGCTTCAGGCTCCCAGCTATCAGCACATAGCCCAGTGCTGACCTGAGTTCACAGGCCTGAACTCAGGAGCCGTGAGATCATGACCTGAGCCAAAGTTGGACGCTTAACTGACTGAGCCACCCAAGCACCCCACATGAGTGCCCACTCTTACCTGGTTTACCTAAAACAACCTTCTTGATGGATTCCCTACAGCTCTATCTTTCCCCCATCCATTAATCTTTTACTGGCCACTTCACTTAACCGTATCTACTGCTCTTTTAGGTCTCAGATACTGGAGGTAAACTTACTTAGTTTTCTATGGCTCCCAACACTGTATTAGACTTTCCAATTTATGCTTCCATATAAACTGGCATTTATCTTTCTTAACATACTTGTTTTTTAGAATTACTGACCTAGTGTCTGTTTTCCCACCTAAATTGTAAGATTCCTGAGTGAAGAGAGCGGGAGATAGATTAATGACCTCCTAAAAATTACTCATCCACACCTGATTTCAATGGTTTAGATGTTGAGACTTTGGGATTTTGAATGAGATTTTTAGGTGGAGTGAATATACTTTCTGTGTGGGATGGATGTGGAACTTACAGATCTGAGAGTGGACTATGATAGGCAGAATGATGCCTCCCTAAAAATGCCCAGGTCTTAATCTCCTGAACGTGTGAATGTGCTAACTTACATGGCCAAAGCGATTGCACCAATGTAATTAAGGTAATGGACCTTAAAATAAAATTATCCTGGATTATCCAAGTAGACCTGGTCTAATCATATGAGACATCAAAAGTGGAGAACTTCCTCTGGATATGTTTTCATCTCCTTTGGGTAAATACCAAGAAGTGCCGGGGCTGGATCACTGGGCAGAAATATGGTTAGCTTGTTAAAAAACCACCAAACCATTCTAAGATGACTACCATTTTGAATTCTCACTGCAGTGAATGAGAGTTCTCTCCACAGCCTCACCAGCATTTGGTGTTGTCATTTAGTCCATTGTAGTAGGTGTGTAGTGAGAACACTTTGTTTTACTGGCACATGTATTTTTTAATAAGAAAGTTGTTAAAGATTTTAAATGTGTTTATAGAGTCATTACCTTTTCAACTTCTTTTTCCCCACTGTACTTGAGCAGTTGTTAACATAATATGGGATATTCCTTTAGAACTTAAAAACTTTGCTAGTTTTTCTTCTGGAACCATCTGTTACTAATGAGAAATATGATGAAAATTCATTATCTTCCTTGTTTGTTCAAATTCAAAGTCTTTGGGATTTTTTTTTTTTGACACGGAGTTCAGAATCATTCCAGAATGTTGCTAGTTTGCTAGTTTTTCTTCTTCTCCCCCTTCCCTCCCTCTCCCTCTCCCCCTCCTCCTCCTTCTTCTTTGTCTTCGTCTTCTTCCTATTCTTCTTATATTTTATTTTCATTCATCCTCCTCAACACTTGGTAAGCCTATTAGAGACTGAAGATTCATTTCAATTCTGCTCTTAGGATGCTTTATTTTTCCTTCCTCTCTCTCTCCCTCCATCCCCCTTCTCTTCTGTTTTCCATTCTTCCTGTGTTAGATTAATTCTCTTTTCCCCACACTCTAGAACTCCTGGTAGAAGAAATAGGAATTTTGATCTATTTTCTGTGTCTCACTTTTGTCTTATACTTTCTATAACCTATTTTTTACTGTTAATCCTTTGTTTTATTAACTTTTTATGCAAATCTCCCTGTTTGTTTATTGAAGTTTTGTTTGCTTTGTTTTGTTTATTAGAAATTGATTTTAAATTCCCAAGATCTCTAGTTGGTTCTGATTGGTCCTATCGCATAACATGCAATTATTTTTATGTAAGTGTATTATGTATAAAATTATGTGAAATTCTGTCAGCATATACAATTGTACTTAATTTAAAGTTTTCTCTTAGCTGTATTATTTTCTCAGATTTTAATTTTTGTTAGAAGAACTTTGTCTGACTACCTTTGCACATGAAATTTATTGCTTGAGCCTCTGCTGATGTCCAGTCCTTTAGCCATATTCCTCTACGGTCTCAAATTACTGGAGGAAGGGAGCTAGATGTGTTTCAGCAGATGATATGTATTCTGGACATAGCATTTCTCTCTCTGTATGGAATTTGTAATTGCCTAATGAGAGTCTGATTCTTGTGTCCAAATCCATAGTCCTCAGGGAGAGAAGGAAGAGGAATGGAACAGCCTAGCTATCCTGGGACATATCTGTTGGAGATTTCCACAGATCGTACTTCCTCTGGGCTTTGGTTGCTCTCCCTTTTATTTCTGTACAGTCTTCTCTTGCATATATTTATGCCTAGGCTTTTCTGTAGCTTTGATCTTAACCTTTATTTCTATATTGATCTCTTTTACTACTTCCAGGAATTTCTCAAAATCAGATGTTTATAGTTCCATTTCCAGTCAATGTTTTTCTGAAGGATTGAATTTTTGTCATATAAGTGTGTGTGTGTGTGTGTGTGTGTGTGTGTGTGTGTGTACAAATCTGGTTTGGAGATGATTTTTTACAAATCTGGTTTGGAGATGGTAGACAGATATTATTAAAATATGTTTTGCCCCCAAGAAATGATAGTAGATCAATTGGATATAAATTATTAATCATGAAAAAACAATAAATTGAACTACATCAAAATTAAAAACATCTGTTAATGAAAAGACACTAAAAGAGTAAAAGATAAGTCAGAGTGAGAGATATTTGCCATACTTCTATCTGACAAGCAATTTAGGTCAGACTACAGAATCTGACACCAAATTAATTTTTAATAATTCTAACTTTCTATTGTATTCATATGAGATAAAGCTAGTAGAGCATAAACTATATTCAAAATTTGAACAATGGAGTAAATTTCGCAGGGTGAACTTCCAAGTCAAGTAAGTCATCAGGCTGACAATGTTCTTTAATAAAATAAGCCAACATGGAAAAGTGCTCATAATAATAATAGTTAAGATTTTTAAAAATATGAAATATGATAAAATTAAGATTAGGGACATCGTGGCCATTGAGAGTGTGATGGGTAGCGCACAGCTTTTCCAGTTAATGCTTAGGAAGACTGCAAAGAAATAAAAGAATTTTAATTAGGTAATTTCTAATGAAGGTGTGAGACGAAGCATATTTAAATATATGGAATGGTTTCAACTCTTTGGCATACCTTAAGAAGATATGGGACATAAATATACCTAAATAATATATTGGCAGCTAAATTAGCAGTGATCACTTTTTCTCCATTTTCCTGTAACTTCCTCCAAAGTAACTATTATTTTACAGTTACATGATAATATATAATCAGATATTTTATTGGAAAAAATATTATATGAAAATCATCTGATTAAATACAACTGTTGTTTCCGTATGTCTTGATTTCCATATGCCACCTTGATTTGTTTGAAAGAGAGAGGCTTGGCACTATAAGAGTCTCACAAGATGCATATGTCTTTGGTATGAAATACTATGCTCATGCAAACCTTGGTAGTTTTGGTAAGCTTTTGAGCTGCATATGGTTAAATGAAAATAAATTCCTTCACAGTTCAAATATTTTTTAAAATTAATTTGATAAATATTGGATACATAATTTTGGAAGATTTTCTTTAAGTGGATGTTTGTAGATATTTTCTAACTAAAGTTAATGGATAAAAATTCAAATTTAAAATGCTGACAATATCTCAGTTTGGAAATGAAGCTTATCATCATTTTCTATTCACGTAAAATGGTTTTAAGGCAAGACTCTTCCTACATTGGTTTCAACTGAAATGTCAGTATGATAGCTATTCATTCCCAGATTGAGTTGAGAGAGTGCGTTGTATGCAGAAATTACAAGGGAAAATTTTAGAAACTGATTCTGTGATCCTTGGACTCATCAGTGTGATAAAGGATATAAAAATAGGTTAGAATGGAAAGAGATGGAGGACATTCAAACTTGAAAATACATTTGCCGGACTAAGTCTGCCTGTAGGAAAGAATGGTTGGTGGGGGGGAAGCATATGGTGTCTCAGTGGACGGAGCGTTTGACCTTTGGACTCAAGATTGTGAGTTAGAGCCCCACATTTGATGTGGAGCCTGCTTATAAAAAAAAGAAAAGGAAGGAAGGAAGGAAGGAAGGAAGGAAGGAAGGAAGAAACAGGGGGAAAGAAAAAAAAATGGTGAGATTACTACCTTCTTCACCTCGTGCTAGCAAGATCTTGGCTCCAAGATCTTCAAATTTGTTTACCCATAAAGACACAAGAAGTAGTGATTAATTCACCCTGGTAGAGCTAAAATAGCACATGGTACAAGGTCAGAAGTAGCTGCGTTTAGAATCTTCTCCAGATTCAGAGTTTATTGAGGCAAGGAAAGTGTGCATTTATGAGTAGGTATGGGCCACATGGGGAAGAAAAACAACATGGGGTCATGTCAGTCCTTCTCTTTTAAGGTCTTCAACAAGGACAGAAAGAATCAGCAAAAAGCCAGAGAAGAATGTGCTGTAGCTAGTGATTATATGAGATATTACAATTTTGAATGGATATGCATCCACCCAAGCCAATGCAGGAAATAAATCTGCAGGTATGGAATTCATGAAGAACCGAAAAAGTGCTGTCTGAGAAAGGGAGTTTGAACACCTGCCTGGCCTTTTAGGAAAATAGTCGTTCAAGGAATGCTTGCCTTATTGCCTCACCACTCACAACACTTGCATCTAAACTTAACCAGACTCCAAAGGGGACCAGAAACTGTCCAGCAGTTGAGGGTAGGTGGGAGAAGTTCAAGGTAACAAGACAAAAGTTAAACACTATAAACTCTTTCTCTGAATTCAGGCATCCGCTCTTAGTGTAGTCAGATTTAGGAGGTACATTTTATCTTTTAATGAAAACAATTGATTTTTATCTTGAGGGGAAGAAACACTTTTAATTATTTAATCTGGACTTTGATATTTAAATTGACTCTAGGAGTGTCTAGTAGCCAAGGGGAAGATTCAGTGTGGGAGTTCAATCATATTCTTGCCGCAGTGGCTGGTTTGGGAGACAGTATAGATAGCTTTTTTCATGCCAGGACATGTGTATAATGCTAGTAATTCAAGAACCTGTACTTACTCAGGCTTAGAATTTGAAGAAACCAAGAAAAGCTCTTCAACCTCAAGAAGCAATACAGCCTTGGCATTGCTATCGTGGAAGACACTGAGTCTTTCCTCTTTAACCTAGCCTACCCGGTCACTCTCGTCCTGATGTCTTTTCATCCATCTCTTTGATCCATCAGACTGCAGCCCTGGTTAAATGGCAGCAGTACTTTGGTGATCTCCTTTGACACTTGGCTTAAATATAAGAAATTAGCAATTATGGTAAAAATAACTTATGAAAACTATTGTTTTAGATAAAAAGAACTCTTACTTTTTTGTCTCAGCCTGTACTTCTGCATCATGAAACCATAAAATGTTGTTGATATGTTTAATATTCATTGCCTTCCCACACAACTAAGTGTCATATAATCAGGTAACACAGGCCCAAACAACAAACATTAATGATATATTAAGTGTCATTTGTAGACTGGAATAGATTTTTCTATATAATGTACAATTACATGTAAACTATCAGATTATATAAATTTTAATTGAATCTCAGAAATTGTATGCTTTTCTTTTTACTTTTAGGACTATCTTGAACATTTAGGTATCATTTTGTATGCAACATACAATCATTTCTATTCATAATTTATGACTTAGCACTTTGTATTGTCATAGAAGATGAGAGATTTTTAATAAAATTTTGCAAAGGAATACAATGAAAATACAGTTCATCTGAGGTAAAAAGGATAAAAATTATGAAGCAGCAGTATAGCACATTTTATTGGTTATGACACACACTTTCCAACTTAGAAATAAAGTGCCTTCACAGAACAATATTTGAGAGAAATTACATTAGTTAAGAAAAAGCAATATATGTATGACAAGCGTTGAACATATGATGAATGCACTGTCACTCAGAAAACAATTATAAAATGCCAAAATAATCTATATATTTAAATGAATGCTGAGCTCTTAGAAATTTGGTATTGTGACAGGAAAATGTAATCTAGTAATTTGAAGTCTCACTAAAAATATTTTATTTGCAGATGGTAAGTACATCTTTCCTTAGTGGCAGAAGACCTATCTGGTGGCCTTACCTATTAGTTTCCACGGGCTGCATTAACTTAGTACCATAAACTGAGTGGCTTAAACAGTAGGAATGTATTGCCTCACAGTCAGGGAGTGTCAGAGGGCTATACTCCCACCAAAGAGGCTAGGGAGAGATCTGTTCCAGGCCTGTCTACTAGCTTCTACTAGTTCCTTGGCTTGCGGTGAAAAGCCTAAGTAACATCATTTTGAGATTAAGGCCTCCATTAAGAGCAACCTCGGGCTGCACGCAGCCCCAGTTCCTCAGATTGCTCGCTGTACAATTGTAATTGGTGCTTATGTGATGATGCTATACGTACAACGTGTGCACTGTAACACCCCCATCCCTTACCCCATAAAAACCCTGTTCGCTATTGTTCGGGGCTTCACCTTCTGCCACTACCCCGGTAGGCAGGTGAGCCCCTGCTCAAGCTTGTAATAAAGACCCTTTCGTACTTGCATCGGTGTCGGCTCCTTGGTGGTCTCTGGGGACTCACGAATCGGGCACAACAGCGGCACCATGACTATAATCTTTGTATGTCATTTTCTTGTGCCCAAATGTACCTATTTTTATAAGAACTGCCATCATATTGGATTAGGGGCCCATTGTTCTTCAGCGTGACTTTATCTTAGCCAATGACACCTGCAACAACCCTATTTCCAAATAAGTTTACATTCAGAGGCATCAGGATTAGCCTTTCAATGTGTGAATTTTGACTACAATTTGGGATACAATTCAACCCCTTACCTTGATATGCAGCAAGGAGATAGAATGCTTCATGAGGTTAACTTAACCTCATGAGGTTAAGTTAATAACTTTTACTTGTTCAAAACCTAGATGATTTGAAATAAGCTAAAGATAACTTCTAGAGAAAACAGCTTCACCTCAGGAAAATAGCATCCAATTCAAGTATAGGAGGAACATAATGTACTTTTTCCTGATTGAATTATTTCTTCTAGGATAAGATTGTTCTCATTAGCAGAGAACTACAAAGAAGTACAGTTTAATAAAAAGGATGTGTACAGGCCTAGCAAGATTACTTCTTAAAAGTTAAAAAAAAAAAAAAAACGTGCATTGAGTGCATGCAAGCAATGAAATTTGGACATCAAAACTTACCAATTATCTTTGCTATTATTCTTACCGCAGAAATAATAGTTAGAAATTGAAAACAGCCGAGTTTCTCAATGTGCGACTTGAGGGAAATACAGAAAGTGATACCAAATCCCCAATTTAGTTTTGCTACAAGGACTCACACTCAGTTTCCAGGTAGAAAGACATTCTAGCACTGCACAGACTGGACACAGACAGCTGGAACTAAGTTCGTAGGAACCGTATCAGGCTTTCTGATCCTGCTCAGTGATTTACAGCAAACATTTATTCCTCGTTTACATTATACATACGTGCTGGTGCATCAACGACTATGCACCATTCTTCCGTTACAGGTCCCAAGCGGCAAGAAGAGCCCATATTTGGGTCGTGTTTCTGTCATGGCAGAGGGAAAAGAGCAAGGCATAGTATATGTGACAGAAATCTTACTTTCTGCTCTGAATTGATATATTGGATCTTGCAGGAACATTTCTATTGGCCCAAATAAGTCACAGGACAAGACAATGGAACAGAAATGTTTTCTTGCTACAGGGAAGCAGCACAGACAACATGGAAATGGGCAGTACTGCATAAGCTTTTTTTTTTTATGTTTATTTATTTTTGAAAAAGAGAGCAAGCAAGGAGCAAAGAGAAAGGGAGACAGAGGATCCGAAGCAGGATCTGCACTGACAGCAGAGAATCAATGTGGGATTTGAAGTCACAAACCATGAGATCATGACCCGAGCCTAAGTTGGGCACTTAACCCACTGAGCCACTCAGGTGCACGCTACATAAGCTTTTTATTGAAAGAGAATAATAATGTGACCTACCAAGGAAGACTTCATTATTGTCCATAAGACGTCTGAGTTAATTTTCATGTTGTGATATTTCAACTTGATGTTGAAAAAGGCCTGGGTGGCTCCATTGACTGTGCACTGGACTCTTGATTTCAGCTCAGGTTATGATCTCGTTTCATGTGATTGAGCCCCGCATTGGGCTCTGCACTGACAGCAGGGATCCTACTTTGAATTCTCTCTCTCTCTCACTCTCACTCTCTCTCTCTGCCCTTACTTTGCTCACACTCTCTTCTCTCTCTCAAAATAAAGAAACATTAAAAAAAAAAAGACAGAAAAAGGCTCTTACTTTACTTTAAGGAGATACAAGAATTTGAATTAGAATAAAAGCTAATCTGGGGCTAGCAAAATTGATCAAGAAAATTTAGAACTATATTTGACTTCACCAAATCAAAATTTATTGAATTTAGCAAAAGATAGATTGCATAATAAAGTAGTTAATAATATAGGGGAAATAGTGTGATAGCATCTATGCTAATTTAATGATTAGTACATATAACTCTGAAAATTCCCTCAAATGATTTCTCATGTAAATGGGTTTATTAAAAAATTTACATATATCTAAAATGTGCTAACCTATGTGCTATGTTATGACAAGAATATTATTGATAGGAAGATATTTGACTTTGCTATACTACATCACAAGTTTGAATAAATATTTATTCAGTCACTTTTGTTTATTTGTCAAAATTTATGCAATCAAGCAATAAGTCATTGTAAAGTAATCTGTGCCACTTGGGCTTAGAGTCAATAATTTAGAATAAAGAAGGCACTGGGGTGCTTGGGTGGCTCAGTCGGTTAAGTGTCTGACTTCGGCTCATGTCATGATCTTGCAATCTGTGGGTTCGAACCCCACATCAGGCTCTGTGCTGATAGCTCAGAGCCTGGAGCCTTCTTCAGATCCTGTGTCTCCCTCTCTCTCTGCCCCTTCCCTGGTCATGCTCTGTCTCTCAAAATAAATAAACGCTGAAAAATTTTAGAATAAAAGAAGCACTAAGATTTTTTAGTTTGCTAAATGAAGGACCATTTCTTCTCCAGAAGCTTCATTATTTCTCACACCAACATGTTAAAGTTACTGAGTGCTCCAGCAGACTACTAAGGAAACAGGCTCAGAGAGATGCAGTGGCACAGAGCACGTCTAATTGATGGACTTGACTCTACACGCTTCTACTGAACTGTGGACGTGTAAGATACATAAAGGAACTGAACTTATAATTAAAGAAAAAATGTTATAAGGTCTGACAATGACAGAATCAATGGATAGCATAATAAGCTTGTTCATTGGTGCAAGGAGAAATGTTTAATGATATTCAAAACTGACATATCCAATAATAAGCATCATTAAGAATAAAAAGCTAAATCTTGAAGATAAGGTGCTGGCTTCCTAAATCAGGTAGGGAAATAAAAGGATTGAAAGGGGAAAAGCTAATGATATAAGGACATAAGCTGAAAAAAAAAGAGAGAAATAAAGAAAGAGAAACTATCGCTGTTCTAGTGATAGTGTTAATTCTGTCATAGCACTTATGCTTTTTCAATTTATTTTTTTTTAAATTTACATCCAAGTTAGTTAGCATATAGTGCAACAATGACTTCAGGAGTAGATTCCTTAATGTCCCTCACCCATTTAGCCCACCCCCCTCCCATAATCTCTCTAGCGACCCTCTGTTTGTTTTCCATATTTAAGAGTCTCTTATGTTTTGTCCACCTCCCTGCTTTTATATTATTTTTGCTTCCCTTCCCTTATGTTCATCTGTTCTGTGTCTTAAAGTCCTCATATGAGTGAAGTCATATATTTGTCTTTGTCTGGCTAATTTCGCTTAGAATAATACCCTCTAGTTCCATCCACGTAGTTGCAAATGGCAAGATTTCATTGTTTCTGATAGCTGAATACTCCATTGTAGATATATACCACATCTTCTTTATCCATTCATCCATCAATGGACATTTGGGCTCTTTCCATACTTTGGCTATTGTTGATAGTGCTGCTATAACATTGGTGTGCATGTGCCCCTTCAAAACAGCACACCTCTATCCCTTGAATAAATACCTAGTAGTGCAATTGCTGGGTCATAGGTGGTTCTTTTTTTTTTAATTATTGAGGGACCTCCATACTGATTTCCAGAGTGGTTGCACCAGTTTGTGCAGAAGACATCCTCTTTCTCTGTATCTTTGCCAACACCTGTTGTTGCCTGAGTTGTTAATATTAACCATTCTGATGGGTGTGAGGTGGTATCTCATTGTG
Organism: Crocuta crocuta; assembly: GCF_008692635.1. NCBI lineage: Eukaryota > Metazoa > Chordata > Mammalia > Carnivora > Hyaenidae > Crocuta > Crocuta crocuta. Next base: position 3,364,911 of record NW_027551579.1, on the reverse strand, counting down.
GTTTTGATTTGTGTTTTCCTGATGATGAGTAATGTTGAGCATTTTTTCATGTGTCAGTTGGCCATCTGGATGTCTTCTTTGGAGAAGTGTCTACTCATGTCTTTTGCCCGTTTCTTCACTGGATTTTTTGTTTTCAGTGTTAAGTTTGATAAGTTCTTTCTAGATTTTGGATACTACTCTCTTACCTGATATGTCATTTGCAAATATCTCCCATTCCATCAGTTGCCTTTTAGTTTTGCTGATTATTTCCTTCACTACTTATATTATGTTTTTAAGTTTATAAGTATATGTGCATACATGCATGTGTGTGTAATACATCCAAATACAAAATATTTTCCATTTAATCTCTTCTTTTACACATTTAAAACTTAATAAGATTAAGTATATTTTAATGCATATACACACATGCATGCACACACATACACTTATTTTTTAAAAATTTTAATGTTTATTCACTTTTGAGAGAAGATAGAGACAGAGTATGAACAAGAAAGGGGCAGAGAGAGAGGAAGACACAAATCTGAAGCAGATTCCAGGCTCTGAGCTGTCAGCACAGAGCCTGACGTGTGGCTCAACCCACAAACCGTGAGATCATAACATGAACCGAAATCGGTCGCTTAACCAACTGAGCCACCCAGGCGCCCCTTAAAACTTTTCTTAAAAGGGGCACCTGGGTGGCTCAGTTGGTTACGTGTCTGACTTTGGCTCAGGTCATGATCTTGTGTTCATGAGCTTGAGTCCCGCATTGGGCTCAGTGCTGACAGCTCAGAGCCTGGAGCCTGCTTCATTCAGATGCTGTGTCTCCCTCTCTCTCTGCCTCTCCCCCACTTTCTCTTTCTCTCAAAATTAAACATTAAAAAATTTTAAAAGAGAAATATCTATGCAACAAATAAGAAAGTGTTTATAAATACATTATACGAGATGCAAGAAGAAACTGATAGTAATAACACAAGTTTTAAGTTTTCTTAATTTGTCTGGGGTCAAATTAAATCAAACAGAGAAAAAAATGACACTATTGAAGATCTGAAGCTAAAAAGAATGTGGTATAATGAATTTATACAGAACATTTTATTCTGATAAGAGAAAACAAGGCTTTGCTTCAACATTCCAAAAATATTTATGTAAGCTAATAGTATATCAAGTCAAAAAGAAACCTTAATAAATTCCAAGAGTATAAATAATGTAACAGGATTCTCTGATCATAGTGGAACTAAAATAATAGAATCAAAGGCGATCTTCAATTTGTACAATTAAAACATAGCTCTGTATTTCCCTCTGAAATATTTTTTAATTAAAAAAGGATTTTAAGAAACAAACAATAACAAAAATACTACATAGAAAAACCTATAGGGCACAGCTACAACAGTACTTGAAATAAAGGTCACTGCAAGAAATAATAGTTAATAAGAAACATGAAAATTAATCAATTAAGAATTGAATTAAAAAGTGATAGAAAATATAAAAATAAAACTGATACCAAAAGGAAATTACTAAAAATTAAAGGAAAATTTAGTGAACTTAAACACAGAATAACTGTAGAGTGGAATAAATGAATGCTTAGTTCCTAAAAAAAAAAAACAAAACAGTTAAGGTAATAAATCACTAACAAAATGACACATTCGGTTGTTGAAAATGTGCAATAAGAAATTTTGAGATAGAAATAAACACAAAGAAAAAAAGGAATAAACTCAAAGAGGAAATTTTAAAAATCGCAGGGGCTAATTTGCATAATCTTGTGAAAATATATTTTCTCATGAAAATATAGCTTACCCAATGCGACAATGAAAGAACTGAGCGTTCATTTGTATTTAGCAATTTCTGTTAGAAAGTAAGAAAAAACAATGTTTTAGAGAATATCTCTCAAGAAAATCACAAGACAGTTCCATATATTTTAGAAATGAATACAACAAAATCTGTTTTTCAGTTAACATTTTAGCTTTTAATATAAGTAGCACATGCTTAGTTTTTAATAGGACTTAATTTTTTGGAGCAATTTAAGGGTCAGGGCAACACTGAATAGAAAGTACAAAAATTTCTCATAACTCCTCTACCTCCTTACATGCACGACCTTCCCCATTATTAGTAGTACCCAGAGGACAGTGGTACATTTTGCTACAATCAATGAACCTACGTAGATGCATCATCATCACATGGTGCAGAGTTTACATTACAGCAGACTCTTGGTGTACATTCTCTGAGTGTGGACAAATATATAATAACGTTCATCATTATGTCATTGTGATAACATACACCATCATATCATAGAGTATTTTCACTGTCCCCCAAATCCTCTGTGCTCCACGTGTTCATCCTTGCCTCTCCTTCGACTGCTGCAACCACTGATATTTTTACTGTCTCCATCGTTTTCATGCTTATACTTTGATACATTTGCATATATTTTCTCTGAAACACTAAAGACAGGTAAATAATGGAACCATGTGCATAAGGTATTCTTCTCTTTCCACACTAGCTCATATAGATTTACTTTTTGTTATTTAATTGTTATTATGGCATAGAATTCCATTGCATTATGACCAAAATCTTTTGAGCTAATGTCTTCTTGATGGACATTTTAGATTGTTTACAGTTTTTCCAATCAGCAATGATGTAATAAAAATATCCTGTTATCTTTTATGCTTATATAGATATGTTCTATAAAATAAATTTTTGTAGTGGGATTATCTTAGACAATTACTGCAGAGTTTTACTTTTCAAAAGTATACCCCAATCTACATTTAATTTATCACTGTACGAGAATGCCTTTGGGGTAGATATAATCAACTTTTTCCCCTGTGATTCTTAGAGGTTTTATTTCTTTTTAAAAATTTTTAAAAATGTTTATTTATATTTGTGTAAGAGAGAGACAGAGAGAGAGACAGAGGGTAGCTGGGGAGGAGCACAGAGAGAGGGAGACACGGAATCTGAAACAGGATCCAGGCGCCGAGCTGTCAGCGCAGAACCTGATGTGGGGCTTGAACTCACGGACTATGAAATCATGACCTGAGCTAAAGTTGGACGCTTAACTGACTGAGCCACTCAGGCACCCCTAGAGTTTTTATTTCTTTAAAGGATTTTTTAGAGCAGTATTAAGTTCACAGAAAAGTTAGGAGGAGGTAGAAAAATTTACCGTATATCACCTGCCCCAGTCATACATAGCTTTCCCCATTACTACCATTCTCACAAGAGTGAGAGAATAAGGAAGTTATTCCTTATGGACACATCATAATAACTCAAACTTCACTGTGTACATAAGGTATTGCAAGTATATAATGACACATGTCCATCTACTATAGTATGATACAGAGTATTTTCGTATTTTCACTGCCTTAAAAATCCACTGTGTTCCGCTAATTCATCCTTTCCTGCCCTCCCCTGCCCACCCTTCCCCAAACCACTGATCTTTTTACTGTCTCCATTATTTTGCCTTTTCCAGAACACCATGTTTGAATCATAAAAGAGGTAGCCAACAAAACCTTTCAAAGGCATAAAAATGCAATGTTAGTAACATGTTTTAGACAAAGAAAAAGTAGGATCATATCCACAATATTTTGATCAGGCAGTTATGACAATTGTACTGAAAAATTCTTCTTTCTGCTATAAAATGAAGTAAAACCCAGCAATTAGACAGAAAATGCACCTGATTTATTTTTTAACTGAGAACTTTGAAGTGCTTTTTAATTCTAGCTGATGATATTGCCCATTTTAAGCCCTATTCTTTGGTGGGTTCAATTAATTTATTTACTGTCATATGTTTCATACTAATTGTGAGTTTCAAGCCTCCCCCAAGCCTTTATGCTGTCCATGCTAACTATCCTTAAAATGGCCAACTGCACAATCCTTTACATTTTAGAAGAGATAGTTAGCTTTCTCAAAATCCCTTTCCTTGGTCTTTCTGCACACACAGCTGAACCAAATGTACCATTCTCCCTTGAAGTTAGTGTAGCCATATCAGTGATTTCAAAGCAATACTTTGGAAGCACTGCCTAGGTCTGTTCCATAAATCTTTCCAACATGTGCTTCTCCATCTCTTTCTCTCTTCACTTGGGCTGAGATGGAAATAATACACGAGGGACCGGAGGACACACATGTGGAAAATAACAGAGTTCCTTTTATCTGGAACTATCCTGCTGTTATAATAAAAAATCTACTATTATATTGAGTTATTGTTTATAGACCAACATGTTTAGGTCTCGACCAAACTAATGCACACATATCCTTAATATCTTTTGCAAACTTTGTTTCCTATGTCTATTACATTATCTAAAAAAAGCTTCCATTGTGTGGAACTACTTCCTTTATATGCTACTGCAATCTGTCTGAATATACAAATGACCCAAAAATTGTTGCAAACTTAACTTTATTGTTGAATTCCTTGGTGAAGCTTCCAGGGTCTTTAAATTGCTTCATTAAACATTGAGTTCAAGCACTTTCTAGGATTTCTTTTTAATGACAAAATTTAAAGCTAAAAACTGCAATTAGGATTTCTAACAATTCTCTTGTGGCCAGGGGCCCAGATTTGTTTGGGGGATGTAGAAACCTAAGTCTATAATTTGAAACTGAGCTAGTAGAAGATCACAATATGTGGCTTCCATTTTTTGGCTTGGATCATGGCCAGCTAAGGCAGCATTGTTTCAGGTTTGGCAGGTGGCTTCCAAAATCAGTGCCTTCCTGATTGACAGTCTCCTAAGTGTGGGGAGAAAAATCAGCTTCTTTGGAATCTGTGTCATGTGATGGATTTTAACAATCATTCATTCCCTGAGGTTGGAATCTGTTTTTCAGCTCCCTCTCTCTCCTTATGTCCTAATTAATCTCTTTCTGCTCAGTAGAATGAATTCCATTTCTGCAAATAAGAGCTCTCACCAGTGCAGTGACCTGTTTATTTCCTAGACCTACTATCCAGCTTACTCCTTTTCATAATCTCCAGCACCATCTACACTACCTCCTCCATTTCATCTCTTCCTAAGGTAGGGTCACTGAAAATCACAGTGGACAGGAGGAAATGAGGCCGAGCTGACTCAGAGGGGAATAATCAGTGTAGACGTTGGTAATTAAACCAGTGTATTGAATTCCTGTTTTACCCTCTTTTGTCCACAATAATCATACTTCAGTACTTTGCTTTTGTTTCCTAGGCAGTGGCTTTTATTTACGGAGGTCATAATCTTTCAGAACCAGTCAGATATGCTCTGGCTCTTAATTTCTCCTACCGTAGCTTAGCCAGTGGCTTTCTAAGATAGATATAGTTCAAAATTAGAGAAAGTGTTTTAACAGGCAACACTTTCAGGGAAACATTATTAACCAACTGTGCTGTTTCTTTATCAATGCTCAGAAATTCGGAACTGCATTGTTTATGGAAACACAAATATCCCAAAGTCAAATATATATTAAATATATCATATATTTGTATGTATTATATAGTTTGATATACATACATATACATTTTATATAAAATAGTATGCATATTTATTTGTATATGTTTGTGCACATATTTATGTAAATGCATTATGTATATTTATGTATATATTTACATATTCAATAATATCCCCTTACCTGCAGCGTGTTTCTTGTGGTTTCAGTTACCTGCCGTCAATTGTGGTCTAGAAGCAAGTGGTCTTCCTCCTCACCTATAGTCAGGCCAATTGTAGACTATGTCACATCGCCTATGTCATTCACCTCCTGTTGTCTTATCATGAAGGCATTTTATCATCTCGCTTCATCACCAGACAAGTAAGGCTGAGTAGAGGACAATAAGACAGTTTGAGCAAGAGAGGTGTTTATAACTTTTTATCACAGTAGGTCGTTTTACGTGTCCTATTGTGTTATTAGTTATTATTAATAATCTCTTACTGCACCTAATTACAGGTATGTATGTGTGGGAAAAAAACATAGTATATGTTCAGCTTGGTGTTATCTGAAGTTTCAGGCATCCACTGGGGGTCTCAGAACATATCCCCTGTAGTCAAGGGAGGGGCCTTTGTCTAATTTTGAAGATATACAAAGCTATTTTGTTGCCTTTTGTCACATTCGTCTATTAAAAGAAATAGCACCTGGTTTCTGACAATAGCACCATAGGATTTTTAAAACGCAGATAAAAGGAACAAAGGAATAGCCAAACTTTCTAGTCCAGAAATATGCCTTGGTAGTATTTGTAGAATAGAATGGCTGGAATGACTCTAAGGTACTGTTCATGGAAGTTTCAGGAAAATGTCTCAATTTTTTATGAATATTTGTTTGTCCTAGGATCACCTGGGTAGCTCATTCAGTTAAACATCTGACTTGGGCTCAGGTCATGATTTCACGGTTGGTGGGTTCGAGCCCTCCATCAGGCTCTGTGCTGACAGCTCAGAGCCTGGAGCCTGCACAGGTTTCTGTGTCCTCCCTCTCTCTTTGCCCCTCCCTGGCTCATGCTCTGCCTTGCACTGTCTCTCAAAAATAAATAAATGTTAAAAAAAAATTTTTAAAGAATACTTGTTGGTCCTTCTATGCACTCATGTAAAATACTATTTTTTAGCAAGGAAGGGCAGAGAGAGATTCCAAGCAGCCTCCATGCTCAACACAGAGCCCCACACGGGGCTTGATCCTGTTATCCTGGGAACATGACTTGAGCCAAAATCGAGTTGGCTGCTTATTGGACTGAACCACCCAAGCACCCCATAAACACTTTTAATGAAACATAGCCACACCCATTCATTTGCATATTGTCTATGTAATTACCTAAGGCTGCATTTATACTCATAATGGATGGCCCGTTAGCCTAAAATACTTGCAGTCCAGCTCATTAAAGGCAAATTTGCTGAGGCCTAGCTAAGATTTTCCATATGCATTTCCATATGCACCTGGGATGTGATGGTGCCTAGAAAGAACCCTCCAANTTATACTCATAATGGATGGCCCGTTAGCCTAAAATACTTGCAGTCCAGCTCATTAAAGACAAATTTGCTGAGGCCTAGCTAAGATTTTCCATATGCATCTTTAATTTATTATAGTCTACCTTCATGGGACATCACAGCAATCAAAGTATAACGTAACATCCTTATGCTCATATGTTACCCACTCCATTCATTGTACTGTTTTCATCAAATATTTCTGGCATTTTTTTTCTCCAATATTTTATTTCTGTGTATGTTGCAAAACTCACAAATCATTTTTATGGATATTATTTTTTGCTTTAAACTCTCAATACTTTCTTATGAAATTTAAAGGATGAGAAATAAGTCCCTTTAATTTATCCAAAGATTTATTTCTATCTTCTCAAATGCATCTCTAGGGTAACACAGAATATTTGCTACTTCACAAATACACCTTGCCCTTTGTTGCATCAGCACCTGGGATGTGATGGTGCCTAGAAAGAACCCTCCAGTAAATTTTTCTGCAATGATAGAAATGTCCCATAATTTGAGCTGGAGAAGATGGTAGCCCCAGTCAGCTATTATAGCTGTAAAGAACTTGAAATATGACCAATGTGACCAAGGCATTAAATCATTCATTTTATTCATTACAATCAAATTTAGTGTAAGTAGCCACATGTGTCCCGGGGCTACTGTATTTGAAAGCACATGTTACCGAACTCTGGCACCTCTGATTCCCAAATTCTATATACCCTTCATGTTTCAAAGAAAGTCAACTCATACTTCAGTCTTTTCCAATTCCCACACTTAGAAAAGTTCTCTACCATCTTGAAACCTTCTGTACCTCATACTATTTTCCTGAATATTTATTTTATTTTGCCAGTTTTATTGCATAATCATAAGTATTTATTTATTTCCTGGGTGAAAGTGTGAACCTCCTGGAGGTAAGATTTGGCTTTTATATCTAGACACATAGAAAAGGGTTTTAGACATAAAATACATTCACCGAAATAACTGAATTGTTAAGTGACAATTAAATGCAAGAATCCAATTTAAAAAACTTGGATGCTGATTGCTAATTACTCACTGTGTCTTCTGTTATTTAAATGATAATAACTATTAATATCTTTAATATGAAAATAGAAGGATTTTTCCTAAAACTGGTCATGGCACACACAATATTTGAGGGAAAAAACAGTCATATTCCTATGTATTTGACATAAAAAGTGGTGCAAAAAAATCTTTTTGAATATGCCGTGCTCTACATGGCATTCTTATTTAACAAATATCTATTTGTTTTACAGGTACTAATTGTGCACATTTTATTTGTTAGGGAACTCAGAAGTTTGAAAAGTGCAGAATCAAAGTGCAAAAGTAAGGGAAATAACTTGTGCTTGGATATTTTTGTTTACATTTGTATTTTAAAAATTAATAAACTTCCCTGAGATAATTTACAATAAAAAATAACCATTTTAAACATTAAAGAGATTTTACAATTGAAAGTATTAAGTTTAAGGAGCTTTTACAATTAATTTACCCACGTAACTGCTATCACAATCAAATACAGAATTTTTTTATCACCTATTCCACATCTCCACTAGCCAAAACAAAAATTGATCAACTCTTCACCACCAGTTATTAGATACATCATTGATTAAAGTTTTATGCAAATTTATTCATTTGTTTTCTCTACTGTTTATTGATGTTCTATTTTGTTTGGGTAAGAGGGTTTCTTCTCTGATCTCTATTGTTTTCCTTTTTCATTCTTATTCTAGATTTAATTTTCCCTCCTATTTCTAGTTCTTAAAGTGAAAACTTGATCCCTAATTTGACAAATTTATTCTTTTCTTGTATTCAAATATGATGCCACAAATTTCCCTCTAAACACTTTTTTTTTTTTGCTGCATCCCACAAATTGTGATATGTGGTGTTTTCATTATCATTTAGTTCTTACATTTTCTAATACGATTGTGATTCTTCTTTGACCCATGAGTTATTTAGATGTGAAGGGGCTTAGTCGGTTAAGCATCCAATTTTGGCTCATGTCATGAACTTGCAGTTTGTGGGTTCGAGCATCATGTTGGGCTCTGTGTTCACAGCTCAGGGCCTGGAGCCTCCTTTAGATTTGGTGTGTGTGTGTGTGTCTCTGTTTCTCCCTTGCTCACACTCTGTCTCTCTCAAAAATAAATAAAGTTTAAAAACTTTTTTAAAAGAAGAAGGGAATTTTTTAAATCCAAAGTTACCTATTGATTTTTCCATAAACCTTTCTGCTATTGGTTTCCAGTATATTTCTCTTAGGATCAGTGAGCTACTCTGAATGATTTCCATTCTTTTGCTTCATTTTTAGAACTTTTTAGTTATTGTGATTATCAGTATGTTTATGTTGAAATCTACTATCTTGTGATTATTTTATTTATTCCTCTTATATCTGTTCTTTGTTACTTATTTTCTTTTGTCTAGCATTCATTTGAATTGATAATACTTTCATGATTTGGTTTTTTGCCACTATTGATTATTTGCTATAATTTTGGCTTTATTATTTTCTCGGTAGTTTCTCTGGGTTTACAATATGCATCTTTAGTTTAGCACAATCTCCCTTTACACAATGTTATAACAGTTCATGTCTAATATGAGCATCTTACTTTTTCCATTTCCTCCTTTCTGTCCTTTGTGGCATTATTGTCATACATTTTGGTCCTTCATGTTACAAACCCTGCTACATCATTATTTTGACTTAGTTCTGTTAAGTACATGTTTGAAATGAGGAAAATAGCTCTCATACATTTACCCACATCTCTCTGTAGTCACAATTGTCTACTTCCTGTTTTCCAGTGTATTTTTTAAAAGTTATTTAGTTTCCTAGTTGGTTATATGAAAAGGAAATTCTGGAGCCTGAAACTCCCTGTGGCTGACACTTTGTTTTTTAAGTTTTTATTTCAATCACAGTTAGTTAACAGACAGTGTTATATTCGTTTCAAGTGTAAGATATACTGATTCAACAATCCCATGCATCACACTGTGCTACTCCGAGAAGTGCACCTCTCTAGCCCATCCCCCCACCCACCTGTCTTCTGGCAGCCATTAGATTGTTCTCTGCAGTTAGAGTCTGTTTCTTGGTTTGTCTCTTTTTTCCCCCTTTGCTCATTTTTTTTCTTAAAATCCCCAGATTGGTGAAATCATATGGTATTTCTCTTTCTCTGACTGCTTATTTCACTTAGCATTGTACTCTCTAGCTCCATCCATGTCGTTACAAATCATAAGATTTCATTCTTTTTAATGGATGCACAATATCCCATTGTATGTATAAACCATATCTTCTTTATCCAGTCATCAACTGATGGACATTTGGGCTGCTTCCATATCTTGGCTATTGTAAATTATGCTGTTATAAACATAAGGGTGCATGTAATGTATTCCTTTGCATTAGTGTTTGAATATTCTTTGAATAATACCCAGTACTGCAACTGCTGCATCATAGGGTAGTTCTATTTTTAACAGTTGAGGAAACTTTATTCACCTGTAACTGAATAAGTGAGTAGTTTTCAGTGAATTTAAGGGAAGAATGGTTTTGATGTTTGCCTTGTAAAAGGATGAGTCTTGAAATGTCAATGTGTTCGGGGGAAATCAATTTCCCACAGAGCAGTCTCATTTAGACAGGCCTATGGAATGCTTCATGTGATTTTTAAATTCAGCGTGTAACTAATGTGTTACACAGCCAATAAAAATTTTAAAATTTATTATTCAGAATCAGTGTTTAACACAATAAGTGTATCTTCTCAGTTCCCTTGGTATGTGAATTGCTCCTATCGATTATTGTCTATATGTTCTACTTACCAATTGCTGTGTATTACACTAGCTTAAACTCAGTGGCTTAACATAACTATAATCATTAGTTTGGTAAGGAATCTATTGGATAAACTCAGTATGGACAACATTTGTCTTTGCTACATGGCATCATCCAGGGCTAAATTGGAGGCTAGCATGACATGACAGATGGGGGCAAGCATCACTTGGAATCTGTTCCCTTCACATATCTGATAATTGCTGGCATTCAGCAGGACCCTCTGTGGGGCTGAAAAAACACCTATAGGATATCTCTTCACATGGCTGTTTGACTTTCTTACAACATATTGACTCAATTTGAAGAATTGGAGATCTCTAGAAAAGTTGAGGTGCACAGCATTTTTGTCACTTAGTTTAAAGTCATATGGCATCACATCTACTGCACTCTACTGATTAAGGCAGTCATAAAGGTGACATCGGTTTCAAGATGAAGTGACTTATCAACCACTACTATAGCAGCACTGTCAATGCTAGATTATAAGAAGTACGTAGACCTGCACACACTGGTAATGTCTGCACCTGATTAACTCTCCATGTTTTCTGCTATACTTACAAGGTCAACATCAGATGCCAATTCCGGCTCAGGTAGACTTATTCATAGGATGGGCATCTTTGGAAAATAAAGGGTTCTCTAGCCACAACTATTCACATCCCTCCCATATATAAAATACACCCCAAACCCATGGGCATCTTGTCATGTATGGCATCATCTAAAAGTTAAGGTTCTCATCATCTGCATTAAGTTCATGTGCAAATGAGGCACCTTGAGTGTAGTGCGTCAGACACAGACTTTTGAGTACAAGTCCTCCCAATTTAAAACTTGTGAGCTAAGTGCATTAGTTCTCAAATATAAAATGGCGGGACAGAGAAAAATGACTGAAGACACTTTTTTTTTCAAAAGGAATGTGAGACATAGGAGTGGACTACAAACAGCAGCCGTGGGTCCATAGCACTTTTGAAATCCAGTCAAGCACACATTGGCCATTTCTTTCTTTCTTTCTTTTTTTTTTTACTTTTTAAAAAATGTTTTATTTATTTCTAGGAGAGAGAGAGAGAGACAGCGTGAGCAGGGGAGGGTCAGAGAGAGAGGGAGTCACAGACTCTGAAACAGGCTCCAGGCTCTGAGCTACCTGTCAGCACAGAGCCCGACGCGGGGCTCGAACCCACGAACCGCGAGATCATGACCTAAGCGAAAGTCAGACGCTTAACCAACTAAGCCACCCAGGCGCCCCAACACATTGGCCATTTCTTGATTAAGGCTCATAGCTCTGAGCTCTGGCATCTTGGCTCTTAGTACGGTATTGAGTCATTCTTGCTTTTAAAAAAAAAAAATTAACATTTTTATTTATTATTGAGAGACAGAGAGACACAGAACATGAGCATGGAAAGGGCAGAGAGAGGGGAAGACAGAGAATTTGAAGGAGGCTCCAGGCTCTGAGCCATCAGCACAGAGCCCAGTGCAGGGCTAGAACTCACAAACCGCGAGATCATGACCTGAGCCAAAGTTGGGCGCTTAACTGAAGGAGCCACCCAGGAGCCCCTTTTATATAAAAAGCACATGTTTGTAAGTAAGTGCCTTAAGGTTCCAAAAGCCTCTTTTCAGCCTAAGTGTCCATCACCAGATCAATGGATCAAGAAGATGTGGTTTATCTATACCATGGAATACTACATGGCAATGAGAAACAATGAAATCTGGCCATGAATAGCAACATGGATGGACCTTCAGGGTGTCATGCTGAGCGAAATAAGTCAGGCAGAGAAGGACAAATATCATATGTTTGCACGTATAGGAGGATTAGGAGGAACTTGACGGAGGAACAAGGGGGAGAAGAAGGGCGGAAATGGTGGGGGAAAGGGAGAGAGGCAAACCATGAGAGACTCTTGAATGCTGACAAAAACTGAGGACTGATGGATGTGGGGGGAGGGGGGGATGGGCATGGAGGAGGACACTTGTGGGGATGAGCACTGAGTGTTATGTGGAAACTAATTTGACAATAAACTATTAAAAAAAAAAAGCCTCTTTTCATTTTGTGCTGACGTTGTTTCAGTCTAAGTTGGCATCATTAAAAATCTTAGGAGCATCATGGAACTCAATGGAAATATACTCCATTAGACAAAAGGCATGCAGAAAATATATTCCATGCAGAAAAAAAAGTAATGGTGACCTCATAAAATAATTTGCAAAGCATTTCCTCCTATCTCATTAAAATAGTTATTTCTCTGCTTTGGGCTCCTAAAAAACTGAAAGCCTTAAGATTATTTGAAACCCTGTTGTTTATCACAATAGATTTATGAGACTCACCTTTCATTTTACAAGGCCTTTGTCTTTCAAAAGATACAGTCCTTGCAAACATTTTATTAAATTTAGTTCTAAATACTTCTTTTTAAAATCCAGTTATAGGGGCACCTGAGTGGCTCAGCTGGTTAAGAGTCTGACTCTTGGTTTCAGGACAAGTCATGATCTTACAGTTCATGGGTTCGAGCCCCGCATCGGGGTCTGCACTGACAGTCTGGAACCTGGCTTGGGGTTCTCTCTTTCCTCTCTCTCTGCCCACCCCCTGCTGTCTCTCTCTCAAAATGAAAATAAAATGCAATTATAAATAGTACTGTTTTATTAATTTAATTTTCAATCGTTCATTTCTAGGATATAGAACTACATTGATTTTTGTCTAATTTTCTTATATCCTATAATCTTGTTCAATTCACTTATTAGTTGCAGTAGCTACTTTTGGATTTTTATTACATGATCATGTCTTCTGCAACCAGAAGTGATATGTATAGTCATACTTATAAGTGTTCTTAGATAGTTTTCAATATTTCATCATTAAATGTGATATTGGTTGTAGTATTTTATAGAAGACTTTGATAAGGTTGAAGCAATTTCCTTCAGTTCCTAATTTCCTGATAGTTTCATCTGGAATGGACTTTGAATTTGTTACTTTTGTTCACACATTTGTTGGTTTTTTTTTTTCTTTTATTTCGTCAATATACTGAATGCCAGTGAATCTGGTTGTCTAATGTTAAACTTTCATTTCTGGGAATAACCCAACCTGATCACAACATAATATCTCTGAATAGATTCGTGAAGTCAATTTGCTAAAATGTTTTAAGGAAGTGTTGTCTTTATTCATGGCTGACATTGGTCTGTAACTTGTAATGTCTTCATTTTTGGGTAGCAGGATAATTTTGATTTCTGAAAAATGATTTGCTAAGCATTTCCTCCTCCTCTGTTTTCTGAAATAATTTGTTTATAATGGTATTATATTTTATTTAAATTTTTAAAATAATTCACCAGTGAAGCAATATGGTCCTTTTGTCTTCTTTTGGGGAGGATTCAAGTATTAATTAAATGCAATATACATTTAATTTATAAATTACATTTCTATAAAATGTATATAAATTATATATTTGCATAAAATATATATATTTATTTATATTTATATAAAATTTACATAAACTTTATTTTTATATAAATGTAATTTACAGAAAGCTATTCATATTTTTTATTTCTATTTCATCTTAGTACATTTTTGTGCTGTCTTCCAGTCAATTAGTCCATTTCATCTAACTTATTAAAATTAAGTGTGTATAAGAATTCTTTACTATTCATTTGATATCTGTAACATCTACAGACATATCCTTTCTTTCATTGCTAATATTAGGCAGTTTGTGACTTCCTTCTCTGCTCATGATTGGAGTTTATCAATTTTACTAATCTTTAGGAAAATAGCTTTTGGTTTTATTAGTTTTCTCTATTTACATCCATTTCTTATTTTACTTAGTTCTCCTCTTATCTCTAGTATTTCCTTTCTTATTTTGTGTTTGATTTTTACTAATTTTTCTACTTCCTTATTGTAAAAATTTAGATTATTGATTTTTGATACTTTTTCCTGGTCATATATCAACATTTAAAATGACAAAATTTCCCCTAAGCTCTTCTTTGTCTCATAGATTTGGATACGTGCACTATTGTTTTTAATTTTAATTCAATAATTTGTAATTAAAATTGTGATGTGTTCTTTGGCCACAGACTATCTAGATGCGCACCCTTTTTTTTTTTAAGTTTGTATTTATTCATATTGAGACAGTGAGTGTGAGAAGGGGAGGTTGGGGGGGTTGGAGAGAGAGAGAATCTCAAGCAGGCTCTGTGCTGTGAGCATGAAGCCAGATGTGGGACTCAAACTCAGGAACGCAAGATCAGGATCTGAGCCGAAAACAAGAATTGGGTGGTCAACCTACTGAGCCACTCAGGTGCCCTGAAATGTGCATTCTTTAATCTCCAAATATCTGAACAATTTTAGTTTCTTTTCTCTTACTGATTTTAATTATTTCTTTAAAAAAAAGACAGTGTTTATTTTTGAGAGAGACACAGTGGGGGAGGGGCAGAGAGAGAGGGCGATACAGAATCTGAAGCAGACTCCAGGCTCTGAGCTATCAGCACACAGCCCGACACAGGGCTCGAACCCACAAACTGTGAGATCACTACTTGAGCCATAGTCAGAAACTTAACTGACTGAGCCACGCAGGTGCCCTTAATTTACAATTTATTAATTAGAGAACATATTATTTGTGATTTAAATATTTTTATATTTAGGGAGACGTGTTACTGCCCAACACATGGGCTTTTTTGTGTGTGAGTATCTTACATGCATTGAAAATAATGTGTATTGTAGTGTATATTGGGTGGAGTGTCCTATAAATATAAATTATTGGAAGTATTGTTTAAATCTTCTATAAGCTTTAAAAGTTTCACTTTATTCCTTCAAGTTATACCTTCAAATTTTAGGTAAAGTACAGTAAAATTTCCTAATCTAATTTTGAATTTGCCAGGTTCTTTCTTTTAGTTCTTACTGTTTCAAGTGTTTTGAAGGCTAGGTATTAAGTGCATACCTATATGTTTAGAGTTGTTTTGTCTTCAGGATGAATTGATCTCATTATTAGGATATAGCCATTTATATCCACGTCTATACTAATACTTTTTTAAAGACTATTTTGTCTGAAATTAATATAAACACTGGATTTTTTATGATTTTAATGGTATTTCTTATTCCATCATTTTACTTTTTTAAAAAACATTTTTTAACTTTATTTACTTTGAGGGAGGGAGAGGTAGACAGAGAGGAATAAAAAGTATCTTAAGCAGGCTCCATGCCCAGCACACAGACAGATGCCGGGTTCAATCTCATGACCATGTGATCATGACCTGAACTGAAATCATGAGTTGGACGCTTAATCAACTGAGCCATCCAGGCCCCTTCCATCATTTTACTTATAACTTCTGTCTTTATAATTAAAGTGTGTTTCTTATACATATGATTGGGTTTGTGTCTTCATCCAGTCTGATAATCTCTACTTGTCTGTGTGTGTGTGTGTGTGTGTGTGTGTGTGTGTGTGTGTTTAGGATGTTTACATATACTGCAATTATCAGCTTGCCATCTGTTTTCTGTTGTCCTCCTTAATTTGTTTTTNTACTTGTGTGTGTGTGTGTGTGTGTGTGTGTGTGTGTGTGTGTGTTTAGGATGTTTACATATACTGCAATTATCAGCTTGCCATCTGTTTTCTGTTGTCCTCCTTAATTTGTTTTTGTTTTGCTGAGTTTTGAATTGAATTGAATTGACTATTTTGTTTTTATCTCTTCTCTTGCATTATTGGTTATACCTTTTGTTTGAAACTATGGCCTTGAGATGACAGTGTGGTTTACAAATTAAGTTTTAATGGAATATAGACCCACCCATTCATGGACATACTGTCCAAAGGTGATTCTGCACTACAATTTCATAGCTGAGTAGCTGAGACAGAGAACGAATGGTTTGTAGGCCTAATATATTTACCAGGTAGCCCTTTAAAGGAACCAGGCTCTTATCTTAGGCTCTCAATATGCTTTATTACTCCCTACTTGTATGTAAGAACATATAGCAATATAATGTAACCGTCTCTCACCTGTACACTTCCCACCCTATTCTTTGTGCTGTGTGTTAAGACCTCCAATATATTTTCAATGACATTATGTTTCTTCAAACAGTAAATACTTCTTTATGGACTTCTATAAATCAGAAAAATTATTTTAACTAATTCAAATATTTGTTATTTCTAGTATTCTTCATTTATTTTTGTGGATATGTTTCCGCTTGGTATTATTTTCTTTTCCTCTAAGAAATTCTTCTTTCATTTCTTATAGTTCAGAACTAGTACTGATTCCTCTAAACTTTTGTTTGAATAGAAATGTCATTATTTCTCCTGTATTTTTGAAGGATAAGTTCTGTCATATAGAATATTGAAGTAACAATTGTTTTCAGCACTTTACATTTATAGTTCCATAATATTCTGGTTTGATTTGCTTCTTATAAGAATATTGTGTTATTTTTATATATATTTTTCTCCATGTATTATGTTTCTTTTTTCATTGGCTATTTCTTCAGTTGTTTCCACAATTTGATTATAAATATACCTTGATCTGTCTTTCTTTGTATATTATCTACTTGGTGGTCATTAAATTGTGGATTTCTAGTTTTCATCAAATTTTGAAAAATTTGTTACTATTTCAAGTATATTTTTTCTAACACTCCCATTGTCACTCAAATTTTATATATATTTAATTGCCTGGAAATGGGATCACTGATAACTGTTAAGTTTTGCATCATTTTTACTCTTTATGATTCAACTGGATATCTTCCATTTTTACATCTTCAAACTCACATCTTTTCTTTCTTATGCAACATCTAATGTGCTATTAATTTGACCAAATACAGGTTTTCATTTGAGAGATAGTGTTTTCCATTTGTAATGAATTTTTTCAAATGTTCTACTTGCCTTTTTTATATTATTATTTTTCCCTATTTTTTCCCTTATGTGTGTTTATACTAATTCTTTCAGAATTGTTGTTTGCCAGTCCATCAACATGCTTCTGTATCTGTTTTTTTTGTTTGTTTGTTTGTTTTTATTTTTCCTTTTATTTATTTCTAGGAGAGAGAGAGAGAGAGAGAGAGACAGCGTGAGCAGGGGAGGGTCAGAGAGAGGGAGACACAGACTCTGAAATAGGCTCCAGGCTCTGAGCTGGCAGTCAGCACAGAGCCCGACGCGGGGCTCGAACCCACGAACCGTGAGATCATGACCTAAGTGAAAGTCGGATGCTTAACCAACTAAGCCACCCAGGCGCCCCTTTCTGTATCTGTTTTTATTCGCTGATTTTTCTCTTGGCTTTGGGTCATGTGTTCCTGTTTCCTTTCATGCTTAATAATATGGATTCGAGGATGAACATTGTAACTATAACTTTGTTGAGTGTTTTTATGTATTGAATTTCTTTTCCTAGGACATTAACTGACTTATGAATCAATTCAATAATTGTAAGCTTTGATTTTAAGCTCTGTTAGGGCAAGTATAAAGTAGCCTCTTACTCTGGGCTTATTATATTACTTCTACTATGGAATGAGCTATCTGGAGCCATTATTGAATGGCCTGGATATTTCATAAGGTCTCCCCTTTCTGATCGATTGGAACTCACTATTCCTCCAGGCCCAGAAAACTCTTGGAATTCTTCAGCTTACAGCGGCTCAGAATTACTTCACCTGGCCTGCTTGGTTTCACACAACATATCTGCAGATAATTCTTTAGTAACAGAAACAAGGAGGCTTTTATATAGATTTCTGGAGATGTTTCCCCAGTATAGCTCTCTTCAATTTCACATTATTCCCTATAAATTCCAGCTGACTCATCATTCCTAACCTCCAATCTGTTTTTTTTTAATAGCTTATTGTCAAGTTGGTTTCCATATAACATCCAGTGCCCATCCCCAAGTGCCCTCCTCCATGCCCAGCAACCCCCTTTCCCTTTCCCCCACCCCCATCAGTCCTCAGTTTGTTCTCAGCATTCAAGAGTCTCTCATGGTTTGCCTCCCTCCCTCTCCTCCACTATTTTTCCCCTTCTTCTCCTCCATGGTCCTCCATTAAGTTCCTCCTAATCATCCTATACGTGCAAACATATGGTATCTGTTCTTCTCTGCCTGACTTATTTCGTTCAGCATAACACCCTCAAGTTCCATCCATGTTGTTACACATGGCCAGATTTCATTCTTTCTCATTGACATGTAGTATTCCATCGTATAGATAAACCACATCTTCTTGATCCATTCATCAGTTGATGGACACTTAGGCTCTTTCCATGTTTTGGCTATTATTGAGAGTGCTCCTATGTTTTATTCAACTGTGTAATAATAAAATGCTCTTCTTGGTTTTGCCTCCCTATGTACTTCCAGAAAAGCCAACTGCATCATATCTATCCCTTCATTTTATTTGCATTTTACTTTGTAATCATAGTCCTATGCTGCATGTAGCTTAATGCCTAAAATCGCTGTTTCATGTGTAGCATCCAGTGTTCTATTTCTTTATGATGAAAAGTTATCAACATGGCTAGTAGAAATTAGAGTTCATTGATTTCTATTCATGTCTTATTATTTTCTCCTTTCCTTTAAAACAATTTTGCTATTATTTTTCTAACCTCTTAGTTAAAACTAGGTTGGTTTTACACTCTACAGTTTTCTAATTTGTGTTTTTATAGTTTCTCTTTGACTAGCTCTTTTGGCTTCATTTAAAAATTCCATTATGTCATATTTCCATTGCTATACAAACTCAAAATATTATCTAATTTCCTTTCTACTTCATAGACTTAGATTGTTTTATGCTTATTCTTTAATTTCCACATATTTGGACATTTCCTAGTTAATTTTTCATTATTGATTTCTACTTTAATTCCTATAAAATCAGAGAAAGTACTTGAATGATTTAAATATTCTGTAATTATGTTTACAGCTCAATATGTGGTTGTTTTAATGATTGTTCCACATGCATGTGAAAAGAATATGCATTATGCAATGTTCAGTGTGTATTCTAAAAATGTCAGTTATGTTAAGTCATTTAAGATTATTTGCAAATCTCCCATATTCTAGCTGATTTCTTTTTGGTTTGGGTGGTAGCTACGTAACTGAAACAGGTGTCTTAAAAGTTTCAAACAAATTAGACAGAAATTGGGGTGAGATAAATTAGGAAATGAAATGGACTGGCTTGAACATCACAGCACTTTGCTGGGATACCTGGATGGCAGATGTGGGGCTTGTTTTTGTATGTGGCCATAGCAGGATTAACAGCTTAGATTGTGTGTGACACCATAAGACAGAGCATTTGGTAATCCAGTCAAGAAAATGTTGGGAAAGGAAAAAAGATAGATGTTAGGAGCACCTAGGAAACAGTGAGTGTTATGTAATTTTAAGCTGTGCTCCTAGAATGTTTACTAACTGGTATTGCTTCCAGGTTACAAATTAAAGCCGTTTTGTTGATGGAGAGAAGACGGTGAGAGATGGGCTAAATGGGTGATGGGTACTAAGGAAGGCACATGTTATGATGAGCACTGGGTGTTGTATTTAGGTGATGAATCACTACATTCTACTCCTAAAACCAATATTAGACTCTTGTTAACTAACTAAAATTTAAGTTAAAAAATTAAAACATTTTTAATATAACCAGGGAGTGAAATAGTGGCAGACAAGTTAGTTTGGATTTGATACATGGTAGTTGTCACATTATGCAGCCTAGTTTTATAGTATTCCACATTTTATCAGCCAGTGTCCCTAGCTCCTAATTCATGAAATTCTATGTATTAAAACTCATTTCTTTCTCCTACAAATGCAAAATTCTCTACAAAGTCCTATAGAAACCCTGATATATTTTAATCTTTAAATATTTTGGTTTCCATATCATTTTATAGTCACGGAATTTCAGAAGTTAAAACAATAATAAAACACAAAAACAGGGGTGACTTGTTGGCTCAGTTGGTTGAGAGTCTGACTCTTGATTTTTGGCTCAGGCCATAATATCACAGTTCATGAGTTCAAGGCTCACATCAGGCTTTGCACTAATGGTGTGGAGCCTGCCTGGGATTTTCTCTTTCTCACTCTATCTTTGCCCCTCCCTTGTTCTTCCAAGGATCCCTGCTTGTGATTCTCTCTCTCTCTCTTTCTCTCTCTCTCCCTCTCTTGCTCAGAATAAATAAGAATAAATAAAATAAATATTAAAAAACAAAAAAGTAATAATAAACATCTTTTAGCATCAATTATTTTTCAAATGAGGAAAAAACCCACAAAATTCAGATAGTCTAGGGTTTTTTTTGTCTAATTGAAGAAGAATTTTCCCATTTTCAGTATTTCCTTCTTAAATATTTTTAATAGAATTTTAACTTCCATCACAATACTCTAATGTCAAATAATGTCTTAGGTCATTGACTTTCCTTTCTTTCTGTGTGTATGTGTGTGTGTGTGTGTGTGTGTGTGTGTGTTCAGGAAATAACCATTCCTTACCTTTTGTAAGAATGCCTTTTTGGGATAATAGCCTAGAAGAAGATGATGTCAAATGGTGGCAATTATGATAGTTTATCAATGCAAACGTACCTTTATAATTTTATTCAGATTGAAATGCTCTTATTTATATCTACATAATTCTCTCATTTTCCACATAGATCTAATTGCAGTCCCAGATACACTTTGATCAAATATCAATTTATATTTAGCTTATGGAAACACAACATTCAAACTCTATAAATCACAAGAGTGCTAATGTGCCATGTGTTTTAGAAATGATATTGGTAAACGACAATTTTAAATTCAAGTCTCCATTAATAAATTCCAATATTAGCCTATGAATAATCACATTTCCAGTCTAAGCAAACAAATGCTCTACTATTCTAGAACACCCATTTATTTAAAGACTCTATCATATCTCCACTTAAGATATTTTTCCTAAGAGATTCATACCTTAAATTTTAAAAAACTTAGATAATTTTTCTAGAAAATTTTCTAGATATTTTTCTAGAAAAATATGGGGAAACAGAAATTTAATATTTCTTATTCGTTAAATAAATAGAATTAATAAGTAAAATTTCTCACCAAGATAATTCAAAATATAAAATTGTCCCCAAATATTCTATATGTTAATTCTGCCAAATCCAAGGGGTAGAAATAGAATAGAAAAAAGAGGATCAATAAAATACTTTGTGAATATTAACTTGACATCAAAATCTGGCAAGAAATGTACTAGCCAATATATTTAAAGGGCCATCTTCCTCATGAATAAAGATGCAGATATCCTAAACAAAATCTTAGTAAACCAAATATAACAAAGTTATAGAGAAAAACAATAACTTTAACAAGGTAGGATTTATGTCAGAATATAGTAGTCACTCAGAGCCTTAGAACACTTGAATATTTACTCTCTCTCTCTCTCTCTCTCATACACTGATGGTGGACTATAAAGTCACTTTGGAAAAGTATATCTAAGGAAATTTGTAGAAACAATATTAAAAGTCACTAAAACTTTCAAAAACAATTAATAGTGAGATGCATAGTAGTTACAGTGTATTCATACAATAAAACTATATAAATGGGAAAAATAATCATCTGAATGTGTATGAAAAAGCATGCATGAATCTCAAAAGTAAAGAATGTATGAAAGGGGTTTCATAGATCAATAGGACTTAATGATTGTGGATAAGATGTTGCTCCCTCCACTAGAAATCAGAAAAATGCAAATTTAAAAGGGATGCAGCCATTAGATTATTAAAATTAAGCTGAACCAAAATGTCTGGCAACAGCACACGACTAGAGTGTAAATAAGCATTCCTTTGAAGACAGATTTAGCAGTATCTTGTAAAATTGCGTATGTACGTGCCCCATGGCCCAGTAATTTCATTTCTATATCCAGAAACATACTCAGAATAATCCTCAAGGGAATACTTATAAGGGTATTTGTTACAGCATTATTCAAATCAGACAAAAATCAAAGATATATTAAGACTCAGTTTTTAAGTATATAAAGAAAACACATTTTTTGCTTGTGCTATGTGATACAGCAATAAAATACTTTCAGTATATCCATTTGCACAATTCAGGGTATATTTTCAAAATTAGTTGTGAACAAGTAAGCTAAAAGCCCAACAAGATAACACATTATCATTAATGTAAATTTAAACATACACACACACACACACACACACACACACACACACAGAATGCAAGCATAAGGGACCCTGGCACATTTCTTGTTGGATTTTTTTTATTGGATTTTACTTGATTTTGTTATTGACTTCCATGTATCCCAGACAGAATGTTGCAGTAGACTCCAACACAAAATCACCAACAGGCAGAGACAAGAAACTCCATGAAAAGTCACCCAAAAACAGAAAATCTTTTGGCTATCCTGGTTTATTCCAGCCAACACGAAAGAAAACTGCTTTGTCTCCCCTGAAAGTTCAGGGATTGTTCAACCAATCCTTTCTCACCTAAGCAAAGGATGCTTCAATTTCCCTGCCAGGTGATTTCTTTTTATTTATTTATTTTAATTTAAATTTTAGTTAGTTAACAAACAGTGCAATATTGGTTTTAGGATTAGAATTCAGTGATTCATCACTTACATACAACACCCGTGCTCATTACAAAAGTGCCCTTCTTAGTACCCAACACCCATCTGGTCCATCTCCCACCCACCACCCTCCATCAACCATCAATTTGTTCTCTATCTTGAAGAGTCTTTTGTGGTTTGTTTTCCTCTCCTCTCTGTTTTTCCTCCTCTTCTCATACATTCTTCTGTTCTGTTTCCTAAATTCCACATATGAATACACTCATATGGTATTTGTTTCTCTCTGATTGACATATTTCATGGAGCACAATACATTCTAGCTCTATCCACAACAATCTTGGCAAAGGGCAACATTTAATTCTTTAGGATGGCTGAGTATGTTCCACTGTGTGTGTGTGTGTATGTATGTGTATATATATATACATAAAACACCTTCTTTATCCATTCATCAGTTGAAGGACATTGGGCTATCTCCATAATTTCGTATTGTTGATTATGTTATTATAAACATTGGTGCATGTAACCTTTCAATCTGTACTTTTGTATCCTTTGGCAAATACCTAATACTGCAATTGCTGGATACTGGGTAGTTTTATTTTTAGTTTCTTTAGGAATTTCCATACTGTTCTCCGGAGTAGACACTTCCACAAACAGTGCAAGAGAATTCCCTTTCTCCTCACCCTCACCAACACCTCTTGTTTCCTGGGTTGTTTAATGTTAGCCATTCTGACAGGTGTGAGGTGGTGTCTCATTGTGGTTTTGATTTATATTTCCCTGTTGATGAATGATGTTGAGTATCTTTTCATGTGTCTGTCACCCATCTGGGTGTCTTATTTGGAAAAGTGTCTATTCGTGTCTTATGCCCTTTCCTAACTGGGTTACTTGTTTTTTGGGTGTTGAGTTTGATAACTTCTTTAGAGGCTTTGGATACTAACCCTTTCTCCAATATGTCATTATAGACCTTCTATATACATACAACAATAAACACACTATGGTATTGGTGAGGGATAAATAGTAGATCAGTGGAGCAGAACAGAAAACCCTGAAAAAGGACCCACATGTGTATGCCCAACTGATTTTCTTTTTTTTTTTTAATTTTTAATGTTTTTATTTATTTTTGACAGAGAGAGAGAGAGAG
>NW_027551579.1:3298459-3340655 GCF_008692635.1 Crocuta crocuta | reverse complement strand
AAAGGGGAGAAAAAAAAAAAAAAAAAAAAAAAAAAAAAAAAAAAAGCAAAATGTAACCTATATTCATACTTGACACAAAAATTTACATAAAATGGATCACTGATTTATGTGGAAACTATTAAATGAACCATTTTTACAAGCATATCATAAAAGGATGTATTCATGATCCAAGTTTAGGCATAAGGTCTTAGACTGGGTATCAAATAACTATCCATAAAGAGGAAAATTGGTAAGTTTCGCCTTATTAAATGAAAAAGTAGTCTGTGAAAACCCGTGTGAAGAGGATGAAAAGGCAATTAACAATTGGGAGAGAACATTCTGAAACCACATATCCAACAAAGGACTTGTATCAAGAATACATAAAGAGCTTCAAACTGCGGGGAAAAAATCAATTAGAAAATAGTCAAAAGATATGAAAAGAGATATTTCACAAAAATACAACTTATCATCTTGGGTAAAACAAGAAAGAGTGTGAACAGCAAATACTGGCAAGGATGAGAAGCTGGATCATGCATTCTTGGCTGTTGAGAAGGAAAATTGGTACAGGCATTCTAAAAAACCAGAAGTTTCTTGAAAAATTATATGTGCAATTATCACGAGCCAGTCAGCAGTTGTACTCTTGAACATTTTCTCAGAGAAACTAACATTTATGTTCATGCAGAAACTTGGACAAAACTGTTCATTGAAACTTTATTCATAATGGCAAAAAATCAGAAACAATCTCGAATGGGCCAGGGGTTAGATAAAATGTGCTTCACCTAGTCTGAGGAATACTGCTAATACATCCCATGGTGATGTGTGTGGCTGTAAAAGCACAGACGAGGAGTGATTTTATTGATTTACTGATTTTATTGGTGAAATTCATCTGAATTGAATGTAAATATCTTGGCTATGATACTGTACTATAGTTTTACAAGACATTCCTATTTGGGAGGCTGGAGAGAGTGCATGTGCTCTATCAATATTATTTCTTACATGTGAATTTATAATTTTCTTAAAAATCAATTAAAAAATATGTCTGTGTTGACAATCATGTTAACCTCCCACACCTGAGGTTTAAGGTCAGTTGAATTCCATGCATTTAAGGCTTAAAAGGTGACTAATTTGGGGGCCATTTATTTTTTATTTGAATTAGCTCCAGTTGTTAACATAATGGAAACAAAATAATCATGCTGCCTTTTCCTTTGAATAGAATATCATCATAATGAAAATGTATTAATTAAAAATGAGAAATAATAACCATGGTGTCTTATATAAGAAAATCGTATTTTCTCTCAGAACATCATTGGTTTTTAGGCTGTAATTCATACACAGACTTCATTTATCCACGAATCTTCTGGAAAAGATTTTGTGAATATTTGTAAATTCATATTTTTCTGGCAGATGTTAGGTATATTTTGCTATGTAATACAGGCCTCCATACTGTACCAAAAGTTGAGAATTAATTGCATAGACAGGCTTTTTTAAAAAATGGACAATGTTCAGTGTAGTCTTTGAGTGTGGAAATAGAACAAGAATTAGTAGTACCTATATTTGCAAAACACAATAATAGCCCAAGGTTTAGAGAGTTTGACAAATTCATGATAAGGCAAGTATTTTTTTTGATAAGGCAAGTATTAAAATGAGTGTTCCCAGAATTTTTCTCTACCTGCTGTCCTCTCTCAGATGTTTCCCCCTCTCTTTCTTGAGTTACCTCTGCTTGATAGGCCTGCACTGTCAGATTCTCTGGTGGCTATTGGAGTGAGAATTGGAAAGAAATGGATACAGAAGAAATCTAGTGGGGACTACTTGGATTTAGGATCGAGATTTTTCTCCACTGCATTTAAAGTAAGGCCATTATGCCACATGTTCCTACACATATTTTTTTTAAAAATTCATGAATCTGTTCACTTTTTTCTTTATTATGATTTTGCATAGCTTTATTTTAATATACTGAGTATTTTCTTTAAAATTCTATTTAAAGGGAAAAATTACGGTTTACTGATGTTTCACCTGGTAGGTGGGAATTATTTCATGGTCATTTCCAAAACAGGCCCAAAACAAAACAAAACAAACACTAAGTTCGTTCATATTTCAACAATCACTGATCACTAATAAGTACTGACACGTGCCTCACTTATAATAAGCTTTATAGCAGCACAGAAGTACATGGAGGGAATATTTTGCAAATTTTCTGAGCAAGGATCTCTTTTACCAAAGGTTGCACACTCTGATAAATAAGACACATTATATACACATATTGACATACACAAAGCATCATAAAAGTATGTGCCTAATGTGTAGCATGTATGGAATAAATATTTTATAAGTACATAAGTAAATTACATATTATAATTGAAAAATATGCCATTGCTGGCATTAAAAAATTAAAACCAATTGTTTTTTAGTTGGAACAGCATTTGGAGCATAAACAACCCAAGTTGGACCATCCAAGAGAGGGAAGACGTGGGCCAATAGAGAGGAGACATAGGAAGATTCTATTCTACTGATAAATAAACCTACATAGAATAAAAATATGTCCAGATTACAGTGGTTATATTCACATTACCAGAATTTCCACGATGATACTCTGTTAAATCTCTGAGTGTTCCCGTTTTCAAGGAAACATACAAAGAAGCTAAGTATGTATAGCATTTCCAACATTTTTGTCTAAAACTAACACACTTTTCTTCTTAAAACATAATCCCCATTACTAGCTAGAGGCAAGTTTTTCCAAGTTCATTTCCGCTGTGGTCTAACCTAGACTGAGTTGTTACAGCAACTTGTGCAGCACCTGCTTTAATTGGATGAAAACTTAGTTCATTGTCTTTATCTTCTAAAGATCAATTTATATCTCTCTCAGTATGCAAGGTCACAAGTACGATTAACACAGTGTTACCTGTTTATTTCACGGATTCCAGTCAATAGAAGTGATATGCACATTATGTTTTTTTCTCTCAGTTTCTTTTCCATATATGTATATATATATTATCTTCTATCATAACTTCCTCCCCATTTTTCTACTTGGAGTCACAGTGTGTTTTTATGCTGAAGTCTATAAGAAATCCTCAAAAAATATCATTATTCTCTCTACCATTCACAGATTTTGTTTCTTTTCTTTTTTCTTTCTTTCTTTCTTTCTTTTTCTTTCTTTTTTTTTTTTTTTTTTTGGTGTGGGGGGGGGTTTTTTTTTTANTTTTTTTTTTTTTTTTTTTTTTTTTTTTTTTTTTTTGGTGTGTGTGGGAGTTGGTATGGAAAAGGGGAATGGGAACAGGGCTTTCAAGAAGATGTTGCAAATAGACATTCCAATGACCACCTGTGGGATGGTGTGGGAGCAGCTAAGGATGCCTCATCATATCGACCCTGTTACTTAATTCAGTGTAGTGAATCAGAGGTGCTAAATTAAGTATCCTACAATTTTCTCTTCCAGGCAATCCCCTGATGACTCATCCTATTTTCAAAGTTGTAGTTACAGTTTCCGACAGATTAATGGCGGCCATGTCTTTGCCACCTGGGGTACTCTTGGAAACCCTTTATTTCCATTGACTTGTTGAAAACATTTTCTTCACTATATCGCTCCTGCTTCAAAAAATTAAGTAAACAAATCTTTGAAAAATTTAATGCGTTTAGAAGCTCTTATTTTAGAGCATGTTTAAACAATAATTTAAGAAGCAGAGGAAAAATTAACTACATCCCTTCATTTATATCTTATATGAATATTTACTGTTATTATTTATACATTTAATGTTTGCTTGTGATAAAATAAAAATAATACAAAAGAACACAATATGTAGTTCACAATATGCTTATTTCTTCAAATACTCAGAAACTTTCAGTGTTAAATGTTTCTTATGGTAATTTTGAATAATTTTATAAGTACATAGCTAAAAATACATGTAATACAAACATGGTGTTTATATACTACATATTGTAATATAGCCTACCTTATCTGTAAAATGAACTAGATTTACAGTCTCTGTTTACATTTTATCCTAATTTGAAAAAAAAAATTCATATTGAAATATATCTAGGTAATTTCCAGTACTTTTACTATTGAAGGCATGGTCAAAATGAACGTAATAGTATAATATGAAAAGACTTTTCTTTAACTTATTTTTAAAAATTAATTAATTACTTTTTTAGAGATAGAGAGAGTGTGTGTAAGCAAGGAAGGGGGTGGGAGGGGGAGAGAGAGAGAGAGAGAGAGAGAGAATCTTAAGCAGGCTACATGTTCAGCATAGAGCCTATGTGGGGCTGGATCTCATGACCCAGGGAACATCACCTGAGTGGAAACCAAAAGTCTGATGCTCAAACCATCTGAGCCACCCAGGTGTCCCCTAAAAGATTTTGTAAGTGTGTAATAACCAAGTCAAAGGGAATATATATATTAAGTTCTATAAATTTGCATTTGAAAATTAATTGAGACTTATATATTTATTATTTGATATATTTTACTATTAGAAAAATAATTCATGGCCCTCTTATACTTAAAAAAAAATGCCAAAGAAAACTAAAAATGTATTCTGGGGGAAAAAAAACCTCCCTAATACTCCTGTCTACCAATTCTTCTCTTTCAACAGAAAGAAAATTTAACAGTAATTTGTACATTTACCAAATTAATTTACTATGCAAAAGTTTTGGATTAATTATGGTCAAATTTACATATTTGTAATATCTTGAGTTCTTATTTATCATCCAGATTTTTTCTTTCACAGCAACTCTTTGTGACTGTGTTGGTTTTGTTCTCTCCTGCTTATGAACAGATTTATTTTACTGTATTTTAAAATTGACCACACTGGTTAAAATAATGCTATTGTTATTAATTTCAAATTTGAAATTTTATCCTTGCTGAATTGCTTATTTTTACTCTTGCATTGTTTATGTATGTAGTCATGTATTTTTTAACCACAAAACGATAACGTTGCATTTTCCCTTTCATGTATTAGAACACTTCCAAACTTCAGTTGATTTAAATTACTTTAATAATGGTGCTAATGATCCTATTTGTCTTGTTCTTTTTTTAAAAATGTTTTATTTATTTCTGAGAGGGAGAGAGAGAGAGACAGCATGAGCAGGGGAGGGTCAGGGAGACAGAGAATTTGAAACAGGCTCCAGGCTCTGAGCTAACTGTCAGTACAGAGCCTGACGCGGGGCTGGAACTGTGAGATCATGACCTCAGCGAAGTCGAACGCTTAAGCGACTGAGCCACCCAGGCGCCCCGACTTGTTCTTGATTTTATATAACTGATTGTAATCTTTTATAAGACTGAATGATGCTAGTGGGTTTTTTTCTTTAAATAAATATTTCCTGTTACCTAAATTAAATTCATTAACTTTATCAGGAATAGATATTGAAAGTATATATTTGGAAATGATAATTTTTCTTCTAATATTAATATGGTGAAAATATTAATCTTTCTCTATTCTGTTTACATACATGGAATTAATCCTACATGAACAATGTACTCCTTTATATATTGATGAATTACATTTGATATTTTATTCATAAGTTTTGCATTAATATTCATAATGAGATTGGTTTCTTTCATCTTAATCCGCCTTATTCCTTCCATCCTCCCTCTTTTCTATCTGATCTTTCTTCCTAATTTTTTTGTTGCAGTATCAGTGAAGTGTTAAAAGTAAAACCTTGAGGGGTGCCTGGCTGGCTCAGTCAGAAGAGAGTGTGATTCTTGATGTCAGTGTCATGTCATGAGTCTGAGCCCTACATTGGGGGTTGAGATTACGTAAAAAAAAAAAAAAAAAACTTAAAAAAAGTAAAATTTTGAAGCTAAGGGGTTAGCACGGATAAGAAGTCAGAGTAAAATATCCACCTTTCTGTTGCAAGACTAGACACTAGCAGGAAGAGCGAACCAGAAATCCAGCAGCTCTCTCTGAAAGCTAGACCCAAATGACACAACATCTTCTTGTACTGGTTAAAATCCCTTAGGTGAGGATAGCATCTTAAATAAGATATTATCCTTAACCTCTCTTTATAGTCTGTGTCATGCATACAATTAAAATCAAATATGGGGGTGCCTGGGTGGCTCAGTTGGTTAAGCATGTGACTTCAGCTCAAGTCATAATCTCACAGTTCATGAGTTTGAACCCCACATGGAGCTCTCAGAGCTTGGAGCCTGCTTTGGATTCTGTATCCTTTCTCTCTCTGCCCTCCCCCTCTCACTCTCTGTGTCACTCTCTCAAAACCAATAAATAAACATTGGGGGGAAAAAGCCTAAAATAACAAAAATATATCAAATAGGAAGATGACAGAGGACAGGACAAAATGATTAAAAATCGAAGGTAAAAAAGATAGAGAATGCAAAAACAAAAGAGAGAGAATAAAATCAGACACAGGGTGATGCATGCCATATATTTATAAGCATGGGGTTTAAAATAATATTAATACCTTCCAAAATATATGAAAAGCTGAGGAAATCACCAGAGGCTTGGACATACTTTAAAAAATCAAACAGAAATCCTATACATGGAAAAATAAGTACCCAGACATAAAATAAAATTCAAAACATAGGCTTAATGGCCTATTACACACAGCACAAGAAAGGACTAGTGAACTCAAAACTGTAACTCAATAGAAAATGTTCAGGCTGGGGCGCCTGGGTGGCTTAGGTGGTTAAGCGTCTGACTTTCGCTTAGGTCATGATCTCGTGGTTCTTGGGTTCAAGCCCCGCGTCGGGCTCTGTGCTGACTGCCAGCTCAGAGCCTGGAGCCTGTTTCAGTCTGTGACTCCCTCTATCTCTGACTCTCCCCTGCTCATGCTCTCTCTCTCTCTCTCTCTCTCCTAGAAATAAATAAAACATTAAAAAAAGAAAGAAAGAAAGAAAATGTTCAGGCTGAAGAATGGAGTAATGAGAATGAAGAAATCTTCAAAGAAAGCAGAGCCATAGAATATGTGCACAAAATGTATTACTTATAATTGAAGTCTCAGAAAGAAAAGGTCAAAGCAATATATTTGAAATGATATTGGCTGGGAATGTTCTAAAACTGATGAAAACTATTAAGCGGTGGGCTGAAGATAAACAAAGAGAAAACTGCACCCAATTGCTAAGTAGTAAAATAGTTGGAGACAAGGAGAAAGAAACAATAAGGATTAAAAGAAATCAGAGAAAAGGACAGATTAACTACCAAAGAGCTATAATAAGACTTACATTTGAGTTTTAAATAAAATTAATGGATGCTCGCCTTTGTTACTCCTTTGCTACATAGCTCTAGCAGTTAGTCAAAAAAAGTAAGTAAGTAAATAAATAAATAAATAAATAAAGGAATTCAAGTAGGAAAGAGGAAATAAAATCATCTCTGTTCAGAGATGATATAATTTTATGTGTGGAAAATCCTAAAGATTCCCTGAACAGCTGTTAGAAATAATAAAGAAATTCATCAAAGTACCAGGATATAAAATCAATGCACAAAAATCAGTTGCATTTTTATATACTAATGAACAATCTGAAAAAGGAAACAGCATCAAAAATAATAAAATACTTAGAAACTAACTTAACTAAGGAGGCAAAACACTTGTACAGTCAAAACTACAAAACATTGCTAAAATTAAACAAGACATAAATAAATGAAAACACATTGGATGTTCATAGGTGGGAAGACAATATGTTAAGATATCAATACCCAAACCTCTGTGCAGATTTACTGCAATTCATTTGCAAAGCTCAATGATATTTTTTGTAGCAATATCCATTCTCAAGAATGGAGAATTGATATATCCATTCTCCAACTTTTCTTTAGAGTATATATACCAATGGAATATTACTTAGCCATGAAAAAGAATGAAGTCTTGCCATTTGTAATGACATGGATGATAAGTGACATAAGTCATTCAGAGAAAGAGAAAAACTGTAAAATTTCACTCATATGTGAAATTTAATAAACAAAATGAACATAAGGAAAGGGAAAGAAAAATAAAATAAGATCAAAAATAGACTCTTTTTTTTAAGTTATTTATTCATTTTGAAAGAGAGTGCACACATGAGTCGGGGAGGGTCAGGGAGAGAGGGAGAGAGAGAATCCCAAGCAGACTCCAAACTTTTAGTGCAGAGCCTGATACAGGTCTCCATCTCAGGAATTGTGAGATCATGATTTGAGCTGAAATCGAGAGTTGGATGCTTAACCAACTAAGCCACTCAGGTGTTGNGAGGGTAGAGGGGGATCGTCTCCCACCCTGGAGTCTCCGATCCCGGCCCGATTTTATCTTCCCCGGTTCGCACTCACGTTAGAAGGCTCTCTCAGTGGATTCTGCATCTTTTATCTCCCAATCTCTCAGGTTTTGTAAGGTTTCCAATGGCTTCAGATCTTTTCTGAGTGATGTATGGGCGCGAGTGCAAGTACGGAGCTCCTTACTCCACCATCTTGCCCCCTCTCCTCTTTTTTTATTTTTTCAATTTTTTAAATGTTTTTAAATTTTATTTTTGAGAGGGAAACAGAGAATAAGGAGGGGAGAGAGGCAGAGAGAGAGAAAGAGAGAGAGAGAGAGATTCTGAGGCAGGCTCCAGGCTCTGAGCTATCAGCACAGAGCCCCGCATGGGCCTCAAATTTGTGAACTGCAAGATCATGACCTAAGCCAAAGTCAGAGGCTTAACTGACTTAGCCACCCAGGTACCCATATAGACTCTTTTTAAAAAATGTTTAAATGTTTATTTATTATTGAGAGACAGAGCACGAGCATGGGAGGAGCAGAGAGAGATAGGGACACACAGAATCTGAAGCAGACTGCAGGTTCTGAGCTATTGGCACAGAGCCTGATGCAGGGCTCAAACCCACACACTGTGAGATCATGACCTGGGCCAAAGTTGGATGCTTAACCAAATGAGCTACCCAGGCGTCCCTACCCCTAGAGACTCTTAACTATAGAAAACAAACTGAGGGTTGATGGAGGGGAGGTAGGTGGGAGATGGGCTCAGTGAGTGATGGGGATTAAGGAGGGCACGTGTGATGAGCACCAGGTGTTATATGTACATAACGAATCACTAAATTCTACTCCTGAAACCAATACCACACTATATGTGAACTTACTTGAATTTAAATAAAAACTTGGAAAGAAAAAGTAATTGAATCATGTTTATTTATGCAAGTAATCTCTACTCCCAACATGGAACTTGAACCCTGACCCTGAGATCAAGAGCCACATTCTCTACAGGCTCAGCCACCTAGGTGTTCCATTGTCAAGTTTTGATATTAAATTTTCTCCAGCTTAAAAATGATTTGCAAGTGGATTCTACCTTTTCTATTCTCTAAAGATATTTCTGCAAGGTTGGTATTTCTCTTTGTTTACATATTTGACAGACTTTGTCACTGAAGAGTTTTGTTTGTCTCACGGTTTTTACTTTTGAATCAAATTACTTTATATTTTATTGATATAGGACCATATGTGCTTTCTGTTTGTGGTTTATTTTTCTTTCTTTCTTTTTTGGTTTGCTATATTGTTGTTTTAAATAATGTTTTACATTTCATTTAATTTTTCAAATGTATTGGTTTAACAGATTTAATGATTTTAACTTCTGTAAGATACTGTATGGCTCTTTCTAATTCCTAATAACAGAAATCTGTTACCCTTTGTGGATCATATTTATTGATGAATTTAATTAATGTTTATCTTTTATCAGTGCTCAATAAATCAACAAATTTGATATTTGTTGATTTCCTTTATTGTCTTGTTTCCTTTACATTAGCTTTTATATTTAATATTTCTAATCCATTGCCTTTTTAAACTTTTAAATATTTCAGTAAATATTGCTTTCTCCAATGCTTTTTAAATTGTAAAATAGATATAACATCTATCATATTAACACTTCTTAAATGTGCAATTCTGTGGTATTAAATAGATTTATAATGTGCTATCGTCACCACCGTCTGTCTCCAGAATTCTTTTCATCTTGTAAATCTGAAATTGTATACACATTAAACAATACCTTCTCTTACCCCTTCCCCCCACCAGCATCTGACAAGTACATTTTCTACTTTCTGTCTTTATGAGTTTGAATACTCTAAGTACCCCATATAAAGGGTATCATATATTATTTGCCTTTGTTGTGTCTAGCTTATTTAAATTAGCATAAGATCCTCAAGTTTCATCCATGTTGTAGCCTATGTCAGAGATTTCTTCTATTTTAAGAAACAATTGTACCTATGCCATGTTTTGCTTATCCATTTATCTGCCAATGAACACTTAGGTTGCTTCCACATTTAAGCTATTGTGAATAATGCTGATATGAACATGGGTGTATAACCATCTCTTCAAAACCCTCTTTTCTCTTCTTCTGGGCATTCACTCAGAAGTATAATTGCTAGATCATATTGTCATTCTATTTTTATTTTTTTGAGGCACTGCCATTCTGTTTTTGCCCACAGTAGTGCCATCTCACATCCCTCCCAACAGTGCACAACTGATTCAATTTCTCCACATCCTTGCTAACATTTTATTATCTTTTTCCTTCTTTTCTTTTCT
Source organism: Crocuta crocuta (assembly GCF_008692635.1). Lineage (NCBI taxonomy): Eukaryota > Metazoa > Chordata > Mammalia > Carnivora > Hyaenidae > Crocuta > Crocuta crocuta. Next base: position 3,330,206 of record NW_027551579.1, on the reverse strand, counting down.
TTTTTTCTGTCTTTTTTTTTTCTTGATAGTAGCCATCCTAATGGGTGTGTGGTGGAATTGGAAGTTTTGATTTGTATTTCCCTAATAATCAGTGATTTGGACATTATTCTATATGTGTATCAGTCATTTGTATATACAATTTGGAGAACTATCTATTCAAGTTCTTCACCCATTTTTAAATTGAGTTGTTTGGTTTTGTTGTTGTTGTTGCAATTTGAGAGTTTCCTATGTCTTCTGGACATTAATCCCTTATCAGCTATATGATCTCCAACCCCCATTCTGCGGGTTGCCTTTTACTTCTGCTAATGGTGTCTTTTAACAAATTCTTTAAAAATATTATGGAGTCTAGTACCTATTTTTTTTCTTTGTCTATGCCTTCTGTCAAATATGTAAGCAAGAAATAAATCAACCTTACAGAAATATCTTTAGAGAATAGAGGAGGTAGAATCCACTATCAAATCATTTTTAAGCCAGAATAACTTAAAACTAAAAACTTGATATGGTTATAACAATCACAAATACATCTACAAAAATATTATCAAAATATTAACTGTGAGATTAAACATTTCAAACAATGTGATTTGCTACAGTAACAGAAATGAGATTAAGTCACATAGTTATCTCGGTAAATTCAGAAGGAAAACCTATTTCTTAAAATTTAATACCCACTGATAGAAAGTATGCTCAGAAAACTAAAAATAGAATATAACATTCTTAATTTAATAAGGTTATGAATACCTACAAGTCACATGATAGTGATGGAAAGTTGAGAGCTTTCTTTCTGAGATCAGGATCACAAAAGTCATCATGGTGCTTGAAGTCATAGTGAAATATGGCAATGAAAAGAAAAATTTTTAAATATAATAACTGGGAAAAATTTTTAAATATAATAACTGGGAAAAAGATATAAGAATATAATTACTTGAAAATGACATGATTGTGGGGGTGCCTGGGTGGCTCAGTCGGTTCAGCATCCACTCTTTATTTAGGCTCAGGTCCACGATCTCATGGTTCATGAGACTGAGACCCATGTCAGAGTCTGCACTGACTGCATGGTGCCCACTTGGAATGCTCTCTCTCCCTCGCTCTATGCCCCTCCCCTGCTCAGTAATGTGCATATGCATGTGCGCTCTCTCTCTCTTTCAAAATAAATAAATGAACATTAAAAAATAACAATAATAAATAAAATTATTGTCTATGTGGAAAGTGAATAAGAGTCAATATATTCAACAACTCTTTGGGGTAGTTATTATATCCAAATTTTATGTATTAGTATACCCAGGCTTGCAAAGTTTAGTTCACCTGCCTAAGATCAGATAACTAGCATCACTGTGATATAAAGCACACTGAGGTTTTCAGACACTAGAGCCTTTCTTTTGATTTGTTTTGACCTTTTTTCTTTTTTTGTCTTTTGAGAATTGCTCTCCTTGAAGGATGTACAAATATAAGAGGACTCAGTGATTGTTATTTTGTCTGCCTTAAAATTTATTACCTCACAGATAAAAGTGCTAGTTTTCTTGAGGTAGAGTTTTACATACCCAGAACAGGTATAGAGAAGACCAGAGAGTGGAGGCAAAGTGATGTATCTTCTGCTCTCCTGTGCAATTATTCTGTTCCAATAGGAAAGCATTCATTGGTCAATGCATATTCTTTTTTTTTAATTTTAATGTAGCTTTATCTAACTCCTTGCAGTTATTAAAGGTGATTCTATAATTATGAACTTGGGAGGTTAGTAAATTTGGGGTTGGGGTGGCCTTATGAGTTTTGATCAATTTCTAGAGTTGATGATGGTCTTCCTGGTGTCTTCACAGAGAGCTGGGAAATGCTTTTTCAGAGATTCCTGGCCTGCTATTATCAAAAACTAAAACAGAACGTCTTTCAAAGTAGCATGGATACCACATCATTCTTATTACATTTATTATTATTTAATTGGTACTAGACTAATTCTTATTTAATTATTATGAAGAATATAATTGTATCAGATTTTGTGTACTTTCTGTAGACTAGACATATCACTGCACTGAATTGTAGATTCACTCATTCCATTATTTCAAAGCTATCAATAATTAAGTTGCCTGCAATTTACAGAAAACACATTAAGTTATTTTAATTATTATATTATTTTTTCAAGGTGCATCCTTTACTTTTTTATTCTTCACTATGTTCCAGATTTCTTTTGGCTTACTGGGATGTGCAAGTGAACGTGGGGAACTTTCCCATTGTAGGGGGCGGCACACTTCAGTTACACCAGTCTCTTACTGTATGTGATTCTGTACTACAGGATGCATTTCTCAGAGCCCCTACATATACACATGTATATACACTGGATCTTCAGTATATAAGTATAATTTGGAAGATTTGATAAAAACCTAGACTACATTTGGTCAGCTTTTTCTGCCATTTCTGTCTGTATCTACTGTTGTGGAAATGCTTGGTTTTTCTGCACTCACCTCTTGATCATGAAATTTTCTTTTTTTTATTAAAAAAATTTAGTGTTTATTTTTCAGAGAGAGAGAGAGAGAGAGGTGGAGAGGCAGGGAGAGAGGAAGACACAGAATCTGAAACAGGCTTTGAGCTGTCAGCAAAGAGCCTGACTCAGAGCTCGAACTCCTGAACTTCAAGACCATGACCTGAGCCAAAGTCAGATGCTTAACTGACTGAGCCACCCAGGTGCCCAATCATGAAATTTTCTTAATGACAGATGCAGCAATCATTCCTTAATATCCTGGTTCTGATGTGACTTTCAACTCATTCCTGACCTCCTTCAGCCTTCCATGAGATTCTTTAAGACATTCACTTCTCCAAATAAATCTTTCTTCTTAAATAGGACATTGCTTTAATTCTTTACCTGAACCAAACCTTTATAAGTCCACATCTCACAGTGTATAAAATAATACTTAATTCTGAGGAAAGACTGTGAACTAAATTCACATTTATGGCAAAACATTAATATCAGTAATTCAGAAGCATTTACTCAACATACAGGAGCACATTGCATTTCAAACTATCAAATACTAGAGTTATGTTATATCCAGCAAGATGCTGTTATCATAATATAGGGGAAGAGAATGAAAAATAAGATAAAAACAGAGAGGGAGGTAAACCATAAGAGACTCTTAACTATACGGAACAAACTGAAGGTTGCTGGTGGAGGTCCGGGGTGGGGATGGTGCGTGGGGGGATGGGTTAAATGAGTGATGGACATTAAGGAGGACATTTTTCGGGATGAGCACTGGGTGTCACGTGTAGGAGATGAATCTCTGGCTTCTACTCCTGAAGCCAAGACCACGCTGTATGTTAACTAACTTGAATTTAAATAATAAAAAGAGGCCCAAAATAACGTATACCATTTGAACATTTGTGACACAGTCATGATGTCTTTAACCTGTAAACATACACTACCTCCCAAAGCTGATCAGTTGGATTGAACTCGAGTTACCCAGATGTTGTGACTGTCTTGATTAACACAGCCTTCTCTGACTCCCTTCTCTTTCCTGCCTCAATTCCTCTACTGCATTAATAATGTCTTCTGGGATGACCTGCTAGGTACAGACACTGTTCTCTAACCCTTTTCTTAGTCTGTCTCCAGGTGGTCTAAAACTCAGGAACATCTATCACAGAGTCCTAGAGGTCTGTGACTTAGAAATGAAGAATATTTTCTTGCTACTGCTCCTCCCCTGACCCCATTTTCTATTTGGAATAGGAATGGGGGGGGGGGGTAGAGCATTATTTACTGTTTTCATGTTGTGACCTTATATACAAGTCCTTTTGGACAACCATGCAATGGACTGTGTATTATTTAAGTACAAAAGTAGCCTTCATGCAGACCTCATACAAGTGTGTCTATGAAACTAGTTTTAAATTATAGTTTTAGCTATTCATACTTATTTAAGTTTTAATGTTTATTTATTTGCTTTTGAGAGAGAGAGGAAGAGAGAGAGAGCAAGCGAGCAGGGAAGGGGCAAAGAAAGAGGGAGACACAGAATCTGAAGCAGGTTCCAGGCTCTGAGCTGTCAGCACAGAGTCCAACACGGGGCTCGAACCCACCAACCGTGAGATCATGACCTGAGCCGAAGTCGGCTGCCCAACCGACTGAGCCACCTAGGTGCCCCTCGCTATTCATACTTTCCATGTCTCAAAATATTAAAAACTAGCAGCTCATACTTATTTCAAAATTTGAGCTTCCAAGAGTACTTTTAAAAAAAAAAATAGTCCTGATATCTACTTGTGTCAGCTAACTTTTAAAAAATTTATCAAAATTTATTAATCGTCAAATTGTAATGATTTTTTATTAAATTTCTAGGAAGTAATTTGGAGGGTGGTACCCTTGATAGTGACTGCCGATTTATGGTAAGAGAAATCACTGCCTATTGACAATTCTTCCTATGACTTCTTAATTTTACCCCCATGTGAAATTCTGCCGCAAATGTTTTCCATCAATGTTATTTGTTCTGGATCGGTTTGCTCATTTCTTTGGTTTCCATCCTTAATGATTTTACTATAAGTTTTCAAAAGAGAAGAAAAAAATAATGTAACCAGGCTTGAAATTTTAAAGATGAGTATCTAGATGATAAAATATAATTTGTTCCATTTTAGTAATGTCAGAAGTAGACATTCATAATATACAGTTCTCTTTCCAGAAGTAAATACTGTGAAGGCATTCAAAGTAGGACCTAGACACATTTGGCTGGAGTTGGCCTAGTCATATTTTCAAAATATATCATCCACCCAGAGATAGTGCATCTAGGGTAAATGATGAGAACCAAGGAATAACTTCTGTACCTCTACCATTACCCTTGCTAAAGGCTGTGAGCTGGAAAAATAAATCTCAATCCATACCGAATAAGCTTAAGCAATATTTAGCTCTACTGTACTTATCCAATACTAAAAAATTCACAGATAAGATAATGAAAAGTATCACAAAAAGGAAATAAAGAAGCTAACTATTTTTAGAAACAAACAGGGAATTTATACTGGTAATAGAAGGGACATATACAGAAACCTCTGTAACACAAAGGAAAGGCAAAAGACGAACTTCACAGAAATAATGGCTAATTAGGTTCCTCCATAGGACAGAAATGGATCCAGATTTTGGAGATAAGAAGCAGTTGCAGATAAGAGACCTTCCTATATTTCAAGTGAATTAGTGACTTGAGCAGGAGATCAAGCTTGTTACAAATCAGGCACTGTGACATTAAGTCCAGTGAGCACACAGAGGTATGCAACATTGTTTAGCTTCTGTGAGAAACTTACCTTCTGCCTTTAATGTTTCCTGTACCTCAAATGTTTCATTTTCTAGGGACAGAGTAATCCAGAAGGCTTGCAGAGAGATAGGAGGTACTGAATTAGACTTTGAAAACTGTGAGGACTTTAGCAAGTATTTTCCATGACAAATATTTATCTTGGGGAAAGATTTTTGTATTGTTTATTGATATTTATTTATTTAAATATAAATGCACAAAAGACAAGAGCATACCATGATTCATTATCTCACAAAGCAGTCCATTCACACTAATCTAATGCCACAAAATAAAAAATTTGAATTTTAGCAATACCTTAGAGCTGATCACACCCCAATCACTTTTCCTTTTTCCTCCCTAAACATAAGAACTATTCTTTTTTTTTTTTAATGTTTATTTATTTTTGAGAGAGACAGACAGACGGACAGAGCACAAGTAGGGGAGGGGCAGAGAGAGAGGGAGACACAGAATCCGAAGCAGGCTCCAGGTTCCGAGCGGTCAGCACAGAACCCGATGCGGGGCTCGAATCCACGAACTGTGAGATCGTGACCTGAGCTGAAGTTGAAGGCTTAACCGACTGAGCCACCCAGGCGCCTCAGAACTATTCTGATATTAGGCACCATAGATTGATTATTGCCTGCCTATTTATCTTTTAATTAAAAAATGAAATTAAATGGTACATACTGATTTGTGCTTATTTCTTCGGCTCAACATGGTATTTGTGAAATTTATCTTTGTGTTCAGAATAGTTGGCTTATTTTCACTGCTCTGTAGTATTTTACCATCCACTTAAACTATTTATCCTTTCTATCAAAAGTAGACCTTTGAGCTTTTCTAGATCGTTTACAAGCAATGTTGCTATAAACATCCTTGTACATGCATGTTGGACCAAATATGTATGCATATTTGTTGGATGCATGCCCAGGAGTAAAATTGTTAAGGATTTTGGTGTGTCCATTATCAAGTTAAATAGAAATGTCAAACATTTTCCCAAAGTGTATTAATTTACACTTCTGCTCATAGGCAAACTATGAAAGTTTCACACCCACTCCATCAACACGTGACGTTGTCAAGAGTTTGAATGTTTGCCTATCTTGGAAGTATATGATTGAATATATTTTGACTTAACCTGCATTTCTCTGATTATTCCTGATTTTGAGTATATAGATATCATCTCTTATGAAGTGACTGTTCAAGGTCTTTGCCCATTTTTATACTAGGTAGTCCATCCTTTTCTCATTAGCTTGGCAGCAAACTCAAGAGCCAAATCTGACCAGATGCCTGGTTCTTGTGTATGTGTGTCTCATGAGCTAAAAATGCTTTTTATATATTTAATTTGTTAGATTTTAAGTGGTTTATATAAGCGTCTATATAATATCTATGGATGTGACTTGGCCCCAAAGCATAAAATGTTTGTTATCTTGCCTTATTAAAAAAAAGTTTGCTGATCCTGAATATGAAACACTTCCCCAAAGTGGAGGTTTTTGGTTTTTTTCTCACCTGGTTATCCAACTGACCCAGCAATAGTTATTAAAAGGACTGTCAATTCCTTACTGCTCTTCCTGGGCATGTTCTCAGAATTAAAATCTAGTGTCTGTATATGTGCAGCTGTGTTTCTGAATCCTTTATTAGGTTCTATAGTTTGATTTGTTTATATTTGTACCAATATCATACTGCACTAATTAACACCCTTATAATAAATCATAACATCTGGTAAAATAGGTCCTTGATTTTTAAAATTTTCTTCAAAGTTGCTTGCTCAGACTGAATTTGGTCTTTTGAAATTTAATAGCAAAAGTTTATAATTAGCTTATACATTTTTACAAATCCTGTTAAGATTTTGATTGGAGTCATACTGAATCTATAGATCTATTTGAGAAAAACTGATATTTCTACGATATTGAAACTTCCAATGTATTGCTTTATTTAGTTAGAATCACTTTAGTTTTTCTCACTGATTAAAGTTTCTGCTATGTTTCTTCCGACATAGCTCATATTTGATGCCTCTGTAAATGATATTTAAGTTTTTTTCATTTTCTAATTTATCCTAATAGTGAAAACAAATGCATTTATTTCTGGATATAGATATGATTTCAGTAAACTTGCCAAAACCATTTTTTACTTTTAATATTTTATAAGTAGATTTTAAAATTGTTCTAAATATATTATTCCATTATCTGTTAAAATGACAATATTAATGCTTCCTTTTCATCCTTAACATATTCTTTGTCTTTTCATTACACTGGTAAGTACCTAAAGTAAAATATTGCATAGAAATGGTAGTGTCCTTCCTTTCTGAATATTAAACTCAGATGTGAAAGCTTTAAGTTTTTCAGTCTTAAAGATGTCATTTACTTTATTTTTTGAAGATGACTTCTTAGTAAACTTAGGATATTTCCTTCATTGATTCATACATGGTTTGAATGATTAGGAAAGGTGGGTTTAAATTTATACTCAAATCCATGGGCTGGATGCTACAGACTTCACTCATCACCAAGTGTATGTAACTTTAAGAAATAGTAAAGATACACAACACAGATGTTGATAAAGTGATAACTTAACAGAGGATTCTTGATCCCCATGTGCAGCTTCTGATGTCCCCAAACTATATCGTACTTAGGGACCATGTTGGTAACATAAATGGCTCTAAGCGGATATCAACCACCTCAGCTCAAGAAAGACCTAAAATCTGTGTCTCATAGGCTTTTGTTCATTGCTAAATACACAGCCCCACATCAGCATGTTACTCATTTCTGTTTTCTGGGTAGGTGTACCTTATCAATAAGACATCACTCAATAAACAATCTCTGTCAGCACATAGCTAATTCATCAAGGCCTTCATTTAATTTTGATCCAACACATTTCTCAAGTTACTTTTGAAGAAGGAGTTTTCTAAAGCTAGAGGAAAGACTGTCAAAAGGCTAGAAACAGTTTTCTTTTCCAATCTATTTAAAATTTTCTAACACGTTTGAGCAGTTGCACTTCTACACACAGATAATGAAGCAGCAGAAAAAGAAATTAAGAAAGTAATCCTACTTACAGTTGTACTCCCAATAATAAGATACCCAGGAATTAAACAAATTAAAGAGCTGAAAGATCTATGCTCTAAAAACTATAAAACATGGATGAAAGATAGGAGATGACACAAAGAAATGGAAAGACATTCCATGCTTATGGGTTGGAAGAATATTATTAAAATATCTATGCTACCCAAAGCAATCTACACCTTTACTGCAATCCTTATCAAAATACCAAAAACAATTTTTACAGAGATGGAACAAAGAATCTTAAAATTTGTATGGGACCACAAAAGTTGCCAAATAGTCAAAGCAACTGTGAAAGAGAAAACCAAAGCTGGAGGCATCACAATCCCAGATTTCAAGTTATAGTACAAAACTGTAGTGATCAAGGCAGTCTGGTGTTAGCACAAAAATAGACACATAGGTCAACAGAGCAGAATAGAAAACCCACAAATGAACTCACAACTATACAGTCAATTAATCTTTGGCAAAGCAGAAAGAATATCAGTGGAAAAACGATATTCCTTTCAACAAATGGTGTTGAGAAGACTGGCCAGCAACATACAAAAGAATAAACTGGACCACTTTCTTACATCATACACAAAAACACATTCAAAATGGATCAAAGACTAACTGTGTGATGTAATGCCATAAGAATCCTAGAACACAGTAACTTCTTTGACATTGGCCATTGCAACTTCTTACTAGATATGTTTCCTTTGGCAAGGGAAACAAAAGCAAAAATAAACTATTGGCACTTCATCAAAATAAAATACTTCTGCACAGTAAAGGAAACAATAAAACTCTAAAAGGCAACCTACAGAATGGGAGAAGATATTTGTAAATGACAGGTCTGATAAAGAGTATCAAAAATATATAAAGAACTTATAAAACTCAACACCCCAAAAGCAAATAATCCAGTCTAAAAATGGTCAGAAGATATAAGCAGACATTTTACCAGAGAAGATAACATACATTGCCAGCAGACACATGAAAGTGTGCTCAACATCATCGCTTATTCAGGGAAATATAAATTAGCCTACAATGGGATATCACTTCATAAAGGTAAGAATGGCTAAAATCAACAACACAAGAAACAAGAGATATTGGTGAGGATGTGGAGAAAGGGGAACTCTCTTGCACTGTTGGTAGAATGCAAACTAGTGCAGCCACTCTGGAAAACACTATGAAGTTTTCCCAAAAAGTTAAAAATAGAATTACCCTATAATTCAGAAATTGTCTTACTAGGTATTTACCCAAAGGATACAAAAATACTAATTTGAAGGGATACATACACCTGATGTTTATAGTAGCATTATCTGCAATAGCCAAATTATGGAAACAGACCAAGTGCCCATTGACTGATGAATAGATGATGAAGTGGTACACAGTGGAATATTAGCCATCAAAATGAATGGAATCTTGTCATTTGCCATCATGTGGATGGAACTAGAGAATCGTTCAGAGAAATAAATCAGTCAGAGAAAGACAAATATCGTTAAGATTTCACTCATATGTGGAAATTTAGAAACAAAACATACGAGCAAGTGGGGGGAAAAAAGAGAGAGGTAAACCTAGAAACAGACTCTTAACTGTAGAGAACAAACTGATGGTGGACAGAAGAGAAGTGGGGGGGGAATGGGTCAAATTAGGTGATGGGGATTAAGGAATGCACTTGTGATGAGCAGTGTGTGATATATGGAAGTGTTGAATCACTATCTTGTACACTCGAAACTAACATTACACTGTGTGTTAACTAACTGGAATTTAAAGAAAAGCAAAAATAAAGTTTCGAGCTTACGTGGATATTCAAATTTCTTATATATATCATTATATATATTATTGATATGATTAGTAAATGTTTAAAATTTGTTTTCTCACTTTGGTGGAAAATCCTGGAATTATAAATCTAGATTTGGGTTGTGAAATGAGCCCGTTAGTTATAATGTTTGTCTTTTTTCATATATTTCTATACTATGTTTACTGATGTTTTGTTAAGGAGTTTTGCATTAGTGTTTTGGAATAAGATTAGCCTATACTTTTACTTTCTTGTTATCTGTTTGTCATGTTTTGTTATCTCGGCCTCATTAAATCAAATAAGAAATTGAGTTTCCACAAAGAATTGAATTGTTGGGGCGCCTGGGTGGCTTAGTCGGTTAAGCGTCCGACTTTCGCTTGGGTCATGATCTCGCAGTTCGTGGGTTCGAGCCCCGCATCAGGCTCTGTGCTGACTGCCAGCTCAGAGCCTGGAGCCTGTTTCACCCTGTGACTCCCTCTCTCTCTGACCCTCCCCTGCTCACGCTGTCTCTCTCTCTCTCTCTCCTAAAAATAAATAAAACATTAAAAAAAAATTTAAAAAAAAAAAGAATTGAATTGTCAACATAGAATTATGTGAATTATAGATCTTATCCAACACCCAACTTTATTACTGATTAAAAACATTTTGGCAAACACCAAGCATATATTAAATATTCTTTTCCTAAGTTGTCCAAATCATTTGACATAGCTTCACAAAGTATTTCTTTTCTTTTACACCAGGATGTGTTTTGATTATGAAATAACAATCAGGTTTTGAAATATATAAGGAAACGTGACTCAGGAAAGGAAACTATTCTGGATTTATAATTGTTAATTGTATAACTATTCCTCATTTTTCACCTGGTCATGCCAAATAAATACAAAATATGTGAAGGAAATATCCAGGATATTTATAGTGTGGTAGGAACCCCTCCCTAGGAGAAAGAAAAAAAATGAAGAGAGAAGAGAAGACTTCAAGGTCACCTAGATATGAGTCCAGCTGCCTACATCCCCCATGTTCCTGTAAACTGAAACAATCAGACTGCATGTTTATGTGTATTACCATATATGGGAGACAAAGAAATAGAAAATGCATAAAAAAACCTATGCCATATGATGTGGGCCGCTCAGTTCTTTTGGGTACGAACCCAACTGAGCGGTGCCGGCAAAATAAAGTTGCTTCCTGGAAAGAAAAGTCTCGGTGTCACGACTCTCTGAGCGAGAATCCTGCAACAATAGCACCCTTAAAAGTGAACAGTAAAAACAAACAAACAAACAACGAAAAAACAGGGACACCTGGGGGGCTCAGTCGGTGTGTTTTCGATTGCAAATCAAGTCATGATCTTACAGTTCGTGGGATTATGCCCGGCGTCGGGCTCTGTGAGACAGCTCGGAGCCTGAAGCCTGTTTTGGATTCTGTGTCTCCCCCTCTCTCTGCCTCTCCCCTGCTCATACTCTGTATGTCGCTGTCTCCAAAAATAAACATTTAAAAATTAAAATTTTTTTTAATGTTTTATTTATTTCTAGGAGAGAGAGAGAGAGACAGCGTGAGCAAGGGAGGGTCAGAGAGAGAGGGAGTGACAGACTCTGAAACAGGCTCCAGGCTCTGAGCTGGCAGTCAGCACAGAGCCCGACTCGGGGCTCGAACCCACGAACCGCGAGATCATGACCTAAGCAAAAGTCGGACACTTAACCGACTAAGCCACCCAGGCGCCCCAACAAACATTTAAAAATTTAAACAAAACAGACAAAAGGAAAAACCAAACCAAATAGGCAAGCGATATGAACAGACACTTCACATAAGAAGATATTCAGGTTCCAAATACATGTATGTATTTGCTCAACCTCATTTATCAGGGAAATGCAAAGTAACGATGCACATGAGATTCTATTACACACTTATTGGACTGGATGGAGGGTTAGTTATAATATCAAATAATTGCAAGGAAAAGGTACAACAGGAGCTCTCATTTATTGTTGGTGACACTGTAAAAGGGTACAGCCAGTTTGGAAGGTAATTTGGCAGTTTTTTTTCTAATATTAAACACAGACTTTCAACTACATCAACAAAGAAATTTCTAGTTATTAACCAAGTGAACATGCTCATATGAAAATCTGTGCATGAATGTTTATGGCAGCTTTATTCATTACCAAAATCAAGAATAACCAAGATATTCTTCAGTGGGTGGTCAGATAAACTTTGGAACATTCACACGATGGAATTCTACTTGGAAATTTTTAAACGGAGCAAGATATTTCCTCATGTATGAACACGTATGAAACTTAAACACATATTAAGAAGTGAAGCTTGGACCCAAAAGTCTATATAATATATAATTCCATTTATAAAGCCACCTGTGAAAGGTGAAATGTGGAGATGAAAACAGAAGAGTGTTGCCTGAGTGGGAGAGATATGGTAGGGGCTTAGTGTTCACATGCCACACAGAGGAATTATCAGTGATGACGTTGCTCTGTAGGATATGAATCTTCTGGATACATGCCTATGCATTTGTAAACCCTGTTTGCAAAGGATAAATTTAACTGTATACAAAATAACAATGACAGAAACAATAAAAATAAAATGTCAGAGGATCCCAAGGTGTAATCCAAACTGTGACACATGAATCCAACTATAAATGAGTGACATGAGATACTTGAAGGAATGGGAAAACAACAGAAGTAACTTTGGGAAACTTGTATCTTTGGCTAGAAACAGTAATGTTAAGGAAAAAGATACCTGTACTTTGACATTATATTCTGGTTGGGAAATTTGTTTCTCACAGGGATGTAAGTGACCAACACTGAAAACTACTTTACAAAATAGAGACTGGATTTCTACATTGGATAGCATACCTATTTTCTATCTTTCCCCGGAGAGTGCCTATGGGCTGTGACATGTGTCACCAAGTGCACACAGTGTCCAGATCTTCATTTCTAAATACTCTTCTTGGGGCGCCTGGGTGACTCAGTCAGTTGAGCATCTGACTCTTGATTTCGGCTCAGGACATGATCTCGTGGTTTGTGGGACTGAGCTCCTTATCAGCACAGAGCCTGCTTGGGATTCTCTGTCTCCTCTCTCTACCCCTCCCCTGCTCTCTCTTCTCAAAATACATAAATACACTTTATAAATAAAGTAAAATATGAAAGAAGTTCATTTATTCTTTTTTGGAATAAAAAACCTAACTTTTAAATTCAATCAGTATTAAGTCTGTCTGGTAATTTTTTCCTACAAATTTGTTCATTTCAACTCATTGCTGAGATTTACCTGGCAAAAATTATGTCCTATTATTAATTATTTAGTTTCAGGTGTATCTATAATTATGCAGCAACATTTTATGCCCAAGCATATTTGTTAGTTCATGTCCCATATGGACTGCATTATGTTTTTATCCGGGGATCAATGCTTCAAACCTCAATTTGTAATCTCTCGCATTTGAAAAGCACACTCTCAGGTCACTTCATCAGCATTACACAGAAAAGCCTTTAATATATTATGTTTGATGATTGTGTCACTAAGGACAATGGCTTTTTCTACTTTATGTGACTCAGGCTATTGATTGAGTGTGTAGTTTTGAATATAAATTTCTGTGTCTAGTCAGCACAATTTCAGAAATATCGATCATCAAATGCAGAGGTGAATATACAAAGCCCTTTGACATTTCATACTTGTAGTCAAATTAGTCACACAACATCATTTTTAGTGTTATATATTTGAGCAATTCAGCATTTGCAAACATGTAAATTAAATGAAATAAATCAAAATATTGATTTTATATGTATGTCTATATTTTTAAAATCACTGAGCCTTAGCACTATTTTCTTTTTGTCCCAATTAAGTTATGCTGAGCATTTTTCATTTTCTTGAGACATTTGAAGTCTTGGAGTTAATCTTGAAAATTTTTGTGTACTGATCATTTCTGGAGATTATAGTGTTACTCTACTCTGTACAGATTAAAATTCATCATAGATATTATATCTAATTCTATAATTGGATAATATACATACATATATACCATGCATGTATACATACATATATACATACAAATATAATAATTATATACAATAGTTTGCATATTTTCTATCTTGCTCCTGAGAGCACACACAGGCTTTGCCATCTAACAGCAACCAGCATACCCAGAGTCTGGTTCTTGATTTCTAAATGCTATTCTCGGAAAGACTAGGGTTAATTGCAGGAATGGCTCCTCCTAGGTGTTGGGGCAAGAAAATATAAGATAAGTGGTTTCAGGCATCTGGTGAGGGTGTTTGGAACATGGGATGTATCCAGCAGATAAGGGAAGGCTAGTGTAATTATGCCTTTTATATGAAAAAATGATAGCATGGTTTCGAATAAAACCTATACAAATTACATTCAAAAAGATTCTCCTATCTGTCTTTTATCCCTCCTATAAGTAAACGTTTTGCATAGTTTTTGGTTTCCTTTCATTTTTCCTTTCAGACGACATAAATGTGTATACACATATTTATATAAAGCTTATTTTTTGCACCAGAAAACTATAGGCAGTCTTCTGACTATTATTTTGCTTTGTTTGATGATATATAGTGGAAAGAATGTGTTGCAGTATTTATTCCTTTTGGTAGCTGCATAGCAATATATTACATGCATGTGTCATGTCTATTCAACCACTTCCCTATGGGCAAGTGGGTTATTTCAAGACTTTTGTTGTTACCAGCAGTGTGTCAGAGACTATCTTTGTTCATTAATCATTTTATATTTGTGTCAGAGAAATGCTGAAATAGATTGACGGAAGTGGGATTTCTTGATCGAAGGATAAATTCTTAAATGATTCTGCTAGAAATGCCGAACTCTCTTCCAAAGCGGTTGTTGCATTTTGCATTGGTTGTTACAAAAGCATAAGGATACTTCATCCACTGTATGTATTTTCAAATTTTTAGATTTTTAACAATCTGTTAAATGAGGACTTTTAACTAATGGTAGAATTAATTGCATTAATTGTCAATTGCACGTGCCTAAATGAGGCTGAACATCTTTTCATATGTTTAAGCATCATTTGTGTTTCTTTTTTCCTGTTTGTTTATATCTTTCTCTGATTTCCTATTTGGTTGTTGCTTCTCAATTTTTAGAACATCTATCAGTCAAGGCAGAGTCACGTTGTCTTACAATCCAGTACCATGTTATTTATTTTGTTAATCAAACTTTCCCTGCTTCAGTCTTTGGAAGCCTTTTTGGGTGGGCTTCTATGTCCTTTTGATATATCCCATCATTTTGTGTTATGGACACTTTCCTGTTTTGTTTGTTTGTTTGTTCTGTTCTTTTTGTTTGTTTGTTTCTTTTTTGTTTGTTTCTTGTGGGATTTTTTGGCTGTACAGGTGTTCCAAGCTTATCCTATATATTTCCTGTCCCAACGATAGAGCCAAGAAATCCTTTCTTAAGGATCATTGAATTTTTTTAAATTGCAAGATGGTGATAGAAACCACAGTCTGAAAGCTGGATGTGCTCATTGCTACCGTGATGCTGTTGCTACTCAATATCCTTTTAGAGAATGTAGAGCAACTTTATTGCTGATGGGAATGTAAAATGGTAAACCAACCTTAGAAGACCATTTGGCAATTTCTTACACAACCAAATATACTGTAACCAGACGATCCAACACTTACTCCATATTTACATAAAGGAGATGAAAATTTATATCTATGATAAAGTCTGCACATGGATGTTTATAGCAGCTTTATTTATAATTGTCAAAACTTGGAAGAAATCTAGATGTGCTTCAGCAGATGAACGGATAAGTGAACTGTGATATATCCAATGAAATATTAGTCAGCACTAAAAACAAATGAGCTATCAAGCCATGAAAAGACATAGAGAAATCTTACATGAACAGACATTACTAAATGGAATAATTCATTCTGAAAAGGCTACAGGCTGTGTGATTTCAAGTAAATGGTATTTTGGAAAAGGCAAAACCATGGAGACAGTAAAAAACTCAATGGTTCTCAGGGGTGAGGGAGGAAGGAGGAATGAATAGATGGAACACATAAGATTTTTAGGTCAGTAAAACTATTCTGCATGATGCCACTATGATGGATACATATCATTATACATTTATCCAAATTCATAAAATGTAGATGGCAAAGAGTAAATTGTAACTTAAACTATGTGCTTTGGATGATTAAGATGTGTCTGCAGATTTATTGATTACAGCAAATGTACCACTCTGTTAAAGAACGTTGATAATGGGAGAAATTCTACATGTGCGGGGACAAGAGATGTTCATGGAAACCTCTGTCTTACCTGCTCAATTTTGCTGTGAACTTTAAGCTGCTCTAAAAAATAATGTTTAATAAAAAACAAACCAACCGAGGTAATCAAGTAATCAGACCTTTCATGTGAGCTTTGATAATAATCTGGCTAGGAGTATGGCCAAGTTTAGTGCAGCTATACGTGCCACAGACTTCAATATCTGCTGGTGTCCTTGCTTTTATTTTTATCTTCTTGGTTTCCTGGATTCCACTTTTACTGCTCCACAGAGAGGGTTTGTACCTTGTATATCATTCAACTTTAACTTGCTATTTCTATACTGGAGTGTTGTTGGGTGCCAGCAGCATGGTGGGAAGGTGGAGTGTCCTATCGGCTTTTGATTAAATCACACTTTAGTGGGACTGTATTTCTGGGGCGTGGCTTTCACAAGTGTCTTTGTCCCTTCCGAGGTGTAGATTTCTCCTGGGCTCCATCCCTCTCATTAATATAGCGAACTCTAGATATTCCCATCATAGCACCTGTAACACTTTGAGTGATGTTCATATTGGACTCACCTCTTAAGGCCATCAGCCACTTTAAGTCTGAGCTATGTCTAATTCATTGCTATGATCCCTTGAGAGTTACAAGATCAGTCAGCAATATGTGCTCACTAAATATTTTTAAATTGATAAGTAAAAGAATATATATTTCAAATGTATTCCATCATGTAGACTTTTAAATTATACATTCACATTTATCTGAGATTAACAATAATGCATTCTCATTTTACTTGATTTACATTCTGAATTTAAGAAGCATGCTGTGACAACATCATTAATGAGAAAAAAAAATTTTTGACCACAGAAGGGAAGAATGATATGACATTTCTTTAAGAAAATTTTGATTCAATAGTGGAAACTGAAATGGTTATAAGGAAAATAACAAAAAGAAGAATATCCTTGTCCACATTAATGATGTGTCATTGTTAGAAAAGAACAGTTACTAAATAGCTTCTAAAAGTAACATTCACTTCATTCTGTGATGCATTCTAACAACAATCTCATAACAGTGGGTTTTACTTTTTTCAGATATTATGAGAACAGAAATCATAATATCTGGAAAGAAGAATACTCTTATTATTTTTACCCTTGAAATAATATGATTGAAAACTTTTCACTATTACTATTTTATGAGCAAGGCATTTATCTCTGTTATAATATTAGGCGGCCTTTTTGATGTAGCAAAATGGTGTCTCATAGTAGGTAAAGTCAGCTTCCAGAACAGATTTGATTGCATCCAAGGCTTGAAATGCTTCCCAAACAACTTCATGCATCTTTAAAAGGGGATAAAGGAAGAGTTAAACAAAAAACAAAAAAAAAAAAACAAAAAAAAAACAAGAACAAGACAAATGAATTTGTGAATTTAATCAGTCTGCAGGGGTAATTAATGACAAATATTCCTCCACCCTTGATAGATCCAAAAGGCAATCCCTTCAGATGAAAGGAAAGAACACTTAATCTCCTTCCCTAAAATATTAATTTAATTCTCCTTTAAATAAATTTTTTTCAGTTACAGCTTTGATATAAAGCATTTTTTCAGGAGAACCTAGTTATAGGAAGAATGGATCATATCTTAGGGATGTTGAAATGAATTAAGTAATAACCTGACTTTGGTTTTGGTTTAGGGAAAATGCCAGGTTAAGATCAGGTGACGTGCCGCCACTCCCCTTTCTCTCTGCCTCTCTTTCCTCCCTGTCTCCTGTCTCCCTTTTCTTGGAAACCCAGAGATGCTTTATATGCAGCAGTTCACACGAGAGATTCCATGTAATATTTGTTTATTACCAGCAGAAACACACTTCTTCATTTGCAGAAATCTGAAAAAACTAAGACTGAACATTTAAAAACACCTTTATTATCTCACTGCAGTCTTTCAGGGGAAAAAAAGAAGGGCTCTGAGGAAGAGTTTTATAGAGCTATCATTAATTTTACCGGACTCCTAATTAATTAACTTTGCAGTTTTGGAACAATAGTGTCCCTCAATGATACTGAGCAGCATTGTTAATAAAGGCAGAACGTAAAAATGGAAAAATATGATAGTTCCTCTTCCCCAATATAAGAGATAAAAACATCCATAAAGAGGTGAGGAAAGTTGTGAGAATATATAGGAAAGATAAATTTATTTATTATTATTATTTTTAATGTTTATTTATTTTTGAGAGACAGAGAAAGACAGAGCATGAGCAGAGGAAGGGCAGAGCGAGGAGACACAAAATCGGAAGCAGGTTCCAGGCTCTGAGCTGTCAGCACAGAGCCCTACATGGGGCTTGAACTCATGAAGTATGAGATCATGACCTGAGATGAAGTCAGACGTTCAACCAACTGAGCCACCCAAGTGTCCTTAAAGGTAAATTTAAAGTTAGCTTGTCAAATGGCTCATCTTGAGACTCCTGGTTGGTGGTTAATAAAGTGAGGGGAGGGAAAGATGTTACCCCACAAATAAGCCCCTCTCATTGGCGTTGGTCAGACCAGACACTTAATATCATTTACACGGTTCTGGGTAATTATAAAGTGTATGTATATAAAGCTAAGTTGTTTCTGGGAAGTTTTGAAAATAAATATATTGGTATTTTGAGGTTCAAAAATAAAAAAAAATAGTCAGCCTGTCGATATTTCAAAATAGGAAGTGACAGAAAATATGGACATATTTCAAAAGACTAATCATGCATTTTATAAAACATATAAAAGTTATTTCCTTCTTGGGAATTAAAATGCTTAGCAATGTATAGTTGTACATAATCAATGTTAATAAAAAATTCACATTCTTGTGCTTTGAGCTATGTAGACTCAGACTCTCTTTTCTCCAAAGTTTCATAGTCTGAAATCTCATTATGTTTAATTATCATTTGTAACAGGAATAATAATAACAATATCTAATTTCCTGAGTGGTTACTCTGGCTCAGACAGTGTGAAGAGGGATTTATAGACATTATTTCTTTTAATCCTCACAACACCACTATAACATACATAATTTACATTTTTCAGTTTTTAAAAATTAACCTTTAAAATGATTCACCTGCAACAGCTCACACAGTTCAGTTGATAAGTAGGTAAAAAATCAGAATTAATCCCAAAGCCTAATCTTGTCTTTATGTGGCATAATTATAATTGAAAGTTAGTATGATAAACATAGGTTATTACAAGACATTTAATACCCTTATAAATCTGAAAGGTATCAAATTATGCATGGAAGGGTTTTAGTATAAAGTGATTTGTTCTATGTCTCATGTATGTTAAGAGTTGATTATTTTCTCCCATGCTTAATCACATTTTGTTTGTGCTAAATTTTTGTCCAATTTTTTTTTTATACTTTACCATAGGTCTAATCCCACTACCTTATGACTTCTTTCAAGGTATGCAGAATGAATGAATGGAGGCACAAATGGGTGGGTGGGTATAAACTATTTCCCAAATAGTTTTATTACAGTGGCCTTCTTGTTTGATGTCTATATTTTTTTGGTTTGTGCTAAATTTTTAATTTTTACTACTTATAACTGAACATGTTCTATAGTGTGCTGTTACTAGTTGGGTATAATTTTCTCCCATTGGATGGTAAAGGTAAAAATCTTAACGTTCACTATTTTATTCTCTATATTGCCAAACAGAGTGTCACACAAAGAACAGATCCTCAATACTTATTTTAGATCCATGAATAGAGTGGGCTTTTAGAATATTTTAGAATAGCAAGTTCCTGGTTACAGTAATTCCATTCATAATATGCATTAACAAGAACGAGTGAACATTCTATTTGCTGCATTTCATTTGAGAATGTTTATGTGTATGAAACAGGTGGAGATTTCTGAAAGGATCATGAGTTATAAGAAAAAGGGGAAACTATTACCTTGCATGTCAAGGTATTCACAAAATAAAAGGATGTTAGCCATGACATCATACACATGAAATGTAGGGGTGAGGAATAAAATTTAGTACATTGAGAATAGGTTCAAATTTAAGTGACCATCATCCCAATATAGACTGCTATGTGCATAAGATGTTATATACAAACATAATGGTAACCTCAAATCAAAAACCTGTAATAGATATGCAAAAAATAGAGGAAGGAATCGAAGCATACCACTGAAGAAAGCCATCAAACTACAAAGGAAGAAAACAAGAGAAAGAAGAAACAGAATAGAATTACATAAACAACTTGTTTGTTGCTTGTAAAACAAGCAACAAAATGTCAACCTATCAATAATTACTCTGAATGTAAGTGGACTAAATGCTCCAATCAAAAGACATAGAGTAGATAAAAAAGCAAGACCAACTGTAGTCAACCTATCCTTTGATCAATGACAAAACGCAGATATCTGCCTTTACCAAATTTGTTCAACGGCCATTCCTAGAGCTGCTAATAGAAGAAGACAGAAAGTCAGACACATTCAAGAAACTTTGACAAGAAGACCAAATGGAAGTCATTTGGAAAGCTGATCAATCTGTCAACCTCAAGCTACCCAATAACAGAAAAGACATCAATACATTTGCTCTGGGCCCAGGTGGGTTGGTACCCAGATGTACTTACGCTACTGCAGTTAGATATGCAATTTACCTTTAGAAAATCTCTTACATCCATTAAATCCCAGTTTAAGAAGATTCTCAAGTGGCTATAAAATTAGACACAAGCATGTTGAAAGTAAATTTCAATGTTGCAGTAAAAAAAAAAAAAAAAAGTAGGTCATTGCAGACCTAAAGTCACATTCAGATTGAAAGTGAACAGATGGGGAAAAAAAGTTATCATGCAAATGGAAGTGAAAATAAAGCTGGGATAGCAAAGCTAATACCACACAAATAGACTTTAAAACAAGACAAAGAAGGACATTACTGAATGATAAATGGAACAATTCAACAAGAAGATATAACAATTGTAAATATTTATGCACTCAGCAAGAAAGCAGCAAAATACATAAAGCAAATATTAACAGACATAAAGGAAGAAACTAATAGTAATACCATCATAGGAGGGGACTTTATCACCTCACTTGCATCAAGGGGTAGATCATCTACCCAAAAAAATTAACAAGGAAACAGACACACTGAACCAGGTGGAGCTAATTGACATATTCAGAATATTTCATCCCAAAACAGCATAATACACATTCTTTTTAAGTGCACTTGGAACATTCTCCAGAATAGACCACCTGTTAGGCCACAAAACAGTCTCAACAAATTAAAAAAGACTGGGATTATATTATGCATCTTTTCTGACCCCAATGGTATGAAACTAGAAATCAATCCCAAGAAAAAATCTGGAAAGAACACAAATACACAGAGGTTAAATAAGATGCTACTAAACAATGAATGGATCAACCAGGAAATCAAAGCAGAAATCACATGCACAGAGACAAATGAAAATGAAAACACATAGGTTCAAAATCTTTGGGACACAGTAAACACTGTCCTAAGAAGGAAGGTTATCGCAATACAGGTTTATATCAAGAAGCAAGAAAAATCTCCGAGAAACAAGCTAAATTTACACCAAGAGCAGCTAGAAAAGTTAGAGCAAACAAAACCCAAAGCATGTAGAAGGAAGGAAATTATAAAGACTAGAGCGGAAATAAATGAAAGAGAATAAAAAAAACAGATCAATAAAAGGAGGAACTGATTGTTTGAAAAGATGATCAAAATTGATAAACCTTTAGTCAGACACATAAGAAAGAAAGAAAGAAAGAAAGAAAGAAAGAAAGAAAGAAAGAAAGAAAGAAGGAAAGAAGGAAAGCAAAGAAAACAAAAGAGGATTCAAATTAATAAAATCAGAAATGAAAGGGAAGAAATTACAACAGACACTTCCGAAATACAAAGGATTGAGGCACCTGGGTGGCTCAGTCAGTTAAGCGTGGGACTTTGGCTCAGGTCATGATCTCGCAGTTTGTGAATTCAAGCCCCACATCCAGACCTGTGCTGACAGCTGAGAGTCTTAGGCCTGGTTTGGATTCTGTGCCTTCCTCTCTCTCTACCCCTTTGTCTGTGCTCTGTCTCTTTCTCTCTCTCTCTCAAAAATAAATAAACATTTAAAAATTTTATTTAAAAAAGAAATTTAAACAATAATTAACTTCCCAAAACAAAAAGCACCAAATTCACTGAATACTACAATACATTAAAAAATAAATTATACTAGTTCTCTCTCTCTGTCCTTTCCCCATTATGCTCTTTCATCTCTTTCTCTCTCTCTCTCAAAAAAAGATAAAAATAAAGTTTATTATTTAAAAAAGAAAGAAATACAAAGGATTATAAAAAGAATATTTTGAAAATTATATGCCAGCACCCAGACAACCTAGAAGAAATAGGTAAATTTCTAGAAACACATACATCCCAAAACTGAATCAGGAAGAAAAAATATAAAGAGAGTGATTACCAGCAAGGAAATTGAATCACTAATCAAAAAACTCTAAACAACAAAAGTCCAGGACCAGACAGCTTCACAGATGAATTCTACCAAACATTTTAAAGAAGAGATAATACTTACTCTTCTCAAACTATTCCAAAAATGAAAAGATGAAGGAAAACTTCCAAATTCATTCTATGAGGCCGGCATTACCCTGATACCAAAACCAGATACAGACACTACAAAAAAGAAAAGTACAGGCCAATGTCTCTGAGGAACGTAAATGCAAAAATCCTCAGCAACATATTAGCAAACCAAATACAGCAATACATTTAAAAAAATCATTCACATTGATCAGGTGGGATATATTCCAAGGGGACAAGGGTCTTGCAATAGTCCCAAATCAATGTGATACATCACATTAATAAGAGGAAAAATAAAACTATATGATCCTTTCCATAGATACAAAGAAGATATATAATGGGGAACATCCATTCATGATAAAGACTCCCCACAAAGTAGGTTTAGAGGCAATATACCTTCACATAATAAAGGATATGAAAATATATGAAAAACCCACAGATAACATCACAATGGTAAAAGATAGTTTTTCCTCTAAGATCAGGAACAGAACAGGATGTCTCTCTCACCACTTTTATTCAACATAGTACTGGAAGTCCTAGCCTCAGCGATCAGACAATAAAAAGACACAAAAGGCAACCAAAATGGTAAGGAAGAAATAAAACATGAATGCTTTTGATATTATAAAGAATCAGATGTTTCTTTGTGAGTACATTTATAATAAGAAAAAATAATAAGAAAGCATGATTTGCTTAAAAATTGGATGATGTTTGAGTTTAAAGCTATGACTGAGGCACCCAGGTGCCCCATAACTATAACACTATAATCAGTATAATTATGATTAACATTTGGAGCCACTTATGTGCATTTTTCTATCCAAGAACATTTAGATTTAATAATATTGGACACATAAATAAAGTAAAAGCTATGCTTGGACTGATTGTGGAATACTGGAAACTAAGGGTCTAACATGCAGATATATATTAATGGAGTAACTCTGAAGAAGTAATGAAAATTTTGAGAAGGTGCTTATAGAGGCCCCTAAGAGCATATTTCCTCTTATTTCCCCAATTACAATATGTGGGGATATTTTAAAATATCCAAATATTCTCTTACATTTAAACTTAATGTTCAAATGGAGATAATGGCAGTTAACATTCAATTATAAATTCCTCATTCTTTAAGGAAGAATCTAAATGTTTAAGCATTTTTCATCATACTTTAATGGATCCTTGATTTTCTGAAAAGGCAGTGTTGAGATGCTGTTATAATTTACAGCGCACATTTGTGTCAATAATACATACATTCCATTTTACATATTATACTTCCTGTTTCTGATTTAATTTTTATTAAATATTTATTTATTACATATTAAATATTAATNCAGAGGACCAAAAAGGAGGAGAAAAATAGGAGATGAGGTGATTAATCTAATTTTAATTGCTACAACCATTTCAAATAATCTTTCTTCTATGAAGTGTATTCCACAATATTAAACAATGTTTCATATAACCTTGATAAATGGCTATTGACCCTGTATGAAAGTCTTATGGGGGTGCTCTAAATATTCTTCATTTGTGTGTGATTTCCTTATTTATTTCAAGTTTTTATTTAAATTCCAGTTGGCTAACATACAGTGTAGTATCTTGAGGCAAGTGAGGTGTTGGGACACAAATTCACAAACATCCAGAATTTTAAAGTTAAGATTCTTTAAAACTGAAAGTTGGTATAGCAATTCATAAGAACTACAATGTATTATTAGAAGCCTTATTTGTGTACCTAGCTAAATGAAGGTCACTAGGATTTAGAATGTGTTCCTTAAGAATAAACACTCAGAATATATTCACTTTTCAGACACTGGACTTGGAAATCCATTTTCCAAACCCAACCAAAAATGGATCCATTTTTAATATAATGAATGTTGAATTTTGCTAAGCATTTGTGAGATGCCTCATTAGAAAATATTCCACAATGTGGTCTCTCTTACAATACATTTAACTAATAGAATCTTCCCCTAAATAGGCTGTATTCCTATGAACTTCTTTAGAATATTAATGAATAAGTTAATATCAGAATGAGAATATCTAATAAAGAGCTTTGCCTCTGACCTCATTCTATTAAATGACTTTTCATAAATGGTTAGACAACAAGAGTAGGAAACACAGCAGTAGGAGGAATATTTCTCAGGAAAGGGAAAGGAAAAATAGAAAAGAAATCACATTGGACCCTCCCCTCGATTCACATGGCTTAATATTCCTTAACTTTTCAAATTTTAGCATGTTTTGAATATATGATTTTGTGGTTTTCTTCTTACCTCTGCTAAGAGATTATCATGTCAGTTAAATATTATTCAGAAGAAGTCTTTCTACGATGAGTTCGTTTGCTTTAATGTGTGGAGTGATGTATTATAATGTGTGTCATTCCTGTAGACATTTTTCCTCTAATTTTTATACAGACTGTTATGCTTATCTTGAAATATGGAAATATTCACAGGAATAGAAAAATGGAACCCCTGTTGGTTTAACAATCATCTACTGATAATAGACAACACTCCATACTGAGTTCAACATTGGTATAACCAAAGACTTAGGAATTGTGTATTACACTTCTAGATTATGTCTCATAGAAACTTCTACAAAGTGCACCAAGATATATAGAAGTACTCTGTATAGCTGCAAAAAAACTTGAAGACTGTTCTCATAAATGAAAACTCCCAACAAAATTGACAATGCGATGTTGCATATTGACATGATTTAATATTTTATGGCAAGGAAAATGTAATCATTGCAATTACATTAGACCGATATAAATTTAACTATTCATGAGAGTAAAGTGCCAGAATATTTCACATAGTTAGATGGTTTTGTATAAAATTAAAATAAGGCAAAAGTAAACAATAATTTTGGTGCATACAGGTGTAAGTGGTGACATGTGGTGGTGGACACTCTGGTGCACAAAACAAAGGTCTCCCTACTCCAGATTCTGGGAACTTTGCCTGGTCCAGCCTCACAGTTTAGTTGCTGCCCAGGTTTTGCCCTCAGTGGAGGAAACTACTTTGCCTGGGGTTATTATCTCTCTCTTTCTAGAGCAACTTGCACCCAAGGACTGGTTGGTACAGAGGTGGAAGATAGATAGCCTAGTCCCTTTGAAATCTCAACTTAACATTAATGGGAAGACTAATTTAAACTGTATTAATTATTAAGGAAATGTATTAGCTCATTTGACCTGAGATATTTTCCATCAGTGTTCATAAATACCCTTTCGCTCTTAGACTCTCTTCTGAATCACAGGGTCTGTTTGCCAGTACATGTGCATTGATAAAGTGGAAATCATGGAAGCCAAAACCTAGTAAAAAAATAATTGGAGTTCCAGTATCCTCACAGAGTTCTAAACTTCTCTTCCAACTACTCAGAAAAGGTAGACGATTGGAGATGATTCAAGTTTTCTTATAATGCTTCACCATGTAGACTTCTAGACTGAATTGTACTCCCTGATTTCATTGAGGTTGATGGATTTCTGCAATGGCATTTTCAGCTGCAGCTTTTACCATCAGAGTCAAAGTAAATGTGTTTTCTAACATGGATTGCGAGTTCGGGGCAGAAATCACAATGGTGTGATCCTTGGAGGTTTTTGGTGGTCACTGATTAATCATCATGGACTAAGGACTTTAGTGTGTGAGCAGTGAACTAAAGTTTTGTTTCATCTGTGTGAATGGAAAGAATTTTAGTCAGGCTGCTGAAGACTGTGTTCAAAAGTCATGCTCTTTTTGTTAATCCATTTTTATATCAGAGTCAGTTCACAGATTCAGAGTCCATAAATGAAAAGAAGTTTATCCACATAAAAAAAAACCTGCGACATTCTCAAGTATGTACTTAATATTCCCCAGGCCTTCCCTCAAAAAAAAAACAAAAAACCTATGAAAATGTTCCAGTATAACTCATAATTTTGGGGATTTACTGTGTACTGTCACTGAGGTGCTGTAAATCCCTGAGAATAGAAAATGTCACTGTAGTCTACTAATCAGAGGTGACAAAAGAGTTTTATTTTAGGACTTTTTATAGTGGGACAGGTGGATTCAATGGCCCAAGCTTTAGTTATATTTATAGTTCTTGAATGTATAGTTTAGAAGTTTGGGTAGAGGGGCGCCTGGGTGGCTCAGTCAGTTAAGTGTCCGACTTTGGCTTAGGTCATGATCTCACGGTTAGTTGATTCAAGCCTCACCTTGGGCTTTGTTCTGACAGCTCAGAGCCTGGAGCCTGCTTCAGATTCTGTGTCTCCCTCTCTTTCTACTCCTCTCAATCACGCTCTGTCTCTGTCTTTTGAAAATGAATAAACGTTAAAAATTAAAGGGGCGCCTGGTGGCTTAGTCAGTTAAGCGTCCGACTTTCGCTTGAGTCATGATCTCTCAGTTCGTGGGTTCGAGCCCCGCGT
Organism: Crocuta crocuta; assembly: GCF_008692635.1. Taxonomy (NCBI): domain Eukaryota; kingdom Metazoa; phylum Chordata; class Mammalia; order Carnivora; family Hyaenidae; genus Crocuta; species Crocuta crocuta. Next base: position 3,303,039 of record NW_027551579.1, on the reverse strand, counting down.
CGGGCTCTGTGCTGACTGCCAGCTCAGAGCCTGGAGCCTGCTTCAGATTCTGTGTCTCCCTCTCTCTCGGACCCTCCCCTGCTCACGCTGTCTCTCTCTCTCTCCTAGAAATAAATAAAAATATTAAAGAAAAAAACATTAAAAATTTTAAAAAAGCAGTTTGGGTAGAAATACTAAAAGGGAGGAAAGACAGGAGGGAGGGAGGAAGGGAATCTTTATAATAGTTCCCTAACTACTGGACTAAGGTTATTGTCACAAGAAGAAATGCATTAAGAGCCCCTCACTACCCCTCTATACCACCCCTTTTTAATAACATAATAGCAGTTCCTATTAAATTCTATTTTTTCAAAGTTTATTTATTTATTTTGAGAGAGAGAGAAAGAATGAGTGGGGGAGAGGCAGAGAGAGAGAATCCAAAGCAGGTTTTGGGATGTCAGTGCAGACACACAGCTCGAAACCACAAACCATAAGATTGTGACCTGAGCCGAAACCAAGTGTCGGACACTTAACCAGCTGAACCACCCAGGTGCTCTGCTATTAAATTCCGTTTAATTCATTTGCCTATTTGCTTGGCTTATGTAAGAGACATGTGGGTTTTGGAAACTGACAGTGGATCATTATGAACTTATTCAGGTAGTAACTCCAATTGTAGCTGCGATTCTGGATCCAATCTCTTTAGCGAGGCAAATAAACATAGGCCACAACATCAAGTGTTGATTTAGCCTTTTTGTTTTGGCCATAGTTATTAACTAAGATCATTAGAAACCATTTGATTTTACTTGCCAGTGACAGAAGTACTTCACCATCTTCTCTTAGTCTACACCCCATCAGCTGGAGATTGTGAACTCCAGGCACTTGTCTAGGAGTGCCTGGAAGGTACAGAAGAAAAGAGAGATCCATCATTTGCTAAATTGTATGTGATAGAACTAGTTGTTCACCTTGCTTAAAATGGGAGATGGTCTGACTGACAGAAATACACCAATTAATGGGCACTGTTCAATATTTTGACTGAACAATCATGTTCCTGGAAAAGACGAGATTGATGATTAAGAGGACAAGGAAGAGATATATAATAGATCTCTACAAGTGGCACAAAGTATTGGCATATTTTCACTCCACACCATGGGACTATCTTATGGGTAACATCCTTTTGGATATGACATAACACTTCCACTTCAATTCTACTTACAAAACCTTAGTCATACAGCAGCACCAGACTCCAAGGGAATAATCAGCTGGACACTATGACTTGAGGGGGATGTTAATTTTTTTCCTAGTCAACATAGTGATTACTTAAGGGGGTCATGACAAAAGGAGCCTACGAGCTGGGATGGAGACCCTAGATGTAATCAGTTGCATGGATTTTCCTTTCCCCAAGGCCGATCTTCCTCCCGCCACTGGAATAAGCCGCCAATAACAAATACCAACACTGAGCGTCCAAGGTGGTGACATTCTGGGAGAGGTGAAGCCAACCTTCCAGCAGAAGCATAATTAGGTGTGAAAGGTATAAACCTGAAGATCAAGGGTAGATATAGTAAGAATGGGTCATGGTTAGAAAATAAACTAAGAGTCAGCTAAGGCCACCGTAACAAGCTATCAGATGCGTGGCAGCTCTAACAACACAGACTTTTTTTTTCACAGTCTTGGAGGCTGGTCATCTAGATCCAGATGCTGACAGGGTCGATTTCCTCTGAGCTCGCTGATGGTTTGTATGGTTGTCTCTCTTTGCATGAGTGCCCTGGTTTCTGTGTGTTCTAATCATCTCTTCTTCTTTTTTTAAAGTTTATTTTTGAATTTTTGAGAGGGAGACATAGAGAGTGAACAGGAGAGGGCATAGAGAAAGAAAGAGGGAGAGAGAGAGAATGTCAAGCAGGTTCCCCACTGTCAGCACGGAGGCCGATGTGGGGCTCGAACTCACAAGCCATGAGATCATGATGAAACCAAGAGTCAGACGCTTGACTGACTGAGCCACCCAGGTGCCCCTAACCTGCACTTCTTATAAGGATACCAGTCAGATTGAATAAGGCTTATTCTTCTTTTAACATCATGGATTAAGGCCTGGTCTTCTTTTAACTTAATTACTATGTTGGAAAGCTGATCTCCAAATACAGTCACATTCTGAGGTATTGAGGTGAGAGCTTTCACAAATGGATTCCAAGAGAGCACAGTAGAACTCATGATAGAAATTGAGCAGTTGTTAGTGAAAACATAAATGAACATGACCACTCGACTGTTTAAGTGAAGCAGATAAAAACAGCGTATCAAAGGAGAGGCGTTATTGGAACTGAGACTCTAGAACAGTCATTGTCAAAATATAATGAATATCTATAGTGAATAGAACCGAAGGTAACTTTGACATTCAGTTTTCTGAGACCCAGCTGTAGAGATCCTGTGTTCCAACAAACAAAACATGATTCTGAGAAAGTATTACAGAAACACTAGGTGCTTGGGCTAGGTGGAACCAGAGAATGTGGAAGCCACTCAGAATGACACCAGATGTAGCATGGATGGGAAAAGTGGGCTCCGAGACAAAGTTCTATGTTCTTACTTTTTGATTATAGCTCCTGGAAAAAAAAATGCAATGCCTTGAATGCCACTTGAATAAATGGGAGGAATTGCAGCTCTTACAAATCTGAAAATTTTACCTTAGCTAGAACACACTTCCTAAATCATGGTCAGATGTAAGTTCAATGCATTACTAGTGGATGGGATTTTTTTAAAAAAATGTTTATTTATTTTTGAGGGAGAGACAAAGAAAGAGCATGAGGTGGGGAGGAGCAGAGAGAGAGGGAGACCCAGAATCCAAAGCACGTTCCAGGCTCTGGGCTGTCAGCACTGAGCCTGACAGGGGCTCGAACTCACAAACAACGAGATCATGACCTGAGCCGAAGTCAGATAGTTAATCGACTGAGCCACCTGGATGGGATTTTATAAATTGACTGAAATGTTGAGTAACTAAGCCATGGAATACAAAGTATAATAACGTTAAGTAATTCTGTTAGGTATAGAAGAGAGAGCAGTCAGGGCAATTGTTTCAATATTTGCACAAATATAAAAGAAAGTGAGGGATTTTGTAAATATACTCTCTAGAGGGCAGAGGTAACACTAATGAGTAGGAATTTAAATTTTGGCTTAATGCAACAGAATTTTTTTAATAAACAGAACTTTCTGAAGATGAATCAGACCTCCCCACTTAAGCCCTGATTTTTCTGCCTCTGAATGTGGTTAGGCAGAATTTGGATTATTGCTCATCTGAGATAATATAGAGGAATTTCCATTCCATATTTGAGACTGAATTACTGTCTAAACATCAGCTGGTGATTTTTCAAAGACTAAAATTTCAAGAATTTTATTATTTTTGATTTAAAAAACAATGGTTTTATAAAACTCATTAAAATCTCAAATTTGTCCTTATACTAACCCCATGTACAATGAGCTTGAAGTAGGAATCATTTTGTTTTTATTTATCTTATTTTATTTCTTAATGTTTATTTAGTTTTGAGAGAGGAAAAGAGTGAGCGTGAGTGGGAGAGGGGAAGAGAGAGAGGGAGACATAGAATCTGAAGTAGGTTCCAAGCTCTAAGCTGTCAGCACAGAGCCTGATGCAGGGCTCGAAGTCATGAACTATGAGACCATGACCTTAGCCAAAGTCAGACACTCAACTGACTGAGCCACACAGATGCCCAGTTTATTTGCTTTTAAATATTAGAAATAGAATTCACAAAGACACTGAGTAAGACTACTGACAGCAAATGCATCAGATAAAAGAAGCTGCCATAAAGTCACTGCAGTTTTCTCTCCTGTGTTCTCAAATAATCCCTGTTAACCATCAGGGTGATGGAAATGAGCACCACAGTTCCTAATACTGAAGTGTATCCCTCTTTTTTCCAGGGCTCCACTTACCTCCCACGGTGTATCTCAGCTCAGCCAGCCTGCACTGGCTTTAATCAGCTACCTGCACTTGGTCCTCAGTGATTTGGCCTCAGGGATAACTTTCATAGCAATGCTGGAGAGTTAATTTAATATGAGTGCGGTTTATCGTATTGTTTTGTTGGTGGCTTAGTTTATCCCTATGGAGAGTTGTTACTGTTCACAATTATACCAGTCTAAAAATGCACATGCAGCAGCGCTGGGGTGGCTCAATCGACTGAGCATCTGGCTCTCGATTCGGCTCAGCTCATCATCCCAGAGTCATGGGATCAAGCCCCGTGTCTGGCTCCTTGCTGACTGTGAAGCCTGCTTTGGATTCTTTCTTTCTCTCCTTCTGCTCCTCTCCCTCACTCATGCTCTCTCCCTCTCTCTAAAATACATACATNACAATTAGCTTTCTTCATAACATAGATTATTAATATCAGACCTTTTGATGTACATTTGCTTCTATATGTAGATATATTCTTGTTGCTGGAAAAATATTCCCCTATAAGAGTCTTCCAAATAAAAAAAAGTTTATCTTAAACACTTAGTCTACGGTAAAAAGTGATATTTCAGATTTAAAATACTTAGGGTATCTTGTCTTTTCTTTCATTTTTTCAAAAAACTGCATACATTAGCAATTTAATCCTGATGAGTTTATATGGTTT